>NC_132909.1:33882105-34185020 GCF_047675955.1 Chlorocebus sabaeus | reverse complement strand
TTACATCTTTCCCTTCAAGAAGCCTTTCGCTAAGGCTGTTCTTGTGGAATTAACAAAGGGATATTTGGAAGCCCTTAGAGGGCTATGGTGAAAAAGGAAATATCTTCCGTTCAAAACTGGAAAGAAGCTTTCTAAGAAACTGCTCTGTGTTCTCTGAATTCTTCTCACCGAGTTACATCTTTCCCTTCAAGAAGCCTTTCGCTAAGGCTGTTCTTGTGGAACTGGCAAAGTGATATTTGGAAGCCCATAGAGGACTATGGTGAAAAAGGAAATATCTTACGTTCAAAACTGGAAAGAAGCTTTTTGAGAAACTGCTCTGTGTTCTCTGAATTAATCTCACAGAGTTACATCTTTCCCTTCAAGAAGCCTTTCGCTAAGGCTGTTCTTCTTGAACTGGCAAAGGGATATTTGGAAGCCCATAGAGGTCTATGGTGAAAAAGGAAATATCTTCCGTTCAAAACTGGAAAGAAGCTTTCTGAGAAACTGCTCTTTGTTCTGTTAATTCACCTCACCGAGTTACATCTTTCCCTTCAAGAAGCCTTTCGCTAAGGCTGTTCTTTTGGAATTGGTAAAGGGATATTTGCAAGCCCATAGAGGGCTATGGTGAAAAAGGAAATATCTTCCGTTCAAAACTGGAAAGAAGCTTTCTGAGAAACTGCTCTGTGTTCTGTTAATTCATCTCACAGAGTTACGTCTTTGCCTTCAAGAAACCTTTCTCTAAGGCTGTTCTTGTGGAACTGGCAAAGTAATATTTGGAAGCCCATAGAGGGCAATGGAGAAAAAGGAAATATCTTCCGTCCAAAACTAGAAAGAAGCTTTCTGAGAATCTGTTCAGAGTTCTCTGAATTCATCTCACAGAGTTACATCTTTCCCATCAAGAAGCCTTTCGCTAAGGCTGTTCTTATGGAACTGGCAAAGGGATATTTGGAAGCCCATAGAGGGCTTTGGTGAAAAAGGAAATATCTTCCGTTCAAAACTGGAAAGAAGCTTTCTGAGAAACTGCTCTGTGTTCTGTTAATTCATCTCACAGAGTTACATCTTTCCCTTCAAGAAGCCTTTCGCTAAGGCTGTTCTTGTGGAATTGGCAAAGGGATATTTGGAAGCCCATGGAGGGCTATGGTGAAAAAGGAAATATCTTCCGTTCAAAACTGGAAAGAAGCTTTCTGAGAAACTGCTCTGTGTTCTGTTAATTCATCTCACAGAGCTGCATCTTTCCCTTCAAGAAGCCTATCGCCAAGGCTGTTCTTATGGAATTGGCAAAGGGATATTTGGAAGCCCATAGAGCGCTACGGTGAACAAGGAAATATCTTCCGTTCAAAACTGGAAAGAAGCTTTCTGAGAAACTGCTCTGTGTTCTGTTAGTTCATCTCACAGAGTTACATCTTTCCCTTCAAGAAGCCTTTCGCTAACGCTGTTCTTGTGGAATTGGCAAAGTGATATTTGGAAGCCCATAGAGGGCTATGGTGAAAAAGGAAATATCTTCCTTTCAAAACTGGAAAGAAGCTTTCTGAGAAACTGCTCTGTGTTCTGTTAATTCACCTAACAGAGTTACATCTTTCCCTTCAAGAAGCCTTTCGCTAAGGCTGTTCTTGCTGAATTGGCAAAGGGATATTTGGAAGCCCATAGAGGGCTATGCTGAAAAAGGAAATATCTTCCGTTCAAAACTGGAAAGAAGCTTTCTGAGATACTGCTGTGTGTTCTGTTAATTCATATCACAGAGCTACATCTTTCCCTTCAAGAAGCCTTTCGATAAGGCTGTTCTTGCGGAATTGGCAAAGGGATATTTGGAAGCCCTTAGAGGGCTATGGTGAAAAAGGAAATATCTTCCTTTGAAAACTGGAAAGAAGCTTTCTGAGAAACTGCTCTGTGTTCTCCGAATTCATCTCACAGAGTTACATCTTTCCCTTCAAGAAGCCTTTCGCTAAGGCTGTTCTTCTGGATTTGGCAAAGGGATATTTGGAAGCCCATAGAGGACTATGGTGAAAAAGGAAATATCTTCCGTTCAAAACTGGAAAGAAGCTTTCTGAGAAACTGCTCTGTGTTCTGTTAATTCATCTCACAGAGATACATCTTTCCCTTCAAGAGGCCTTTTGCTAAGTCTGTTCTTATGGAATTGGCAAATGGATATTTGGAAGCACATAGAGGGCTATGGTGAAAAAGGAAATATCTTCCGTTGAAAACTGGAAAGAAGCTTTCTGAGAAACTGCTCTGTGTTCTATGAATTCATCTCACAGGGTTACATCTTTCCCTTCAAGAAGACTTTCGCTAAGGCTGTTCTTGTGGAACTGGCAAAGGGATATTTGGAAACCCATAGAGGGCTATGGTGAAAAAGGAAATATCTTCCGTTCAAAACTGGAAAGAAGCTTTCTGAGAAACTGCTCTGTGATCTGTTAGTTCATCTCACAGAGTTACATCTTTCCCTTCAAGAAGCCTTTCGCTAAGGCTGTTCTTCTGGAACTGGCAAAGGGATATTTGGAAGCCCATAGAGGGCTGTGGTGAAAAAGGAAATATCTTCCGTTCAAAACTGGAAAGAAGCTTTCTGAGAAACGGCTCTGTGTTCTCTGAATTCATCTCACAGAGTTACATCTTTGCCTTCAAGAAGCCTTTCGCTAATGCTGTTTTTGTGGAACTGGCAAAGGGATATTTGGAAGCCCATAGAGGGCTATGGTGAAAAATGAAATATCTTCCGTTCAAAACTGGAAAGAAGCTTTCTGAGAAACTGCTCTGTGTTCTCTGAATTCTTCTCACAAAGTTCCATCTTTCCCTTCAAGAAGCCTTTCGCTAAGGCTGTTCTTGTGGAACTGGCAAAGGGATATTTGGAAACCCATAGAGGGCTATGGTGAAAAAGGAAATATCTTCCGTTCAAAACTGGAAAGAAGCTTTCTGAGAAACTGTTCTGTGTTCTGTTAGTTCATCTCACAGAGTTACATCCTTCCCTTCAAGAAGCCTTTCGCTAAGGCTGTTCTTGTGGAACTGGCAAAGGGATATTTGGAAGCCCATAGAGAGTTATGGTGAAAAAGGAAATATCTTCCGTTCAAAACTGGAAAGAAGCTTTCTGAGAAACTGCTCTGTGTTCTCTGAATTCATCTCACAGAGTTACATCTTTCCCTTCAAGAAGCCTTTCGCTAAGGCTGTTCTTGTGGAATTGGCAAAGGGATATTTGGAAGCCCATAGATTGCTATGGTGAAAAAGGAAATATCTTCCGTTCAAAACTGGAAAGAAGCTTTCTGAGAAACTGCTCTGTGTTCTCTGAATTCATCTCACAGAGTTACATCTTTCCCTTCAAGAAGCCTTTCGCTAAGGCTGTTCTTGTGGAACTGGCAAATTGATATTTCGAAGCTCATAGAGGGCTATGGTGAAAAAGGAAATATCTTCCGTTCAAAACTGGAAAGAAGCTTTCTGAGAAACTGCTCTGTGTTCTCTGAATTCTTCTCACAGAGTTACATCTTTCCCTTCAAGTAGCCTTTCGCTAAGGCTGTTCTTGTGGAACCGCCAAAGGGATATTTGGAAGCCCATAGAGGGCTATGGTGAAAAATGAAATATCTTCCGTTCAAAACTGGAAAGAAGATTTCTGAGAAACTGCTCTGTGTTCTGTTAGTTCATCTCACAGAGTTACATCTTTCCCTACAAGAAGTCTTTCGCTAAGGCTGTTCTTGTGGAACTGGCAAAGGGATATTTGGAAACCCATAGAGGGCTATGTTGAAATAGGAAATATCTTCCGTTCAAAACGGAAAAGAAGCTTTCTGAGAAACTGCTCTGTGTTCTCTGAATTCATCTCACAGAGTTACATCTTTCCCTTCAAGAAATCTTTCGCTAAGGCTGTTCTTCTGGAACTGGCAAAGGGATAATTGGAAGCCCCTAGAGGGCTATGGTGAAAAAGGAAATATCTTCCGTTCAAAACTGGAAAGAAGCTTTCGGAGAAACTGCTCTGTGTTCTCTGAATTCATCTCACAGAGTTACATCTTTCCCTTCAAGAAGCCTTTCGCTAAGGCTGTTCTTCTGTAATTGGCAAAGGGATATTTGGAAGCCCATAGAGGGCTATGGTGAAAAAGGAAATATCTTCCGTTCAAAACTGGAAAGAAGCTTTTTGAGAAACTGCTCTTTTTTCTGTTAATTCACCTCACAGAGTTACATCTTTCCTTTCAAGAAGCCTTTCGCTAAGGCTGTTCTTGTGGAACTGGCAAAGGGATATTTGGAAACCCATAGAGGGCTATGTTGAAATAGGAAATATCTTCCGTTCAAAACGGAAAAGAAGCTTTCTGAGAAACTGCTCTGTGTTCGCTGAATTCATCTCACAGAGTTACATCTTTCCCTTCAAGAAGTCTTTCGCTAAGGCTGTTCTTCTGGAACTGGCAAAGGGATAATTGGAAGCCCCTAGAGGGCTATGTTGAAAAAGGAAATATCTTCCGTTCAAAACTGGAAAGAAGCTTTCGGAGAAACTGCTCTGTGTTCTCTGAATTCATCTCACAGAGTTACATCTTTCCCTTCAAGAAGCCTTTCGCTAAGGCTGTTCTTCTGTAATTGGCAAAGGGATATTTGGAAGCCCATAGAGGGCTATGGTGAAAAAGGAAATATCTTCCGTTCAAAACTGGAAAGAAGCTTTTTGAGAAACTGCTCTTTTTTCTGTTAATTCACCTCACAGAGTTACATCTTTCCTTTCAAGAAGCCTTTCGCTAAGGCTGTTCTTGTGGAACTGGCAAAGGGATATTTGGAAACCCATAGAGGGCTATGGTGAAAAAGGAAATATCTTCCGTTCAAAACTGGAAAGAAGCTTTCTGAGAAACTGCTCTGTGTTTTATGAATTCATCTCACAGGGTTACATCTTTCCCTTCAAGAAGCCTTTCGCTAAGGCTGTTTTTGTGGAATTGGCAAAGGGATATTTGGAAGCCCATAGAGGGCTATGGTGAAAAAGGAAATATCTTCCGTTCAAAACTGGAAAGAAGCTTTATGAGAAACTGCTCTGTTTTCTGTTAGTTCATCTCACAGAGTTACAGCTTGCCCTTCAAGAAGCCTTTCGCCAACGCTGTTCTTGTGGAATTGGCAAAGGGATATTTGGAAGCCCATAGAGGGCTATGGTTAAAAAAGGAAATACCTTCCGTTCAAAACTGGAAAGAAGCTTTCAGAGAAACTGCTCTGTGTTCTGTTAGTTCATCTCACAGAGTTACATCTTTCCCATCAAGAAGCCTTTCACTAAGGCTGTTCTTATGGAACTGGCAAAGGGATATTTGGAAGCCCATAGAGGGCTATGGTGAAAAAGGAAATATCTTCCGTTCAAAACTGGAAAGAAGCTTTCTGAGAAACTGCTCTGTGTTCTCTGAATTCATCTCACAGAGTTACATCTTTCCCTTCAAGAAGACTTTCGCTAAGGCTGTTCTTGTGGAATTGGCAAAGGGATATTTGGAAGCCCATAGAGGGCTATGGTGAAAAAGGAAATATCTTCCGTTCAAAACTGGAAAGAAGCTTTTGAGAAACTCCTCTGTGTTCTGTTAATTCATCTCACGGAGCTGCATCTTTCCCTTCAAGAAGCCTTTCGCTAAGGCTGTTCTTGTGGAATTGGCAAAGTGATATTTGGAACCCATAGAGGGCTATGGTGAAAAAGGAAATATCTTCCGTTCAAAACTGGAAAGAAGCTTTCTGAGAAACTGTTCTGTGTTCTGTTAGTTCATATCACAGAGTTACATCTTTCCCTTCAAGAAGCCTTTCGCTAAGGCTGTTCTTGTGGAACTGGCAAAGGGATATTTGGAAACCCATGGAGGGCTATGGTGAAAAAGGAAATATCTTCCGTTCAAAACTGGAAAGAAGCTTTCTGAGAAACTGCTCTGTGTTCTCTGAATTCTTCTCACAGAATTACATCTTTCCCTTCAAGAAGCCTTTCGCTAAGGCTGTTCTTGTGGAACTGGCAAAGGGATATTAGGAAAGCCATAGAGGGCTATGGTGAAAAAGAGAATATCTTCCGTTGAAAACTGGAAAGAAGCTTTCTGAGAAACTGCTCTGTGTTCTGTTAATTCATATCACAGAGCTACATCTTTCCCTTCAAGAAACCTTTCGCTAAGGCTGTTCTTGTGGAATTGGCAAAGTGATAGTTGGAAGCCCATAGAGGGCTATGGTGAAAAATGAAATATCTTCCGTTCAAAACTGGAAAGAAGATTTCTGAGAAACTGCTCTGTGTTCTGTTAGTTCATCTCACAGAGTTACATCTTTCCCTACAAGACGTCTTTCGCTAAGGCTGTTCTTGTGGAACTGGCAAAGGGATATTTGGAAACCCATAGAGGGCTATGTTGAAAAAGGAATTATCTTCCGTTCACAACTGGAAAGAAGCTTTCTGAGAAACTTCTCTGTGTTCTCTGAATTCGTCTCACAGAGTTACATCTTTCCCTTCCAGAAGTCTTTCGCTAAGGCTGTTCTTCTGGAACTGGCAAAGGGATAATTGGAAGCCCCTAGAGGGCGATGGTGAAAAAGGAAATATCTTCCGTTCAAAACTGGAAAGAAGCTTTCTGAGAAACTGCTCTGTGTTCTGTTAATTCATCTCACAGAGTTACATCTTTCCCTTCAAGAAGCCTTTCGATAAGGCTGTTCTTGTGGAACTGGCAAAGGGATATTTGGAATCCCATAGAGGGTTATGGTGAAAAAGGAAATATCTTCCGTTCAAAACTGGAAAGAAGCTTTCTGAGAAACGGATCTGTGTTCTCTGAATTCATCTCACAGAGTTACATCTTTCCCTTCAAGAAGCCTTTCGCTAAGGCTGTTCTTGTGGAACAGGCAAAGGGATATTTCGAAGCTCATAGACGGCTATGGTGAAAAAGGAAATATCTTCCGTTCAAAACTGGAAAGAAGCTTTCTGAGAAACTGCTCTGTGTTCTATGAATTCATCTCACAGGGTTACATCTTTCCCTTCAAGAAGCCTTTCGCTAAGGCTGTTTTTGTGGAATTGGCAAAGGGATATTTGGAAGCCCATAGAGGGCTATGGTGAAAAAGGAAATATCTTCCGTTCAAAACTGGAAAGAAGCTTTATGAGAAACTGCTCTGTTTTCTGTTAGTTCATCTCACAGAGTTACAGCTTGCCCTTCAAGAAGCCTTTCGCCAACGCTGTTCTTGTGGAATTGGCAAAGGGATATTTGGAAGCCCATAGAGGGCTATGGTTAAAAAAGGAAATACCTTCCGTTCAAAACTGGAAAGAAGCTTTCAGAGAAACTGCTCTGTGTTCTGTTAGTTCATCTCACAGAGTTACATCTTTCCCATCAAGAAGCCTTTCGCTAAGGCTGTTCTTGTGGAACTGGCAAAGGGATATTTGGAAGCCATTAGAGGGCTATGGTGAAAAAGGAAATATCTTCCGTTCAAAACTGGAAAGAAGCTTTCTGAGAAACTGCTCTGTGTTCTCTGAATTCTTCTCACAGAATTACATCTTTCCCTTCAAGAAGCCTTTCGCTAAGGCTGTTCTTGTGGAACTGGCAAAGGGATATTAGGAAACCCATAGAGGGCTATGGTGAAAAAGAGAATATCTTCCGTTGAAAACTGGAAAGAAGCTTTCTGAGAAACTGCTCTGTGTTCTGTTAATTCATATCACAGAGCTACATCTTTCCCTTCAAGAAGCCTTTCGCTAAGGCTGTTCTTGTGGAATTGGCAAAGTGATAGTTGGAAGCCCATAGAGGGCTATGGTGAAAAATGAAATATCTTCCGTTCAAAACTGGAAAGAAGATTTCTGAGAAACTGCTCTGTGTTCTGTTAGTTCATCTCACAGAGTTACATCTTTCCCTACAAGAAGTCTTTCGCTAAGGCTGTTCTTGTGGAACTGGCAAAGGGATATTTGGAAACCCATAGAGGGCTATGTTGAAAAAGGAATTATCTTCCGTTCACAACTGGAAAGAAGCTTTCTGAGAAACTTCTCTGTGTTCTCTGAATTCGTCTCACAGAGTTACATCTTTCCCTTCCAGAAGTCTTTCGCTAAGGCTGTTCTTCTGGAACTGGCAAAGGGATAATTGGAAGCCCCTAGAGGGCTATGGTGAAAAAGGAAATATCTTCCGTTCAAAACTGGAAAGAAGCTTTCTGAGAAACTGCTCTGTGTTCTGTTAATTCATCTCACAGAGTTACATCTTTCCCTTCAAGAAGCCTTTCGATAAGGCTGTTCTTGTGGAACTGGCAAAGGGATATTTGGAAGCCCATAGAAAGTTATGGTGAAAAAGGAAATATCTTCCGTTCAAAACTGGAAAGAAGCTTTCTGAGAAACTGCTCTGTGTTCTCTGAATTCATCTCACAGAGTTACATCTTTCCCTTCAAGAAGCCTTTCGCTAAGGCTGTTCTTGTGGAACAGGCAAAGGGATATTTCGAAGCTCATAGACGGCTATGGTGAAAAAGGAAATATCTTCCGTTCAAAACTGGAAAGAAGCTTTCTGAGAAACTGCTCTGTGTTCTATGAATTCATCTCACAGGGTTACATCTTTCCCTTCAAGAAGCCTTTCGCTAAGGCTGTTTTTGTGGAATTGGCAAAGGGATATTTGGAAGCCCATAGAGGGCTATGGTGAAAAAGGAAATATCTTCCGTTCAAAACTGGAAAGAAGCTTTCTGAGAAACTGCTCTGTGTTCTGTTAGTTCATCTCACAGAGTTACATCTTGCCCTTCAAGAAGCCTTTCGCCAACGCTGTTCTTGTGGAATTGGCAAAGGGATATTTGGAAGCCCATAGAGGGCTATGGTTAAAAAAGAAAATATCTTCCGTTCAAAACTGGAAAGAAGCTTTCTGAGAATCTGTTCAGAGTTCTCTGAATTTATCTCACAGAGTTACATCTTTCCCATCAAGAAGCCTTTCGCTAAGGCTGTTCTTGTGGAATTGGCAAAGGGATATTTGGAAGCCCATAGAGGGCTATGGTGAAAAAGGAAATATCTCCCGTTCAAAACTAGAAAGAAGCTTTCTGAGAAACTGCTCTGTGTTCTCTGAATTCATCTCACAGAGTTACATCTTTCCCTTCAAGTAGCCTTTCGCTAAGGCTGTTCTTGTGGAATTCGCAAAGGGATATTTGGAAGCCCATAGAGGGCTATGGTGAAAAAGGAAATATCTTCCGTTCAAACTGGAAAGAAGCTTTCTGAGAAGCTGCTCTGTGTTCTGTTTATTCATCTCACAGAAATACATCTTTCCCTTCAAGAAGCCTTTGGCTAAGGCTGTTCTTGTGGAATTGGCAAAGTGATATTTGGAAGCCCATAGAGGGCTATGGTGAAAAAGGAAATATCTTCCGTTCAAAACTGGAAAGAAGCTTTCAGAGAAACTGTTCTGTGTTCTGATAGTTCATCTCACAGAGTTACATCTTTCCCTTCAAGAAGCCTTTCGCTAAGGCTGTTCTTGTGGAATTGGCAAAGTGATATTTGGAAGCCCATAGAGGGCTATGGTGAAAAAGGAAATATCTTCCGTTCAAAACTGGAAAGAAGCTTTCTGAGAAACTGTTCTGTGTTCTATGAATTCATCTCACAGAGTTACATCATTCCCTTCAAGAAGCCTTTCGCTAAGGCTGTTCTTGTGGAATTGGCAAAGGGATGTTTGGAAGCCCATAGAGGGCTATGGTGAAAAAGGAAATAACTTCCGTTCAAAACTGGAAAGAAGCTTTCTGAGAAACTGCTCTGTGTTCTGTTAGTTCATCTCAGAGTGTTACATCTTGCCCTTAAAGAAGCCTTTCGCCAAGGCTGTTCTTGTGGAATTGGCAAAGGGATATTTGGAAGCCCATAGAGGGCTATGGTGAAAAAGGAAATATCTTCCGTTCAAAACTGGAAAGAAGCATTCTGAGAAACTGTTCTGTGTTCTGTTAGTTCATCTCACAGAGTTACATCTTTCCCTTCAAGAAGCCTTTCGCTAAGGCTGTTCTTGTGGAATTGGCAAAGTGATATTTGGAAGCCCTTAGAGGGCTATGGTGGAAAAGGAAATATCTTCCGTTCAAAACTGGAAAGAAACTTTCTGAGAAACTGCTCTGTGTTCTCTGAATTCATCTCACAGAGTTACATCTTTCCCTTCAAGAAGCCTTTCGCTAAGGCTGTTCTTGTGGAACTGGCAAAGGGATATTTGTAAGCCCATAGAGGGCTATGGTGAAAAAGGAAATATCTTCCGTTCAAAACTGGAAAGAAGCTTTCTGAGAAACTGCTCTGTGTTCTGTTAGTTCATCTCACAGAGTTACATTTTTCCTACAAGAAGCCTTTCGCTAAGGCTGTTCTTGTAGAACTGGCAAAGGGATATTTGGAAGCCCATAGTGGGCTATGGTGAAAAAGGAAATATCTTCCGTTCAAAACTGGAAAGAAGCTTTCTGAGAAACTGCTCTGTGTTCTGATAGTTCATCTCACAGAGTAACATCTTTCCCTTCAATGAGCCTTTCGCTAAGGCTGTTCTTGTGGAATTGGCAAAGGGATATTTGGAAGCCCATAGAGGGCTATGGTGAAAAAGGAAATATCTTCCGTTCAAAACTGGAACGAATGTTTCTGAGAAACTGCTCTCTGTTCACGGAATTCATCTCACAGAGTTACATCTTTCCCTTCAAGAAGCCTTTCGCTAAGGCTGTTCTTGTGGAATTGGCAAAGGGATATTTGGAAGCCCATAGAGGGCTATGGTGAAAAAGGAAATATCTTCCGTTCAAAACTGGAAAGAAGCTTTCTGAGAAACTGTTCTGTGATCTGTTAATTCATCTCACAGAGTTACATCTTTCCCTTCAAGAATCATTTCGCTAAGGCTGTTCTTGTGGAATTGGCAAAAGGATATTTGGAAGCCCTTAGAGGGCTATGGTGAAAAAGGAAATATCTTCCGTTCAAAATTTATAAGAAGCTTTCTGAGAAACTGCTCTGTGTTCTGTTAGTTCATCTCACATAGTTACATCTTTCCCTTCAAGAAGCCTTTCGCTAAGGCTGTTCTTGTGGAACTGGCAAAGGGATATTTGTAAGACCATAGAGGGCTATGGTGAAAAAGGAAATATCTTCCGTTCAAAACTGGAAAGAAGCTTTCTGAGAAACTGCTCTGTGTTCTGTTAGTTCATCTCACAGAGTTACATTTTTCCTACAAGAAGCCTTTCGCTAAGGCTGTTCTTGTAGAACTGGCAAACGGATATTTGGAAACCCATAGAGGGCTATGGTGAAAAAGGAAATATCTTCCGTTCAAAACTGGAAAGAAGCTTTCTGAGAAACTGCTCTGTGTTCTCTGAATTAATCTCACAGAGTTACATCTTTCCCTTCATGAAGCCTTTCGCTAAGGCTGTTCTTCTGGAACTGGTAAAGGGATATTTGGAAGCCCATAGAGGGCTATGGTGAAAAAGGAAATATCTTCCTTTCAAAACTGGAAAGAAGCTTTCTGAGAAACTGCTCTGCGTTCTGTTAATTCATCTTACAGAGCTACATCTTTGCCTTCAAGATGCCTTTCGCTAAGGCTGTTCTTGCGGAATTGGCAAAGGGATATTTGGAAGCCCATAGAGGGCTATGGTGAAAAAGGAAATATCTTCCGTTCAAAACTGGAAAGAAGCTTTCTGAGAAACTGCTCTGTGTTCTCTGAATTCATCTCACAGAGTTACATCTTTCCCTTCAAGAAGCCTTTCGCTAAGGCTGTAATTGTGGAATTGGGAAAGGGATATTTGGAAGCCCTTAGAGTCCTATGGTGAAAAAGGAAATATCTTCCGTTCAAAACAGGAAAGAAGCTTTCTGAGAAACTGCTCTGTGTTCTGTTAATTCATCGCACAGAGTTACATCTTTCCCTTCAAGAAGCCTTTCGCTAAGGCTGTTCTTGTGGAACTGGCAAAGGGATATTAGGAAGCCCATAGAGGGCTAGGGTGAAAAGGAAATATCTTCCGTTCAAAATTGGAAAGAAGCTTTCTGAGAAACTGCTCTGTTTTCTCTGAATTCATCTCACAGAGTTACATCTTTTCCTTCAAGAAGCCTTTCGCTAAGGCTGTTCTTGTGGAATTGGCAAAGGGATATTTGGAAGCCCTTAGAGGGCTATGGTGAAAAAGGAAATATCTTCCGTTCAAAACTGGAAAGAAGCTTTCTGAGAAACTGATCTGTGTTCTCTGAATTCATCTCACTGAGTCACATCTTTCCCTTCAAGAAGCCTTTCGCTAACGCTGTTCTTGTGGAACTGGCAAAGGGATATTAGTAAGCCCTTAGAGGGCTATGGTGAAAAAGGAAATATCTTCCGTTCAAAACTGGAAAGAAGCTTTCTGAGAAACTGCTCTGTGTTCTCTGAATTCATCTCACAGAGTTACATCTTTCCCTTCAAGAAGCCTTTCGCTAAGGCTGTTCTTGTGGAATTGGCAAAGGGATATTTGGAAGCCCATAGAGGGCTATGGTGAAAAAGGAAATATCTTCCGTTCAAAACTGGAAAGAAGCTTTCTGAGAAACTGCTCTGTGTTCTCTGAATTCATCTCACAGAGTTGCATCTTTCCCTTCAAGAAGCCTTTCGCTAAGGCTGTTCTTCTGGAACTGGCAAAGGGATATTTGGAAGCCCATAGACGGCTATCGTGAAAAAGGAAATATCTTCCGTTCAAAACTGGAAAGAAGCTTTCTGAGAAACTGCTCTGTGTTCTGTGAATTCATCTCACAGAGTTACATCTTTCCCTTCAAGAATCCTTTCGCTAAGTCTGTTCTGGTGGAATTGGCAAAGAGATATTTGGAAGCCCTTAGAGGGCTAAGGTGAAAAAGGAAATATCTTCCGTTCAAAACTGGAAAGAAGCTTTCTGAGAAACTGCTCTGTGTTCTCTGAATTCATCTCACAGGGTTACATCTTTCCCTTCAAGAAGCTTTTCGCTAACGCTGTTCTTGTGGAATTGGAAGAGTGATATTTGGAAGCCCATAGAGGGCTATGGTGAAAAAGGAAATATCTTCCGTTCAAAACTGGAAAGAAGCTTTCTGAGAAACTGCTCTGTGTTCTCTGAATTCATCTCTCAGAGTTACATCTTTCCCTCCAAGAAGCCTTTCGCTAAGTCTGTTCTTGTGGAATTGGCAAAGGGATATTTGGAAGCCCTTGGAGGGCTATGGTGAAAAAGGAAATATCTTCCTTTCAAAAGTGGAAAGAAGCTTTCTGAGAAACTGCTCTGTGTTCTGTTAATTCATCTCACATAGTTACATCTTTCCCTTCAAGAAGCCTTTGGCTAAGGCTGTTCTTGTGGAATTGGCAAACGGATATTTCGAAGCCCATAGAGGGCTATGGTGAAAAAGGAAATATCTTCCGTTCAAAACTGGAAAAAAGCTTTCTGAGAAACTGCTCTGTGTTCTGTTAGTTCATCTCACAGAGTTACATCCTTCCCTTCAAGAAGCCTTTCGCTAAGGCTGTTCTTGTGGAATTGGCAAAGTGATATTTGGAAGCCCTTAGAGGGCTATGGTGGAAAAGGAAATATCTTCCGTTCAAAACTGGAAAGAAGCTTTCTGAGAAACTGCTCTGTGTTCTCTGAATTCATCTCACAGAGTTACATCTTTCCCTTCAAGAAGCCTTTCGCTAAGGCTGTTCTTGTGGAATTGACAAGTGATATATGGAAGCCCATAGAGGGCTATGGTGAAAAAGGAAGTATCTTCCGTTCAAAACTGGAAAGAAGCTTTCTGAGAAAACGTTCTGTGTTCTGTTAATTAATCTCACAGAGTTACATCTTTCCCTTCAAGAAGCCTTTCGCTAAGGCTGTTCTCGTGGAATTCGCAAAGGGATATTTGGAAGCCCATAGAGAGCTATGGTGAAAAAGGAAATACCTTCCGTTCAAAACTGGAAAGAAGCTTTCTGAGAAACTGCTCTGTGTTCTCTGAATTCATCTCACAGTGTTACATCTTTCCCTTCAAGAAGCCTTTCGCTAAGGCTGTTCTTGTGGAACTGGCAAAGGGATATTTGGAAGCCCATAGAGGGCTAGGGTGAAAAGGAAATATCTTCCGTTCAAAATTGGAAAGAAGCTTTCTGAGAAACTGCTCTGTGTTCTCTGAATTCATCTCACAGAGTTACATCTTTCCCTTCAAGAAGCCTTTCGCTAAGGCTGTTCTTTTGGAATTGGCAAAGGGATATTTGGAAGCCCATAGAGGGCTATGGTGAAAAGGGAAATATCTTACGTTCAAAACTGCAAAGAAGCTTTCTGAGAAACTGCTCTGTGTTCTGTTAGTTCATCTCACAGAGTTACATCTTTCCCTTCAAGAAGCCTTTCGCTAAGGCTGTTCTTGTGGAATTGGCAAAGGGATATTTGGAAGCCCATAGAGGGCTATGGTGAAAAAGGAAATATCTTCCGTTCAAAACTGGAAAGAATGTTTCTGAGAAACTGCTCTGTGTTCTCTGAATTCATCTCACAGGGTTACATCTTTCTCTTCAAGAAGCCTTTCGCTAAGGCTGTTCTTGTGGAATTGGGAAAGGGATATTTGGAAGCCCTTAGAGGGCTATGGTGAAAAAGGAAATATCTTCCGTTCAAAACAAGAAAGAAGCTTTCTGAGAAACTGCTCTGTGTTCTGTTAATTCATCGCTCAGAGTTACATCTTTCCCTTCAAGAAGCCTTTCGCTAAGGCTGTTCTTGTGGAACTGGCAAAGGGATATTTGGAAGCCCATAGAGGGCTAGGGTGAAAAGGAAATATCTTCCGTTCAAAATTGGAAAGAAGCTTTCTGAGAAACTGCTCTGTGTTCTCTGAATTCATCTCACAGAGTTACATCTTTCCCTTCAAGAAGCCTTTCGCTAACGCTGTTCTTGTGAAATTGGAAGAGTGATATTTGGAAGCCCGTAGAGGTCTATGGTGAAAAAGGAAATATCTTCCGTTCAAAACTGGAAAGAAGCTTTCTGAGAAACTGCTCTGTGTTCTCTGAATTCATCTCTCAGAGTTACATCTTTCCCTTCAAGAAGCCTTTCGCTAAGTCTGTTCTTGTGGAATTGGCAAAGGGATATTTGGAAGCCCTTAGAGGGCTATGGTGAAAAAGGAAATATCTTCCTTTCAAAAGTGGAAAGAAGCTTTCTGAGAAACTGCTCTGTGTTCTGTTAATTCATCTCACATAGTTACATCTTTCCCTTCAAGAAGCCTTTCGCTAAGGCTGTTCTTGTGGAATTGGCAGACGGATATTTGGAAGCCCATAGAGGGCTATGGTGGAAAAGGAAATATCTTCCGTTCAAAACTGGAAAGAAGCTTTCTGAGAAACTGCTCTGTGTTCTCTGAATTCATCTCACAGAGTTACATCTTTCCCTTCAAGAAGCCTTTCGCTAAGGCTGTTCTTGTGGAATTGGCAAAGTGATATTTGGAAGCCCATAGAGGGCTATGGTGAAAAAGGAAATATCTTCCGTTCAAAACTGGAAAGAAGCTTTCTGAGAAAATGTTCTGTGTTCTGTTAATTAATCTCACAGAGTTACATCTTTCCCTTCAAGAAACCTTTCGCTAAGGCTGTTTTTGTGGAATTGGCAAAGTGATATTTGGAAGCCCATAGAGGGCTACGGTGAAAAAGGAAATATCTTCCGTTCAAAACTGGAAAGAATCTTTCTGAGAAACTGCTCTGTGTTCTGTTAATTCATCTCACAGAGTTACATCTTTCCCTTCAAGAAGCCTTTCGCTAAGGCTGTTCTTGTGGAATTGGCAAAGGGTTATTTGGAAGCCCATAGAGGGCTATGGTGAAAAAGGAAATATCTTCCGTTCAAAACTGGAAAGAAGCTTTCTGAGAAACTGCTCTGTGTTCTGTTAATTCATCTCACAGAGTTACATCTTTCCCTTCAAGAACCCTTTCGCTAAGGCTGTTCTCGTGGAATTCGCAAAGGGATATTTGGAAGCCCATAGAGGGCTATGGTGAAAAAGGAAATACCTTCCGTTCAAAAGTGGAAAGAAGCTTTCTGAGAAACTGCTCTGTGTTCTCTGAATTCATCTCACAGAGTTACATCTTTCCCTTCAAGAAACCTTTCGCTAAGGCTGTTCTTTTGGAACTGGCAAAGGGATATTTGGAAGCCCATAGAGGGCTAGGGTGAAAAGGAAATATCTTCCGTTCAAAATTGGAAAGAAGCTTTCTGAGAAACTGCTCTGTGTTCTCTGAATTCATCTCACAGAGTTACATCTATCCCTTCAAGAAGCCTTTCGCTAAGGCTGTTCTTTTGGAATTGGCAAAGGGATATTTGGAAGCCCATAGAGGGCTATGGTGAAAAGGGAAATATCTTACGTTCAAAACTGGAAAGAAGCTTTCTGAGAAACTGCTCTGTGTTCTGTTAGTTCATCTCACAGAGTTACATCTATCCCTTCAAGAAGCGTTTGGCTAAGGCTGTTCTTGTGGAATTGGCAAAGGGATATTTGGAACCCCTAGAGGGCTATGGTGAAAAAGGAAATATCTTCCGTTCAAAACTGGAAAGAATGTTTCTGAGAAACTGCTCTGTGTTCTCTGAATTCATCTCACAGAGTTACATCTTTCCCTTCAAGAAGCCTTTCGCTAAGGCTGTTCTTGTGGAATTGGCAAAGGGATATTTGGAACCCCACAGAGGGCTATGGTGAAAAAGGAAATATCTTCCGTTCAAAACTGGAACGAATGTTTCTGAGAAACTGCTCTGTGTTCACGGAATTCATCTCACAGAGTTACATCTTTCCCTTCAAGAAGCCTTTCGCTAAGGCTGTTCTGGTGGAATTGGCAAAGGGATATTTGGAAGCCCTTAGAGGGCTATGGTGGAAAAGGAAATATCTTCCGTTCAAAACTGGAAAGAAGCTTTCTGAGAAACTGCTCTGTGTTCTCTGAATTCATCTCACAGAGTTACATCTTTCCCTTCAAGAAGCCTTTCGCTAAGGCTGTTCTTGTGGAATTGGCAAAGTGATATTTGGAAGCCCATAGAGGGCTATGGTGAAAAAGGAAATATCTTCCGTTCAAAACTGGAAAGAAGCTTTCTGAGAAAATGTTCTGTGTTCTGTTAATTAATCTCACAGAGTTACATCTTTCTCTTCAAGAAGCCTTTCGCTAAGGCTGTTCTCGTGGAATTCGCAAAGGGATATTTGGAAGCCCATAGAGGGCTATGGTGAAAAAGGAAATACCTTCCGTTCAAAACTGGAAAGAAGCTTTCTGAGAAACTGCTCTGTGTTCTCTGAATTCATCTCACAGAGTTACATCTTTCCCTTCAAGAAGCCTTTCGCTAAGGCTGTTCTTGTGGAACTGGCAAAGGGATATTTGGAAGCCCATAGAGGGCTAGGGTGAAAAGGAAATATCTTCCGTTCAAAATTGGAAAGAAGCTTTCTGAGAAACTGCTCTGTGTTCTCTGAATTCATCTCACAGAGTTACATCTTTCCCTTCAAGAAGCCTTTCGCTAAGCCTGTTCTTTTGGAATTGGCAAAGGGATATTTGGAAGCCCATAGAGGGCTATGGTGAAAAGGGAAATATCTTCCGTTCAAAACTGGAAAGAAGCTTTCTGAGAAACTGCTCTGTGTTCTGTTAGTTCATCTCACAGAGTTACATCTTTCCCTTCAAGAAGCCTTTCGCTAAGGCAGTTCTTGTGGAATTGGCAAAGGGATATTTGGAAGCCCATAGAGGGCTATGGTGAAAAAGGAAATATCTTCCGTTCAAAACGGGAAAGAATGTTTCTGAGAAACTGCTCTGTGTTCTCTGAATTCATCTCACAGAGTTACATCTTTCCCTTCAAGAGGCCTTTCGCTAACGCTGTTCTTGTGGAATTGGAAGAGTGATATTTGGAAGCCCATAGAGGGCTATGGTGAAAATGGAAATATCTTCCGTTCAAAACTGGAAAGAAGCTTTCTGGGAAACTGCTCTGTGTTCTCTGAATTCATCTCACAGAGTTACATCTTTCCCTTCAAGAAGCCTTTCGCTAAGTCTGTTCTTGTGGAATTGGCAAAGGGATATTTGGAAGCCCTTAGAGGGCTTTGGTGAAAAAGGAAATATCTTCCTTTCAAAAGTGGAAAGAAGCTTTCTGAGAAACTGCTCTGTGTTCTGTTAATTCATCTCACATAGTTACATCTTTCCCTTCAAGAAGCCTTTCGCTAAGGCTGTTCTTGTGGAATTGGCAAAGGGATATTTGGAAGCCCATAGAGGGCTATGGTGAAAAAGGAAATATCTTCCGTTCAAAACTGGAAAGAAGCTTTCTGAGAAACTGCTCTGTGTTCTGTTAATTCATCTCACAGAGTTACATCTTTCCCTTCAAGAAGCCTTTCGCTAAGGCTGTTCTCGTGGAATTCGCAAAGGGATATTTGGAAGCCCGTAGAGGGCTATGGTGAAAAAGGAAATACCTTCCGTTCAAAAGTGGAAAGAAGCTTTCTGAGAAACTGCTCTGTGTTCTGTTAATTCATCTCACAGAGTTACATCTTTCCCTTCAAGAAGCCTTTCGCTAAGGCTGTTCTTGTGGAACTGGCAAAGGGATATTTGGAAGCCCTTAGATGGCTAGGGTGAAAAGGAAATATCTTCCGTTCAAAATTGGAAAGAAGCTTTCTGAGAAACTGCTCTGTGTTCTGTTAGTTCATCTCACAGAGTTACATCTATCCCTTCAAGAATCCTTTCGCTAAGGCTGTTCTTGTGGAATTGGCAAAGGGATATTTGGAAGCCCATAGAGGGCTCAGGTGAAAAAGGAAATATCTTCCGTTCAAAACTGGAAAGAATGTTTCTGAGAAACTGCTCTGTGTTCTCTGAATTCATCTCACAGAGTTACATCTTTCCCTTCAAGAAGCCTTTCGCTAAGGCTGTTCTTGTGGAATTGGCAAAGGGATATTTGGAAGCCCGTAGAGGGCTATGGTGAAAAAGGAAATATCTTCCGTTCAAAACTGGAAAGAAGCTTTCTGAGAAATTGCTCTGTGTTCTGTTAATTCATCTCACAGAGTTACATCTTTCCTTTCAAGAAGCCTTTCGCTAAGGCTGTTCTCGTGGAATTCGCAAAGGGATATTTGGAAGCCCATAGAGGTCTATGGTGAAAAAGGAAATATCTTCCGTACAAAACTGGAAAGAAGCTTTCTGAGAAACTGCTCTGTGTTCTCTGAATTCATCTCACAGAGTTACATCTTTCCCTTCAAGAAGCCTTTCGCTAAGGCTGTTCTGGTGGAATTTGCAAATTGATATTTGGAAGGCCTTAGAGGGCTATGGTGAAAAAGGAAATATCTTCCGTTCAAAACTGGAAAGAAGCTTTCTGAGAAACTGCTCTGTGTTCTCTGAATTCATCTCACAGAGTTACATCTTTCCCTTCAAGAAGCCTTTCGCTAAGGCTGTTCTTGTGGAATTGGCAAAGTGATATTTGGAAGCCCATAGAGGGCTATGGTGAAAAAGGAAATATCTTCCGTTCAAAACTGGAAAGAAGCTTTCTGTGAAAATGTTCTGTGTTCTGTTAATTAATCTCACAGAGTTACATCTTTCCCTTCAAGAAACCTTTCGCTAAGGCTGTTCTTGTGGAATTGGCAAAGTGATATTTGGAAGCCCATAGAGGGCTACGGTGAAAAAGGAAATATCTTTCGTTCAAAACTGGAAAGAATCTTTCTGAGAAACTGCTCTGTGTTCTGTTAATTCATCTCACAGAGTTACATCTTTCCCTTCAAGAAGCCTTTCGCTAAGGCTGTTCTTGTGGAATTGGCAAAGGGATATTTGGAAGCCCATAGAGGGCTATGGTGAAAAAGGAAATATCTTCCGTTCAAAACTGGAAAGAAGCTTTCTGAGAAACTGCTCTGTGTTCTGTTAATTCATCTCACAGAGTTACATCTTTCCCTTCAAGAAGCCTTTCGCTAAGGCTGTTCTCGTGGAATTCGCAATGGGATATTTGGAAGCCCATAGAGGGCGATGGTGAAAAAGGAAATACCTTCCGTTCAAAACTGGAAAGAAGCTTTCTGAGAAACTGCTCTGTGTTCTCTGAATTCATCTCACAGAGTTACATCTTTCCCTTCAAGAAGCCTTTCGCTAAGGCTGTTCTTGTGGAACTGGCAAAGGGATATTTGGAAGCCCATAGAGGGCTAGGGTGAAAAGGAAATATCTTCCGTTCAAAATAGGAAAGAAGCTTTCTGAGAAACTGCTCTGTGTTCTCTGAATTCATCTCACAGAGTTACATCTTTCCCTTCAAGAAGCATTTCGCTAAGGCTGTTCTTTTGGAATTGGCAAAGGGATATTTGGAAGCCCATAGAGGGCTATGGTGAAAAGGGAAATATCTTACGTTCAAAACTGGAAAGAAGCTTTCTGAGAAACTGCACTGTGTTCTGTTAGTTCGTCTCACAGAGTTACATCTATCCCTTCAAGAAGCCTTTCGCTAAGGCTGTTCTTGTGGAATTGGCAAAGGGATATTTGGAAGCCCATAGAGGGCTATGGTGAAAAAGGAAATATCTTCCGTTCAAAACTGGAAAGAATGTTTCTGAGAAACTGCTCTGTGTTCTCTGAATTCATCTCACAGAGTTACATCTTTCCCTTCAAGAAGCCTTTCGCTAAGGCTGTTCTTGTGGAATTGGCAAAGGGATATTTGGAAGCCCATAGAGGACTATGGTGAAAAAGGAAATATCTTCCGTTCAAAACTGGAAAGAAGCTTTCTGAGAAATTGCTCTGTGTTCTGTTAATAAATCTCACAGAGTTACATCTTTCCCTTCAAGAAGCCTTTCGCTAAGGCTGTTCTCGTGGAATTCGTAAAGGGATATTTGGAAGCCCATAGAGGTCTATGGTGAAAAAGGAAATATCTTCCGTACAAAACTGGAAAGAAGCTTTCTGAGAAACTGCTCTGTGTTCTCTGAATTCATCTCACAGTGTTACATCTTTCCCTTCAAGAAGCCTTTCGCTAAGGCTGTTCTTGTGGAACTGGCAAAGGGATATTTGGAAGCCCATAGAGGGCTAGGGTGAAAAGGAAATATCTTCCGTTCAAAATTGGAAAGAAGCTTTCTGAGAAACTGCTCTGTGTTCTGTTAGTTCATCTCACATAGTTACATCTTTCCCTTCAAGAATCCTTTCGCTAAGGCTTTTCTTGTGGAACTGGCAAAGGGATATTTGTAAGCCCATAGAGGGCTATGGTGAAAAAGGAAATATCTTCCGTTCAAAACTGGAAAGAAGCTTTCTGAGAAACTGCTCTGTGTTCTGTTAGTTCATCTCACAGAGTTACATTTTTCCTACAAGAAGCCTTTCGCTAAGGCTGTTCTTGTAGAACTGGCAAACGGATATTTGGAAACCCATAGAGGGCTATGGTGAAAAAGGAAATATCTTCCGTTCAAAACTGGAAAGAAGCTTTCTGAGAAACTGCTCTGTGTTCTCTGAATTCATCTCACAGAGTTACATCTTTCCCTTCATGAAGCCTTTCGCTAAGGCTGTTCTTCTGGAACTGGTAAAGGGATATTGGGAAGCCCATAGAGGGCTATTGTGAAAAAGGAAATATCTTCCTTTCAAAACTGGAAAGAAGCTTTCTGAGAAACTGCTCTGTGTTCTATTAATTCATCTCACAGAGCTACATCTTTCCATTCAAGATGCCTTTAGCTAAGGCTGTTCTTGCGGAATTGGCAAAGGGATATTTGGAAGCCCATAGAGGGCTATGGTGAAAAAGGAAATATCTTCCGTTCAAAACTGGAAAGTAGCTTTCTGAGAAACTGCTCTGTGTTCTCTGAATTCATCTCACAGAGTTACATCTTTCCCTTCAAGAAGCCTTTCGCTAAGGCTGTTCTTGTGGAATTGGGAAAGGGATATTTGGAAACCCTTAGAGGGCTATGGTGAAAAAGGAAATATCTTCCGTTCAAAACTGGAAAGAAGCTTTCTGAGAAACTGCTCTGTGTTCTGTTAATTCATCGCACAGAGTTACATCTTTCCCTTCAAGAAGCCTTTCGCTAAGGCTGTTCTTGTGGAACTGGCAAAGGGATATTTGGAAGCCCATAGAGGGCTAGGGTGAAAAGGAAATATCTTCCGTTCAAAATTGGAAAGAAGCTTTCTGAGAAACTGCTCTGTTTTCTCTGAATTCATCTCACAGAGTTATATCTTTTCCTTCAAGAAGCCTTTCGCTAAGGCTGTTCTTGTGGAATTGGCAAAGGGATATTTGGAAGCCCTTAGAGGGCTATGGTGAAAAAGGAAATATCTTCCGTTCAAAACTGGAAAGAAGCTTTCTGAGAAACTGCTCTGTGTTCTCTGAATTCATCTCACAGAGTCACATCTGTCCCTTCAAGAAGCCTTTCGCTAAGGCTGTTCTGGTGGAATTTGCAAAGGGATATTTGGACGCCCTTAGAGGGCTATGGTGAAAAAGGAAATATCTTCCTTTCAAAACTGGAAAGAAGCTTTCTGAGAAACTGCTCTGTGTTCTCTGAATTCATCTCACAGAGTTACATCTTTCCCTTCAAGAATCCTTTCGCTAACGCTGTTCTTGTGGAATTGGAAGAGTGATATTTGGAAGCCCATAGAGGGCTGTGGTGAAAAAGGAAATATCTTCCGTTCAAAACTGGAAAGAAGCTTTCTGAGAAACTGCTCTGTGTTCTCTGAATTCATCTCACAGAGTTGCATCTTTCCCTTCAAGAAGCCTTTCGCTAAGGCTGTTCTTGTGGAATTGGGAAAGGGATATTTGGAAGCCCTTAGAGGGCTATGGTGAAAAAGGAAATATCTTCCGTTCAAAACAAGAAAGAAGCTTTCTGAGAAACTGCTCTGTGTTCTGTTAATTCGTCGCACAGAGTTACATCTTTCCCTTCAAGAAGCCTTTCGCTAAGGCTGTTCTTGTGGAACTGGCAAAGGGATATTTGGAAGCCCATAGAGGGCTAGGGTTAAAAGGAAATATCTTCCGTTCAAAATTGGAAAGAAGCTTTCTGAGAAACTGCTCTGTGTTCTCTGAATTCATCTCACAGAGTTACATCTTTCCCTTCAAGAAGCCTTTCGCTAAGGCTGTTCTTTTGGAATTGGCAAAGGGATATTTGGAAGCCCATAGAGGGCTATGGTGAAAAGGGAAATACCTTACGTTCAAAACTGGAAAGAAGCTTTCTGAGAAACTGCTCTGTGTTCTGTTAGTTCATCTCACAGAGTTACATCTTTCCCTTCAAGAAGCCTTTCGCTAAGGCTGTTCTTGTGGAATTGGCAAAGGGATATTTGGAAGCAGATAGAGGGCTATGGTGAAAAAGGAAATATCTTCCGTTCAAAACTGGAAAGAATGTTTCTCAGAAACTGCTCTGTGTTCACAGAATTCATCTCACAGAGTTACATCTTTCAATTCAAGAAGCCTTTCGCTAAGGCTGTTCTTGTGGAATTGGCAAAGGGATATTTGGAAGCCCATAGAGGGCTATGGTGAAAAAGGAAATATCTTACGTTCAAAACTGGAAAGAAGCTTTCTGAGATTCTGCTCTGTGTTCTGTTAATTCATCTCACAGTGTTACATCTTTCCCTTCAAGAATCATTTCGCTAAGGCTGTTCTTGTGGAATTGGCAAAAGGATATTTGGAAGCCCTTAGAGGGCTATGGTGAAAAAGGAAATATCTTCCGTTCAAAATTGGAAAGAAGCTTTCTGAGAAACTGTTCTGTGTTCTGTTAGTTCATCTCACATAGTTACATCTTTCCCTTCAAGAATCCTTTCGCTAAGGCTGTTCTTGTGGAACTGGCAAAGGGATATTTGTAAGCCCATAGAGGGCTATGGTGAAAAAGGAAATATCTTCCGTTCAAAACTGGAAAGAAGCTTTCTGAGAAACTGCTCTGTGTTCTCTTAGTTCATCTCACAGAGTTACATTTTTCCTACACGAAGCCTTTCGCTAAGGCTGTTCTTGTAGAACTGGCAAACGGATATTTGGAAACCCATAGAGGGCTATGGTGAAAAAGGAAATATCTTCCGTTCAAAACTGGAAAGAAGCTTTCTGAGAAACTGCTCTGTGTTCTCTGAATTCATCTCACAGAGTTACATCTTTCCCTTCATGAAGCCTTTCGCTAAGGCTGTTCTTCTGGAACTGGTAAAGGGATATTTGGAAGCCCATAGAGGGCTATGGTGAAAAAGGAAATATCTTCCTTTCAAAACTGGAAAGAAGCTTTCTGAGAAACTGCTCTGTGTTCTGTTAATTCATCTCACAGAGCTACATCTTTCTCTTCAAGATGCCTTTCGCTAAGGCTGTTCTTGCGGAATTGGCAAAGGGATATTTGGAAGCCCATAGAGGGCTATGGTGAAAAAGGAAATATCTTCCGTTCAAAACTGGAAAGAAGCTTTCTGAGAAACTGCTCTGTGTTCTCTTAGTTCATCTCACAGAGTTACATTTTTCCTACAAGAAGCCTTTCGCTAAGGCTGTTCTTGTAGAACTGGCAAACGGATATTTGGAAACCCATAGAGGGCTATGGTGAAAAAGGAAATATCTTCCGTTCAAAATTGGAAAGAAGCTATCTGAGAAACTGCTCTGTGTTCTCTGAATTCATCTCACAGAGTTACATCTTTCCCTTCATGAAGCCTTTCGCTAAGGCTGTTCTTCTGGAACTGGTAAAGGGATATTTGGAAGCCCATAGAGGGCTATGGTGAAAAGGGAAATACCTTACGTTCAAAACTGGAAAGAAGCTTTCTGAGAAACTGCTCTGTGTTCTGTTAGTTCATCTCACAGAGTTACATCTTTCCCTTCAAGAAGCCTTTCGCTAAGGCTGTTCTTGTGGAATTGGCAAAGGGATATTTGGAAGCAGATAGAGGGCTATGGTGAAAAAGGAAATATCTTCCGTTCAAAACTGGAAAGAATGTTTCTCAGAAACTGCTCTGTGTTCACAGAATTCATCTCACAGAGTTACATCTTTCAATTCAAGAAGCCTTTCGCTAAGGCTGTTCTTGTGGAATTGGCAAAGGGATATTTGGAAGCCCATAGAGGGCTATGGTGAAAAAGGAAATATCTTACGTTCAAAACTGGAAAGAAGCTTTCTGAGATTCTGCTCTGTGTTCTGTTAATTCATCTCACAGTGTTACATCTTTCCCTTCAAGAATCATTTCGCTAAGGCTGTTCTTGTGGAATTGGCAAAAGGATATTTGGAAGCCCTTAGAGGGCTATGGTGAAAAAGGAAATATCTTCCGTTCAAAATTGGAAAGAAGCTTTCTGAGAAACTGTTCTGTGTTCTGTTAGTTCATCTCACATAGTTACATCTTTCCCTTCAAGAATCCTTTCGCTAAGGCTGTTCTTGTGGAACTGGCAAAGGGATATTTGTAAGCCCATAGAGGGCTATGGTGAAAAAGGAAATATCTTCCGTTCAAAACTGGAAAGAAGCTTTCTGAGAAACTGCTCTGTGTTCTCTTAGTTCATCTCACAGAGTTACATTTTTCCTACACGAAGCCTTTCGCTAAGGCTGTTCTTGTAGAACTGGCAAACGGATATTTGGAAACCCATAGAGGGCTATGGTGAAAAAGGAAATATCTTCCGTTCAAAACTGGAAAGAAGCTTTCTGAGAAACTGCTCTGTGTTCTCTGAATTCATCTCACAGAGTTACATCTTTCCCTTCATGAAGCCTTTCGCTAAGGCTGTTCTTCTGGAACTGGTAAAGGGATATTTGGAAGCCCATAGAGGGCTATGGTGAAAAAGGAAATATCTTCCTTTCAAAACTGGAAAGAAGCTTTCTGAGAAACTGCTCTGTGTTCTGTTAATTCATCTCACAGAGCTACATCTTTCTCTTCAAGATGCCTTTCGCTAAGGCTGTTCTTGCGGAATTGGCAAAGGGATATTTGGAAGCCCATAGAGGGCTATGGTGAAAAAGGAAATATCTTCCGTTCAAAACTGGAAAGAAGCTTTCTGAGAAACTGCTCTGTGTTCTCTTAGTTCATCTCACAGAGTTACATTTTTCCTACAAGAAGCCTTTCGCTAAGGCTGTTCTTGTAGAACTGGCAAACGGATATTTGGAAACCCATAGAGGGCTATGGTGAAAAAGGAAATATCTTCCGTTCAAAACTGGAAAGAAGCTATCTGAGAAACTGCTCTGTGTTCTCTGAATTCATCTCACAGAGTTACATCTTTCCCTTCATGAAGCCTTTCGCTAAGGCTGTTCTTCTGGAACTGGTAAAGGGATATTTGGAAGCCCATAGAGGGCTATGGTGAAAAAGGAAATATCTTCCGTTCAAAACTGGAAAGAAGCTTTCTGAGAAACTGCTCTGTCTTCTCTTAGTTCATCTCACAGAGTTACATTTTTCCTACAAGAAGCCTTTCGCTAAGGCTGTTCTTGTAGAACTGGCAAACGGATATTTGGAAACCCATAGAGGGCTATGGTGAAAAAGGAAATATCTTCCGTTCAAAACTGGAAAGAAGCTTTTGAGAAAATGTTCTGTTTTCTCTGAATTCATCTCACAGAGTTACATCTTTCCCTTCAAGAAACCTTTCGCTAAGGCTGTTCTTGTGGAACTGGCAAAGGGATATTTGGAAGCCCTTAGAGGGCTATGGTGAAAAAGGAAATATCTTCCGTTCAAAACTGGAAAGAAGCTTTCTGAGAAACTGCTCTGTGTTCTGTTAGTTCATCTCACAGAGTTACATCTTTCCCTTCAAGAAGCCTTTCGCTAAGGCTGTTCTTGTGGAATTGGCAAAGGGATATTTGGAAGCCCATAGATGGCTATGGTGAAAAAGGAAATATCTTCCGTTCAAAATTGGAAAGAAGCTTTCTGAGAAACTGCTCTGTGTTCTCTGAATTCATCTCACAGAGTTGCATCTTTCCCTTCAAGAAGCCTTTCGCTAAGGCTGTTCTTCTGCAACTGGCAAAGGGATATTTGGAAGCCCATAGAGGGCTATCGTGAAAAGGAAATATCTTCCGTTCAAAACTGGAAAGAAGCTTTCTGAGAAACTGCTCTGTGTTCTCTGAATTCATCTCACAGAGTTACATCTTTCCCTTCAAGAAGCCTTTCGCTAAGGCTGTTCTGGTGGAATTTGCAAAGGGATATTTGGAAGCCCTTAGGGGGCTATGGTGAAAAAGGAAATATTTTCCGTTCAAAAGTGGAAAGAAGCTTTCTGAGAAACTGCTCTGTGTTCTGTTAATTCATCTCACATAGATACATCTTTCCCTTCAAGAAGCCTTTCGCTAAGGCTGTTCTTGTGGAATTGGCAAACGGATATCTGGAAGCCCATAGAGGGCTATGGTGAAAAAGGAAATATCTTCCGTTCAAAACTGGAAAGAAGCTTTCTGAGAAACTGCTCTGTGTTCTGTTAGTTCATCTCACAGAGTTACATCTTTCCCTTCCAGAAGCCTTTCGCGAAGGCTGTTCTTGTGGAATTGGCAAAGTGATATTTGGAAGCCCTTAGAGGGCTATGGTGGAAAAGGAAATATCTTCCGTTCAAAACTGTAAAGAAGCTTTCTGAGAAACTGCTCTGTGTTCTCTGAATTCATCTCACAGAGTTACATCTTTCCCTTCAAGAAGCCTTTCGCTAAGGCTGTTCTTGTTTAATTGGCAAAGTGATATTTGGAAGCCCATAGAGGGCTATGGTGAAAAAGGAAATATCTTCCGTTCAAAACTGGAAAGAAGCTTTCTGAGAAAATGTTCTGTGTTCTGTTAATTAATCTCACAGAGTTACATCTTTCCCTTCAAGAAGCCTTTCGCTAAGGCTGTTCATGTGGAATTGGCAAAGTGATATTTGGAAGCCCATAGAGGGCTACGGTGAAAAAGGAAATATCTTCCGTTCAAAACTGGAAAGAATCTTTCTGAGAAACTGCTCTGTGTTCTGTTAATTCATCTCACAGAGTTACTTCTTTCCCTTCAAGAAGCCTTTCGCTAAGGCTGTTCTTGTGGAATTGGCAAAGGGATATTTGGAAGCCCATAGAGGGCTATGGTGAAAAAGGAAATATCTTCCGTTCAAAACTGGAAAGAAGCTTTCTGAGAAACTGCTCTGTGTTCTGTTAATTCATCTCACAGAGTTACATCTTTCCCTTCAAGAAGCCTTTCGCTAACGCTGTTCTCGTGGAATTCGCAAAGGAATATTTGGAAGCCCATAGAGGGCTATGGTGAAAAAGGAAATACCTTCCGTTCAAAACTGGAAAGAAGCTTTCTGAGAAACTGCTCTGTGTTCTCTGAATTCATCTCACAGAGTTACATCTTTCCCTTCAAGAAGCCTTTCGCTAAGGCTGTTCTTGTGGAACTGGCAAAGGGATATTTGGAAGCCCATAGAGGGCTAGGGTGAAAAGGAAATATCTTCCGTTCAAAATTGGAAAGAAGCTTTCTGAGAAACTGCTCTGTGTTCTCTGAATTCATCTCACAGAGTTACATCTTTCCCTTCAAGAAGCCTTTCGCTAAGGCTGTTCTTTTGGAATTGGCAAAGGGATATTTGGAAGCCCATAGAGGGCTATGGTGAAAAGGGAAATAGCTTACGTTCAAAACTGGAAAGAAGCTTTCTGAGAAACTGCTCTGTGTTCTGTTAGTTCATCTCACAGAGATACATCTATCCCTTCAAGAAGCCTTTCGCTTAGGCTGTTCTTGTGGAATTGGCAAAGGGTTATTTGGAAGCCCATAGAGGGCTATGGTGAAAAAGGAAATATCTTCCGTTCAAACTGGAAAGAATGTTTCTGAGAAACTGCTCTGTGTTCTGTTAATTCGTCGCACAGAGTTACATCTTTCCCTTCAAGAAGCCTTTCGCTAAGGCTGTTCTTGTGGAATTGGCAAAGGGATATTTGGAAGCAGATAGAGGGCTATGGTGAAAAAGGAAATATCTTCCGTTCAAAACTGGAAAGAATGTTTCTGAGAAACTGCTCTGTGTTCACAGAATTCATCTCACAGAGTTACATCTTTCAATTCAAGAAGCCTTTCGCTAAGGCTGTTCTTGTGGAATTGGCAAAGGGATATTTGGAAGCCCATAGAGGGCTATGGTGAAAAAGGAAATATCTTACGTTCAAAACTGGAAAGAAGCTTTCTGAGAAACTGCTCTGTGTTCTGTTAATTCATCTCACAGTGTTACATCTTTCCCTTCAAGAATCATTTCGCTAAGGCTGTTCTTGTGGAATTGGCAAAAGGATATTTGGAAGCCCTTAGAGGGCTATGGTGAAAAAGGAAATATCTTCCGTTCAAAATTGGAAAGAAGCTTTCTGAGAAACTGCTCTGTGTTCTGTTAGTTCATCTCACATAGTTACATCTTTCCCTTCAAGAATCCTTTCGCTAAGGCTGTTCTTGTGGAACTGGCAAAGGGATATTTGTAAGCCCATAGAGGGCTATGGTGAAAAAGGAAATATCTTCCGTTCAAAACTGGAAAGAAGCTTTCTGAGAAACTGCTCTGTGTTCTCTTAGTTCATCTCACAGAGTTACATTTTTCCTACAAGAAGCCTTTCGCTAAGGCTGTTCTTGTAGAACTGGCAAACGGATATTTGGAAACCCATAGAGGGCTATGGTGAAAAAGGAAATATCTTCCGTTCAAAACTGGAAAGAAGCTTTCTGAGAAACTGCTCTGTGTTCTCTGAATTCATCTCACAGAGTTACATCTTTCCCTTCATGAAGCCTTTCGCTAAGGCTGTTCTTCTGGAACTGGTAAAGGGATATTTGGAAGCCCATAGAGGGCTATGGTGAAAAAGGAAATATCTTCCTTTCAAAACTGGAAAGAAGCTTTCTGAGAAACTGCTCTGTGTTCTGTTAATTCATCTCACAGAGCTACATCTTTCTCTTCAAGATGCCTTTCGCTAAGGCTGTTCTTGCGGAATTGGCAAAGGGATATTTGGAAGCCCATAGAGGGCTATGGTGAAAAAGGAAATATCTTCCGTTCAAAACTGGAAAGAAGCTTTCTGAGAAACTGCTCTGTGTTCTCTTAGTTCATCTCACAGAGTTACATTTTTCCTACAAGAAGCCTTTCGCTAAGGCTGTTCTTGTAGAACTGGCAAACGGATATTTGGAAACCCATAGAGGGCTATGGTGAAAAAGGAAATATCTGCCGTTCAAAACTGGAAAGAAGCTATCTGAGAAACTGCTCTGTGTTCTCTGAATTCATCTCACAGAGTTACATCTTTCCCTTCATGAAGCCTTTCGCTAAGGCTGTTCTTCTGGAACTGGTAAAGGGATATTTGGAAGCCCATAGAGGGCTATGGTGAAAAAGGAAATATCTTCCTTTCAAAACTGTAAAGAAGCTTTCTGAGAAACTGCTCTGTGTTCTGTTAATTCATCTCACAGAGCTACATCTTTCCCTTCAAGATGCCTTTCGCTAAGGCTGTTCTTGCGGAATTGGCAAAGGGATATTTGGAAGCCCATAGTGGGCTATGGTGAAAAAGGAAATATCTTCCGTTCAAAACTGGAAAGAAGATTTCTGAGAAACTGCGCTGTGTTCTCTGAATTCATCTCACAGAGTTACATCTTTCCCTTCAAGAAGCCTTTCGCTAAGGCTGTTCTTGTGGAATTGGGAAAGGGATATTTGGAAGCTCATAGAGGGCTATGGTGAAAAAGGAAATATCTTCCGTTCAAAACAGGAAAGAAGCTTTCTGAGAAACTGCTCTGTGTTCTGTTAGTTCATCTCACAGAGTTACATCTTTCCCTTCAAGAAGCCTTTCGCTAAGGCTGTTCTTGTGGAATTGGCAAAGGGATATTTGGAAGCAGATAGAGGGCTATGGTGAAAAAGGAAATATCTTCCGTTCAAAACTGGAAAGAATGTTTCTCAGAAACTGCTCTGTGTTCACAGAATTCATCTCACAGAGTTACATCTTTCAATTCAAGAAGCCTTTCGCTAAGGCTGTTCTTGTGGAATTGGCAAAGGGATATTTGGAAGCCCATAGAGGGCTACGGTGAAAAAGGAAATATCTTATGTTCAAAACTGGAAAGAAGCTTTCTGAGAAACTGCTCTGTGTTCTGTTAATTCATCTCACAGTGTTACATCTTTCCCTTCAAGAATCATTTCGCTAAGGCTGTTCTTGTGGAATTGGCAAAAGGATATTTGGAAGCCCTTAGAGGGCTATGGTGAAAAAGGAAATATCTTCCGTTCAAAACTGGAAAGAAGCTTTCTGAGAAACTGCTCTGTGTTCTCTGAATTCATCTCACAGAGTCACATCTTTCCCTTCAAGAAGCCTTTCGCTAAGGCTGTTCTGGTGGAATTGGCAAAGGGATATTTGGAAGCCCATAGAGGGCTATGGTGAAAAAGGAAATATCTTCCGTTCAAAACTGGAAAGAAGCTTTCTGAGAAACTGCTCTGTGTTCTGTTAGTTCATCTCACATAGTTACATCTTTCCCTTCAAGAATCCTTTCGCTAAGGCTGTTCTTGTGGAACTGGCAAAGGGATATTTGTAAGCCCATAGAGGGCTATGGTGAAAAAGGAAATATCTTCCGTTCAAAATTGGAAAGAAGCTTTCTGAGAAACTGCTCTGTGTTCTGTTAGTTCATCTCACATAGTTACATCTTTCCCTTCAAGAATCCTTTCGCTAAGGCTTTTCTTTTGGAACTGGCAAAGGGATATTTGTAAGCCCATAGAGGGCTATGGTGAAAAAGGAAATATCTTCCGTTCAAAACTGGAAAGAAGCTTTCTGAGAAACTGCTCTGTGTTCTGTTAGTTCATCTCACAGAGTTACATTTTTCCTACAAGAAGCCTTTCGCTAAGGCTGTTCTTGTAGAACTGGCAAACGGATATTTGGAAACCCATAGAGGGCTATGGTGAAAAAGGAAATATCTTCCGTTCAAAACTGGAAAGAAGCTTTCTGAGAAACTGCTCTGTGTTCTCTGAATTCATCTCACAGAGTTACATCTTTCCCTTCATGAAGCCTTTCGCTAAGGCTGTTCTTCTGGAACTGGTAAAGGGATATTGGGAAGCCAATAGAGGGCTATTGTGAAAAAGGAAATATCTTCCTTTCAAAACTGGAAAGAAGCTTTCTGAGAAACTGCTCTGTGTTCTATTAATTCATCTCACAGAGCTACATCTTTCCATTCAAGATGCCTTTAGCTAAGGCTGTTCTTGCGGAATTGGCAAAGGGATATTTGGAAGCCCATAGAGGGCTATGGTGAAAAAGGAAATATCTTCCGTTCAAAACTGGAAAGAAGCTTTCTGAGAAACTGCTCTGTGTTCTCTGAATTCATCTCACAGAGTTACATCTTTCCCTTCAAGAAGCCTTTCGCTAAGGCTGTTCTTGTGGAATTGGGAAAGGGATATTTGGAAACCCTTAGAGGGCTATGGTGAAAAAGGAAATATCTTCCGTTCAAAACTGGAAAGAAGCTTTCTGAGAAACTGCTCTGTGTTCTGTTAATTCATCGCACAGAGTTACATCTTTCCCTTCAAGAAGCCTTTCGCTAAGGCTGTTCTTGTGGAACTGGCAAAGGGATATTTGGAAGCCCATAGAGGGCTAGGGTGAAAAGGAAATATCTTCCGTTCAAAATTGGAAAGAAGCTTTCTGAGAAACTGCTCTGTTTTCTCTGAATTCATCTCACAGAGTTATATCTTTTCCTTCAAGAAGCCTTTCGCTAAGGCTGTTCTTGTGGAATTGGCAAAGGGATATTTGGAAGCCCTTAGAGGGCTATGGTGAAAAAGGAAATATCTTCCGTTCAAAACTGGAAAGAAGCTTTCTGAGAAACTGCTCTGTGTTCTCTGAATTCATCTCACAGAGTCACATCTTTCCCTTCAAGAAGCCTTTCGCTAAGGCTGTTCTGGTGGAATTTGCAAAGGGATATTTGGACGCCCTTAGAGGGCTATGGTGAAAAAGGAAATATCTTCCTTTCAAAACTGGAAAGAAGCTTTCTGAGAAACTGCTCTGTGTTCTCTGAATTCATCTCACAGAGTTACATCTTTCCCTTCAAGAATCCTTTCGCTAACGCTGTTCTTGTGGAATTGGAAGAGTGATATTTGGAAGCCCATAGAGGGCTGTGGTGAAAAAGGAAATATCTTCCGTTCAAAACTGGAAAGAAGCTTTCTGAGAAACTGCTCTGTGTTCTCTGAATTCATCTCACAGAGTTGCATCTTTCCCTTCAAGAAGCCTTTCGCTAAGGCTGTTCTTGTGGAATTGGGAAAGGGATATTTGGAAGCCCTTAGAGGGCTATGGTGAAAAAGGAAATATCTTCCGTTCAAAACAAGAAAGAAGCTTTCTGAGAAACTGCTCTGTGTTCTGTTAATTCGTCGCACAGAGTTACATCTTTCCCTTCAGGAAGCCTTTCGCTAAGGCTGTTCTTGTGGAACTGGCAAAGGGATATTTGGAAGCCCATAGAGGGCTAGGGTGAAAAGGAAATATCTTCCGTTCAAAATTGGAAAGAATCTTTCTGAGAAACTGCTCTGTGTTCTCTGAATTCATCTCACAGAGTTACATCTTTCCCTTCAAGAAGCCTTTCGCTAAGGCTGTTCTTTTGGAATTGGCAAAGGGATATTTGGAAGCCCATAGAGGGCTATGGTGAAAAGGGAAATACCTTACGTTCAAAACTGGAAAGAAGCTTTCTGAGAAACTGCTCTGTGTTCTGTTAGTTCATCTCACAGAGTTACATCTTTCCCTTCAAGAAGCCTTTCGCTAAGGCTGTTCTTGTGGAATTGGCAAAGGGATATTTGGAAGCAGATAGAGGGCTATGGTGAAAAAGGAAATATCTTCCGTTCAAAACTGGAAAGAATGTTTCTCAGAAACTGCTCTGTGTTCACAGAATTCATCTCACAGAGTTACATCTTTCAATTCAAGAAGCCTTTCGCTAAGGCTGTTCTTGTGGAATTGGCAAAGGGATATTTGGAAGCCCTTAGAGGGCTATGGTGAAAAAGGAAATATCTTCCGTTCAAAACTGGAAAGAATGTTTCTGAGAAACTGCTCTGTGTTCTGTTAATTCATCTCACAGTGTTACATCTTTCCCTTCAAGAATCATTTCGCTAAGGCTGTTCTTGTGGAATTGGCAAAAGGATATTTGGAAGCCCTTAGAGGGCTATGGTGAAAAAGGAAATATCTTCCGTTCAAAATTGGAAAGAAGCTTTCTGAGAAACTGCTCTGTGTTCTGTTAGTTCATCTCACATAGTTACATCTTTCCCTTCAAGAATCCTTTCGCTAAGGCTGTTCTTGTGGAACTGGCAAAGGGATATTTGTAAGCCCATAGAGGGCTATGGTGAAAAAGGAAATATCTTCCGTTCAAAACTGGAAAGAAGCTTTCTGAGAAACTGCTCTGTGTTCTCTTAGTTCATCTCACAGAGTTACATTTTTCCTACACGAAGCCTTTCGCTAAGGCTGTTCTTGTAGAACTGGCAAACGGATATTTGGAAACCCATAGAGGGCTATGTTGAAAAAGGAAATATCTTCCGTTCAAAACTGGAAAGAAGCTTTCTGAGAAACTGCTCTGTGTTCTCTGAATTCATCTCACAGAGTTACATCTTTCCCTTCATGAAGCCTTTCGCTAAGGCTGTTCTTCTGGAACTGGTAAAGGGATATTTGGAAGCCCATAGAGGGCTATGGTGAAAAAGGAAATATCTTCCTTTCAAAACTGGAAAGAAGCTTTCTGAGAAACTGCTCTGTGTTCTGTTAATTCATCTCACAGAGCTACATCTTTCTCTTCAAGATGCCTTTCGCTAAGGCTGTTCTTGCGGAATTGGCAAAGGGATATTTGGAAGCCCATAGAGGGCTATGGTGAAAAAGGAAATATCTTCCGTTCAAAACTGGAAAGAAGCTTTCTGAGAAACTGCTCTGTGTTCTCTTAGTTCATCTCACAGAGTTACATTTTTCCTACAAGAAGCCTTTCGCTAAGGCTGTTCTTGTGGAATTGGGAAAGGGATATTTGGAAGCTCATAGAGGGCTATGGTGAAAAAGGAAATATCTTCCGTTCAAAAGAGGAAAGAAGCTTTCTGAGAAACTGCTCTGTGTTCTGTTAATTCATCGCACACAGTTACATCTTTCCCTTCAAGAAGCCTTTCGCTAAGGCTGTTCTTGTGGAACTGGCAAAGGGATATTTGGAAGCCCATAGAGGGCTAGGGTGAAAAGGAAATATCTTCCGTTCAAAATTGGAAAGAAGCTTTCTGAGAAACTGCTCTGTTTTCTCTGAATTCATCTCACAGAGTTACATCTTTCCCTTCAAGAAACCTTTCGCTAAGGCTGTTCTTGTGGAATCGGCAAAGGGATATTTGGAAGCCCTTAGAGGGCTATGGTGAAAAAGGAAATATCTTCCGTTCAAAACTGGAAAGAAGCTTTCTGAGAAACTGCTCTGTGTTCTCTGAATTCATCTCACAGAGTCACATCTTTCCCTTCAAGAAGCCTTTCGCTAACGCTGTTCTTGTGGAACTGGCAAAGGGATATTAGTAAGCCATTAGAGGGCTATGGTGAAAAAGGAAATATCTTTCGTTCAAAACTGGAAAGAAGCTTTCTGAGAAACTGCTCTGTGTTCTGTTAGTTCATCTCACAGAGTTACATCTTTCCCTTGAAGAAGCCTTTCGCTAAGGCTGTTCTTGTGGAATTGGCAAAGGGATATTTGGAAGCCCATAGATGGCTATGGTGAAAAAGGAAATATCTTCCGTTCAAAACTGGAAAGAAGCTTTCTGAGAAACTGCTCTGTGTTCTCTGAATTCATCTCACAGAGTTGCATCTTTCCCTTCAAGAAGTCTTTCGCTAAGGCTGTTCTTCTGCAACTGGCAAAGGGATATTTGGAAGCCCATAGAGGGCTATCGTGAAAAGGAAATATCTTCCGTTCAAAACTGGAAAGAAGCTTTCTGAGAAACTGCTCTGTGTTCTCTGAATTCATCTCACAGAGTTACATCTTTCCCTTCAAGAAGCCTTTCGCTAAGGCTGCTCTGGTGGAATTTGCAAAGGGATATTTGGAAGCCCTTAGGGGGCTATGGTGAAAAAGGAAATATTTTCCGTTCAAAAGTGGAAAGAAACTTTCTGAGAAACTGCTCTGTGTTCTGTTAATTCATCTCACATAGTTACATCTTTCCCTTCAAGAAGCCTTTCGCTAAGGCTGTTCTTGTGGAATTGTCAAACGGATATCTGGAAGTCCATAGAGGGCTATGGTGAAAAAGGAAATATCTTCCGTTCCAAACTGGAAAGAAGCTTTCTGAGAAACTGCTCTGTGTTCTGTTAGTTCATCTCACAGAGTTACATCTTTCCCTTCCAGAAGCCTTTCGCGAAGGCTGTTCTTGTGGAATTGGCAAAGTGATATTTGGAAGCCCTTAGAGGGCTATGGTGGAAAAGGAAATATCTTCCGTTCAAAACTGTAAAGAAGCTTTCTGAGAAACTGCTCTGTGTTCTCTGAATTCATCTCACAGAGTTACATCTTTCCCTTCAAGAAGCCTTTCGCTAAGGCTGTTCTTGTTTAATTGGCAAAGTGATATTTGGAAGCCCATAGAGGGCTATGGTGAAAAAGGAAATATCTTCCGTTCAAAACTGGAAAGAAGCTTTCTGAGAAAATGTTCTGTGTTCTGTTAATTAATCTCACAGAGTTACATCTTTCCCTTCAAGAAGCCTTTCGCTAAGGCTGTTCTTGTGGAACTGGCAAAGGGATATTTGGAAGCCCATAGAGGGCTAGGGTGAAAAGGAAATATCTTCCGTTCAAAATTGGAAAGAAGCTTTCTGAGAAACTGCTCTGTGTTCTCTGAATTCATCTCACAGAGTTACATCTTTCCCTTCAAGAAGCCTTTCGCTAAGGCTGTTCTTTTGGAATTGGCAAAGGGATATTTGGAAGCCCATAGAGGGCTATGGTGAAAAGGGAAATAGCTTACGTTCAAAACTGGAAAGAAGCTTTCTGAGAAACTGCTCTGTGTTCTGTTAGTTCATCTCACAGAGATACATCTATCACTTCAAGAAGCCTTTCGCTAAGGATGTTCTTGTGGAATTGGCAAAGGGTTATTTGGAAGCCCATAGAGGGCTATGGTGAAAAAGGAAATATCTTCCGTTCAAAACTGGAAAGAATGTTTCTGAGAAACTGCTCTGTGTTCTCTGAATTCATCTCACAGAGTTACATCTTTCCCTTCAAGAAGCCTTTCGCTAAGGCTGTTCTTGTGAAATTGGCAAAGGGATATTTGGAAGCCCATAGAGGGCTATGGTGAAAAAGGAAATATCTTCCGTTCAAAACTGGAAAGAAGCTTTCTGAGAAATTGCTCTGTGTTCTGTTAATTCATCTCACAGAGTTACATCTTTCCCTTCAAGAAGCCTTTCGCTAAGGCTGTTCTCGTGGAATTCGCAAAGGGATATTTGGAAGCCCATAGAGGGCTATGGTGAAAAAGGAAATATCTTCCGTTCAAAACTGGAAAGAAGCTTTCTGAGAAACTGCTCTGTGTTCTCTGAATTCATCTCACAGAGTTACATCTTTCCTTTCATGAAGCCTTTCGCTAAGGCTGTTCTTCTGGAACTGGTAAAGGGATATTTGGAAGCCCATAGAGGGCTATGGTGAAAAAGGAAATATCTTCCTTTCAAAACTTTAAAGAAGCTTTCTGAGAAACTGCTCTGTGTTCTGTTAATTCATCTCACAGAGCTACATCTTTCCCTTCAAGATGCCTTTCGCTAAGGCTGTTCTTGCGGAATTGGCAAAGGGATATTTGGAAGCCCATAGAGGTGTATGGTGAAAAAGGAAATATCTTCCGTTCAAAACTGGAAAGAAGCTTTCTGAGAAACTGCTCTGCGTTCTGTTAATTCATCTCAAAGAGATACATCTTTTCCTTCAAGAAGCCTTTTTCTAAGGCTGTTCTTGTGGAATTGGCAAAGGGATATTTGGAAGCCCATAGAGGGCTATGGTGAAAAAGGAAATATCTTCCGTTCAAAACTGGAAAGAAGCTTTGTGAGAAACTGCTCTGTGTTCTCTGAATTCATCTCAATGAGTTACATCTTTCCCTTCAAGAAGCTTTCGCTAAGGCTGTTCTTGTGGAATTGGGAAAGGGATATTTGGAAGCCCTTAGAGGGCTATGGTGAAAAAGGAAATATCGTCCGTTCAAAACAGGAAAGAAGCTTTCTGAGAAACTGCTCTGTGTTCTGTTAATTCATCGCACAGAGTTACATCTTTCCCTTCAAGAAGCCTTTCGCTAAGGCTGTTCTTGTGGAACTGGCAAAGGGATATTTGGAAGCCCATAGAGGGCTAGGGTGAAAAGGCAATATCTTCCGTTCAAAATTGGAAAGAAGCTTTCTGAGAAACTGCTCTGTGTTCTGTTAGTTCATCTCACAGAGTTAAATCTTTCCCATCAAGAAGCCTTTCGCCAAGGCTGTTCTTGTGGAATTGGCAAATGGATATTTGGAAGCCCATAGAGGGCTATGGTGAAAAAGGAAATATCTTCCGTTCAAAACTGGAAAGAAGCTTTCTGAGAAACTGCTCTGTGTTCTGTTAATTCATCTCACAGAGCTACATCTTTCCCTTCAAGAAGCCTTTCGCTACGGCTGTTCTTGTGGAATTGGCAAAGGGATATTTGGAAGCCCATAGAGGGCTATGGGGAAAAAGGAAATATCTTCCGTTCAAAACTGGAAAGAAGCTTTTGAGAAAATGCTCTGTGTTCTGTTAATTCATCTCACAGAGTTACATCTTTCCTTTCAAGAAGCCTTTCGCTAAGGCTGTTCTTGTGGAATTGGCAAAGTGATATTTCGAAGCCCATAGAGGGCTACGGTGAAAAAGTAAATATCTTCCGTTGAAAACTGGAAAGAATCTTTCTGAGAAACTTCTCTGTGTTCTGTTAATTCATCTCACAGAGTTACATCTTTCCCTTCAAGAAGCCTTTCGCTAAGGCTGTTCTTGTGGAACTGACAAAGGGATATTTGGAAGCCCATAGAGGGCTATGGTGAAAAAGGAAATATCTTCCGTTGAAAACTGGAAAGAAGCTTTCTGAGAAACTGCTCTGTGTTCTCTGAATTCTTCTCACAGAGTTACATCTTTCCCTTCAAGAAGCCTTTCGCTAAGGCTGTTCTTATGGAACTGGCAAAGGGATATTTGGAAACCCATAGAGGGCTATGGTGAAAAAGGAAATATCTTCCGTTCAAAACTGGAAAGAAGCTTTCTGAGAAACTGCTGTGTGTTCTCTGAATTCATCTCACAGAGTTACATCTTTCCCTTCAATAAGCCTTTCGCTACGGCTGTTCTTCTGGAACTGGCAAAGGGATATTTGGAAGCCCATAGAGGGCTATGGTGAAAAAGGAAATATCTTCCTTTCAAAACTTTAAAGAAGCTTTCTGAGAAACTGCTCTGTGTTCTGTTAATTCATCTCACAGAGCTACATCTTTCCCTTCAAGATGCCTTTCGCTAAGGCTGTTCTTGCGGAATTGGCAAAGGGATATTTGGAAGCCCATAGAGGTGTATGGTGAAAAAGGAAATATCTTCCGTTCAAAACTGGAAAGAAGCTTTCTGAGAAACTGCTCTGCGTTCTGTTAATTCATCTCAAAGAGATACATCTTTTCCTTCAAGAAGCCTTTTTCTAAGGCTGTTCTTGTGGAATTGGCAAAGGGATATTTGGAAGCCCATAGAGGGCTATGGTGAAAAAGGAAATATCTTCCGTTCAAAACTGGAAAGAAGCTTTGTGAGAAACTGCTCTGTGTTCTCTGAATTCATCTCACTGAGTTACATCTTTCCCTTCAAGAAGCCTTTCGCTAAGGCTGTTCTTGTGGAATTGGGAAAGGGATATTTGGAAGCCCTTAGAGGGCTATGGTGAAAAAGGAAATATCGTCCGTTCAAAACAGGAAAGAAGCTTTCTGAGAAACTGCTCTGTGTTCTGTTAATTCATCGCACAGAGTTACATCTTTCCCTTCAAGAAGCCTTTCGCTAAGGCTGTTCTTGTGGAACTGGCAAAGGGATATTTGGAAGCCCATATAGGGCTAGGGTGAAAAGGCAATATCTTCCGTTCAAAATTGGAAAGAAGCTTTCTGAGAAACTGCTCTGTGTTCTGTTAGTTCATCTCACAGAGTTAAATCTTTCCCATCAAGAAGCCTTTCGCCAAGGCTGTTCTTGTGGAATTGGCAAATGGATATTTGGAAGCCCATAGAGGGCTATGGTGAAAAAGGAAATATCTTCCGTTCAAAACTGGAAAGAAGCTTTCTGAGAAACTGCTCTGTGTTCTGTTAATTCATCTCACAGAGCTACATCGTTCCCTTCAAGAAGCCTTTCGCTACGGCTGTTCTTGTGGAATTGGCAAAGGGATATTTGGAAGCCCATAGAGGGCTATGGGGAAAAAGGAAATATCTTCCGTTCAAAACTGGAAAGAAGCTTTTGAGAAAATGCTCTGTGTTCTGTTAATTCATCTCACAGAGTTACATCTTTCCTTTCAAGAAGCCTTTCGCTAAGGCTGTTCTTGTGGAATTGGCAAAGTGATATTTCGAAGCCCATAGAGGGCTACGGTGAAAAAGTAAATATCTTCCGTTGAAAACTGGAAAGAATCTTTCTGAGAAACTTCTCTGTGTTCTGTTAATTCATCTCACAGAGTTACATCTTTCCCTTCAAGAAGCCTTTCGCTAAGGCTGTTCTTGTGGAACTGACAAAGGGATATTTGGAAGCCCATAGAGGGCTATGGTGAAAAAGGAAATATCTTCCGTTGAAAACTGGAAAGAAGCTTTCTGAGAAACTGCTCTGTGTTCTCTGAATTCTTCTCACAGAGTTACATCTTTCCCTTCAATAAGCCTTTCGCTACGGCTGTTCTTCTGGAACTGGCAAAGGGATATTTGGAAGCCCATAGAGGGCTATGGTGAAAAAGGAAATATCTTCCGTTCAAAACTGGAAAGAATGTTTCTGAGAAACTGCTCTGTGTTCTCTGAATTCATCTCACAGAGTTACATCTTTCCCTTCAAGAAGCGTTTCGCTAAGGCTGTTCTTGTGGAATTGGCAAAGGGATATTTGGAAGCCCATAGAGGGCTATGGTGAAAAAGGAAATATCTTCCGTTCAACACTGGAAAGAAGCTTTCTGAGAACCTGCTCTGTGTTCTGTTAGTTCATCTCACAGAGTTACATCTTTCCCTTCAAGAATCATTTCGCTAAGGCTGTTCTTGTGGAATGGACAAAGGGATATTTGGAAGCCCTTAGAGGGCTATGGTGAAAAAGGAAATATCTTCCGTTCAAAATTAGAAACAAGCTTTCTGAGAAACTGCTCTGTTTTCTGTTAGTTCATCTGACATAGTTACATCTTTCCCTTCAAGAAGCCTTTCGCTAAGGCTGTTCTTGTGGAATTGGCAAAGGGATATTTGTAAGCCCATAGAGGGCTATGGTGAAAAAGGAAATATCTTCCGTTCAAAACTGGAAAGAAGCTTTCTGAGAAACTGCTCTGTGTTCTGTTAGTTCATCTCACAGAGTTACATTTTTCCTACAAGAAGCCTTTCGCTAAGGCTGTTCTTGTAGAACTGGCAAAGGGATATTTGGAAACCCATAGAGGGCTATGGTGAAAAAGGAAATATCTTCCGTTCAAAACTGGAAAGAAGCTTTCTGAGAAACTGCTCTGTGTTCTCTGAATTCATCTCACAGAGTTACATCTTTCCCTTCATGAAGCCTTTCGCTAAGGCTGTTCTTCTGGAACTGGTAAAGGGATATTTGGAAGCCCATAGAGGGCTATGGTGAAAAAGGAAATATCTTCCGTTCAAAACTGGAAAGAAGCTTTCTGAGAAACTGCTCTGTGTTCTGTTAATTCATCTCACAGAGCTACATCGTTCCCTTCAAGATGCCTTTCGCTAAGGCTGTTCTTGCGAAATTGGCGAAGGGATATTTGGAAGCCCATAGAGGGCTATGGTGAAAAGGGAAATATCTTACGTTCAAAACTGGAAAGAAGCTTTCTGAGAAACTGCTCTGTGTTCTGTTAGTTCATCTCACAGAGTTACATCTATCCCTTCAAGAAGCCTTTCGCTAAGGCTGTTCTTGTGGAATTGGCAAAGGGATATTTTGAAGCCCATAGAGGGCTATGGTGAAAAAGAAAATATCTTCCGTTAAAAATGGAAAGAATGTTTCTGAGAAACTGCTCTGTGTTCTCTGAATTCATCACACAGAGTTACATCTTTCCCTTCAAGAAGCCTTTCGCTAAGGCTGTTCTTGTGGAATTGGCAAAGGGATATTTGGAAGACCATAGAGGGCTATGGTGAAAAAGGAAATATCTTCCGTTCAAAACTGGAAAGAAGCTTTCTGAGAAACTGCTCTGTGTTCTGTTAATTCATCTCACAGAGTTACATCTTTCCCTTCAAGAAGCCTTTCACTAAGGCTGTTCTCGTAGAATTCGCAAAGGGATATTTGGAAGCCCATAGAGGGCTATGGTGAAAAAGGAAATATCTTCCGTTCAAAACTGGAAAGAAGCTTTCTGAGAAACTGCTCTGTGTTCTCTGAATTCATCTCACAGAGTTACATCTTTCCCTTCAAGAAGCCTTTCGCTAAGGCTGTTCTTGTGGAACTGGCAAAGGGATATTTGGAAGCCCATAGAGGGCTATGGTGAAAAGGAAATATCTTCCGTTCAAAATTAGAAAGAAGCTTTCTGAGAAACTGCTCTGTGTTCTCTGAATTCATCTCACAGAGTTACATCTTTCCCTTCAAGAAGCCTTTCGCTAAGCTGTTCTTTTGGAATTGGCAAAGGGATATTTGGAAGCCCATAGAGGGCTATGGTGAAAAGGGAAATATCTTACGTTCAAAACTGGAAAGAAGCTTTCTGAGAAACTGCTCTGTGTTCTGTTATTTCATCTCACAGAGTTACATCTTTCCCTTCAAGAAGCCTTTCGCTAAGGCTGTTCTTGTGGAATTGGCAAAGGGATATGTGGAAGCCCATAGAGGGCTATGGTGAAAAAGGAAATATCTTCCGTTCAAAACTGGAACGAATGTTTCTGAGAAACTGCTCTGTGTTCACGGAATTCATCTCACAGAGTTACATCTTTCCCTTCAAGAAGCCTTTCGCTAAGGCTGTTCTGGTGGAATTGGCAAAGGGATATTTGGAAGCCCTTAGAGGGCTATGGTGAAAAAGGAAATATCTTCCGTTCAAAACTGGAAAGAAGCTTTCTGAGAAACTGCTCTGTGTTCTCTGAATTCATTTCACAGAGTTACATCTTTCCCTTCAAGAAGCCTTTCGCTAACGCTGTTCTTGTGGAATTGGAAGAGTGATATTTGGAAGCCCATAGAGGGCTACGGTGAAAAAGGAAATATCTTCCGTTCAAAACTGGAAAGAAGCTTTCTGAGAAACTGCTCTGTGTTCTCTGAATTCATCTCTCAGAGTTACATCTTTCCCTCCAAGAAGCCTTTCGCTAAGTCTGTTCTTGTGGAATTGGCAAAGGGATATTTGGAAGCCCTTGGAGGGCTATGGTGAAAAAGGAAATATCTTCCTTTCAAAAGTGGAAAGAAGCTTTCTGAGAGACTGCTCTGTGTTCTGTTAATTCATCTCACATAGTTACATCTTTCCCTTCAAGAAGCCTTTGGCTAAGGCTGTTCTTGTGGAATTGGCAAACGGATATTTGGAAGCCCATAGAGGGCTATGGTGAAAAAGGAAATATCTTCCGTTCAAAACTGGAAAGAAGCTTTCTGAGAAACTGCTCTGTGTTCTGTTAGTTCATCTCACAGAGTTACATCTTTCCCGTCAAGAAGCCTTTCGCTAAGGCTGTTCTTGTGGAATTGGCAAAGTGATATTTGGAAGCCCTTAGAGGGCTATGGTGGAAAAGGAAATATCTTCCGTTCAAAACTGGAAAGAAGCTTTCTGAGAAACTGCTCTGTGTTCTCTGAATTCATCTCACAGAGTTATATCTTTCCCTTCAAGAAGCCTTTCGCTAAGGCTGTTCTTGTGGAATTGGCAAAGTGATATTTGGAAGCCCATAGAGGGCTATGGTGAAAAAGGAAATATCTTCCTTTCAAAACTGGAAAGAAGCTTTCTGAGAAAATGTTCTGTGTTCTGTTAATTAATCTCACAGAGTTACATCTTTCTCTTCAAGAAGCCTTTCGCTAAGGCTGTTCTCGTGGAATTCGCAAAGGGATATTTGGAAGCCCATAGAGGGCTATGGTGAAAAAGGAAATACCTTCCGTTCAAAACTGGAAAGAAGCTTTCTGAGAAACTACTCTGTGTTCTCTGAATTCATCTCACAGAGTTACATCTTTCCCTTCAAGAAGCCTTTCGCTAAGGCTGTTCTTGTGGAACTGGCAAAGGGATATTTGGAAGCCCATAGAGGGCTAGGGTGAAAAGGAAATATCTTCCGTTCAAAATTGGAAAGAAGCTTTCTGAGAAACTGCTCTGTGTTCTCTGAATTCATCTCACAGAGTTACATCTTTCCCTTCAAGAAGCCTTTCGCTAAGCCTGTTATTTTGGAATTGGCAAAGGGATATTTGGAAGCCCATAGAGGGCTATGGTGAAAAGGGAAATATCTTCCGTTCAAAACTGGAAAGAAGCTTTCTGGAAAACTGCTCTGTGTTCTGTTAGTTCATCTCACAGAGTTACATCTTTCCCTTCAAGAAGCCTTTCGCTAAGGCTGTTCTTGTGGAATTGGCAAAGGGATATTTGGAAGCCCATAGAGGGCTATGGTGAAAAAGGAAATATCTTCCGTTCAAAACGGGAAAGAATGTTTCTGAGAAACTGCTCTGTGTTCTCTGAATTCATCTCACAGAGTTACATCTTTCCCTTCAAGAAGCCTTTCGCTAACGCTGTTCTTGTGGAATTGGAAGAGTGATATTTGGAAGCCCATAGAGGGCTATGGTGAAAATGGAAATATCTTCCGTTCAAAACTGGAAAGAAGCTTTCTGGGAAACTGCTCTGTGTTCTCTGAATTCATCTCACAGAGTTACATCTTTCCCTTCAAGAAGCCTTTCGCTAAGTCTGTTCTTGTGGAATTGGCAAAGGGATATTTGGAAGCCCTTAGAGGGCTTTGGTGAAAAAGGAAATATCTTCCTTTCAAAAGTGGAAAGAAGCTTTCTGAGAAACTGCTCTGTGTTCTGTTAATTCATCTCACATAGTTACATCTTTCCCTTCAAGAAGCCTTTCGCTAAGGCTGTTCTTGTGGAATTGGCAAAGGGATATTTGGAAGCCCATAGAGGGCTATGGTGAAAAAGGAAATATCTTCCGTTCAAAACTGGAAAGAAGCTTTCTGAGAAACTGCTCTGTGTTCTGTTAATTCATCTCACAGAGTTACATCTTTCCCTTCAAGAAGCCTTTCGCTAAGGCTGTTCTCGTGGAATTCGGAAAGGGATATTTGGAAGCCCATAGAGGGCTATGGTGAAAAAGGAAATACCTTCCGTTCAAAAGTGGAAAGAAGCTTTCTGAGAAACTGCTCTGTGTTCTGTTAATTCATCTCACAGAGTTACATCTTTCCCTTCAAGAAGCCTTTCGCTAAGGCTGTTCTTGTGGAACTGGCAAAGGGATATTTGGAAGCCCTTAGATGCCTAGGGTGAAAAGGAAATATCTTCCGTTCAAAATTGGAAAGAAGCTTTCTGAGAAACTGCTCTGTGTTCTCTGAATTCATCTCACAGAGTTACATCTATCCCTTCAAGAAGCCTTTCGCTAAGGCTGTTCTTTTGGAATTGGCAAAGGGATATTTGGAAGCCCATAGAGGGCTATGGTGAAAAGGGAAATATCTTACGTTCAAAACTGGAAATAAGCTTTTTGAGAAACTGCTCTGTGTTCTGTTAGTTCATCTCACAGAGTTACATCTATCCCTTCAAGAAGCCTTTCGCTAAGGCTGTTCTTGTGGAATTGGCAAAGGGATATTTGGAAGCCCATAGAGGGCTCTGGTGAAAAAGGAAATATCTTCCGTTCAAAACTGGAAAGAATGTTTCTGAGAAACTGCTCTGTGTTCTCTGAATTCATCTCACAGAGTTACATCTTTCCCTTCAAGAAGCCTTTCGCTAAGGCTGTTCTTGTGGAATTGGCAAAGGGATATTTGGAAGCCCATAGAGGGCTATGGTGAAAAAGGAAATATCTTCCGTTCAAAACTGGAAAGAAGCTTTCTGAGAAATTGCTCTGTGTTCTGTTAATTCATCTCACAGAGTTACATCTTTCCTTTCAAGAAGCCTTTCGCTAAGGCTGTTCTCGTGGAATTCGCAAAGGGATATTTGGAAGTCCATAGAGGTCTATGGTGAAAAAGGAAATATCTTCCGTACAAAACTGGAAAGAAGCTTTCTGAGAAACTGCTCTGTGTTCTCTGAATTCATCTCACAGAGTTACATCTTTCCCTTCAAGAAGCCTTTCGCTAAGGCTGTTCTGGTGGAATTTGCAAATTGATATTTGGAAGGCCTTAGAGGGCTATAGTGAAAAAGGAAATATCTTCCGTTCAAAACTGGAAAGAAGCTTTCTGAGAAACTGCTCTGTGTTCTCTGAATTCATCTCACAGAGTTACATCTTTCCCTTCAAGAAGCCTTTCGCTAACGCTGTTCTTGTGGAATTGGAAGAGTGATATTTGGAAGCCCATAGAGGGCTATGGTGAAAATGGAAATATCTTCCGTTCAAAACTGGAAAGAAGCTTTCTGAGAAACTGCTCTGTGTTCTCTGAATTCATCTCTCAGAGTTACATCTTTCCCTTCAAGAAGCCTTTCGCTAAGTCTGTTCTTGTGGAATTGGCAAAGGGATATTTGGAAGCCCTTAGAGGGCTATGGTGAAAAAGGAAATATCTTCCTTTCAAAAGTGGAAAGAAGCTTTCTGAGAAACTGCTCTGTGTTCTGTTAATTCATCTCACATAGTTACATCTTTCCCTTCAAGAAGCCTTTCGCTAAGGCTGTTCTTGTGGAATTGGCAAACGGATATTTGGAAGCCCATAGAGGGCTATGGTGGAAAAGGAAATATCTTCCGTTCAAAACTTGAAAGAAGCATTCTGAGAAACTGCTCTGTGTTCTGTTAGTTCATCTCACAGAGTTACATCTTTCCCTTCAAGAAGCCTTTCGCTAAGGCTGTTCTTGTGGAATTGGCAAAGTGATATTTGGAAGCCCTTAGAGGGCTATGGTGGAAAAGGAAATATCTTCCGTTCAAAACTGGAAAGAAGCTTTCTGAGAAACTGCTCTGTGTTCTCTGAATTCATCTCACGGAGTTACATCTTTCCCTTCAAGAAGCCTTTCGCTAAGGCTGTTCTTGTGGAATTGGCAAAGTGATATTTGGAAGCCCATAGAGGGCTATGGTGAAAAAGGAAATATCTTCCGTTCAAAACTGGAAAGAAGCTTTCTGTGGAAATGTTCTGTGTTCTGTTAATTAATCTCACAGAGTTACATCTTTCCCTTCAAGAAACCTTTCGCTAAGGCTGTTCTTGTGGAATTGGCAAAGTGATATTTGGAAGCCCATAGAGGGCTACGGTGAAAAAGGAAATATCTTTCGTTCAAAACTGGAAAGAATCTTTCTGAGAAACTGCTCTGTGTTCTGTTAATTCATCTCACAGAGTTACATCTTTCCCTTCAAGAAGCCTTTCGCAAAGACTGTTCTTGTGGAATTGGCAAAGGGATATTTGGAAGCCCATAGAGGGCTATGGTGAAAAAGGAAATATCTTCCGTTCAAAACTGGAAAGAAGCTTTCTGAGAAACTGCTCTGTGTTCTGTTAATTCATCTCACAGAGTTACATCTTTCCCTTCAAGAAGCCTTTCGCTAAGGCTGTTCTCGTGGAATTCGCAATGGGATATTTGGAAGCCCATAGAGGGTGATGGTGAAAAAGGAAATACCTTCCGTTCAAAACTGGAAAGAAGCTTTTTGAGAAACTGCTCTGTGTTCTCTGAATTCATCTCACAGAGTTACATCTTTCCCTTCAAGAAGCCTTTCGCTAAGGCTGTTCTTGTGGAACTGGCAAAAGGATATTTGGAAGCCCATAGAGGGCTAGGGTGAAAAGGAAATATCTTCCGTTCAAAATTGGAAAGAAGCTTTCTGAGAAACTGCTCTGTGTTCTCTGAATTCATCTCACAGAGATACATCTTTCCCTTCAAGAAGCATTTCGCTAAGGCTGTTCTTTTGGAATTGGCAAAGGGATATTTGGAAGCCCATAGAGGGCTATGGTGAAAAGGGAAATATCTTACGTTCAAAACTGGAAAGAAGCTTTCTGAGAAACTGCACTGTGTTCTGTTAGTTCATCTCACAGAGTTACATCTATCCCTTCAAGAAGCCTTTCGCTAAGGCTGTTCTTGTGGAATTGGCAAAGGGATATTTGGAAGCCCATAGAGGGCTATGGTGAAAAAGGAAATATCTTCCGTTCAAAACTGGAAAGAATGTTTCTGAGAAACTGCTCTGTGTTCTCTGAATTCATCTCACAGAGTTACATCTTTCCCTTCAAGAAGCCTTTCGCTGAGGCTGTTCTTGTGGAATTGGCAAAGGGATATTTGGAAGCCCATAGAGGACTATGGTGAAAAAGGAAATATCTTCCGTTCAAAACTGGAAAGAAGCTTTCTGAGAAACTGCTCTGTGTTCTCTGAATTCATCTCACAGAGTTACATCTTTCCCTTCAAGAAGCCTTTCGCTAAGCCTGTTCTTTTGGAATTGGCAAAGGGATATTTGGAAGCCCATAGAGGGCTATGGTGAAAAGGGAAATATCTTCCGTTCAAAACTGGAAAGAAGCTTTCTGAGAAACTGCTCTGTGTTCTGTTAATTCATCTCACAGAGTTACATCTTTCCCTTCAAGAAGCCTTTCGCTAAGGCTGTTCTCGTGGAATTCGCAAAGGGATATTTGGAAGCCCATAGAGGGCTATGGTGAAAAAGGAAATACCTTCCGTTCAAAAGTGGAAAGAAGCTCTCTGAGAAACTGCTCTGTGTTCTGTTAATTCATCTCACAGAGTTACATCTTTCCCTTCAAGAAGCCTTTCGCTAAGGCTGTTCTTGTGGAACTGGCAAAGGGATATTTGGAAGCCCTTAGATGGCTAGGGTGAAAAGGAAATATCTTCCGTTCAAAATTGGAAAGAAACTTTCTGAGAAACTGCTCTGTGTTCTCTGAATTCATCTCACAGAGTTACATCTATCCCTTCAAGAAGCCTTTCGCTAAGGCTGTTCTTTTGGAATTGGCAAAGGGATATTTGGAAGCCCATAGAGGGCTATGGTGAAAAGGGAAATATCTTACGTTCAAAACTGGAAAGAAGCTTTTTGAGAAACTGCTCTGTGTTCTGTTAGTTCATCTCACAGAGTTACATCTATCCCTTCAAGAAGCCTTTCGCTAAGGCTGTTCTTGTGGAATTGGCAAAGGGATATTTGGAAACCCATAGAGGGCTCTGGTGAAAAAGGAAATATCTTCCGTTCAAAACTGGAAGAATGTTTCTGAGAAACTGCTCTGTGTTCTCTGAATTCATCTCACAGAGTTACATCTTTCCCTTCAAGAAGCCTTTCGCTAAGGCTGTTCTTGTGGAATTGGCAAAGGGATATTTGGAAGCCCATAGAGGGCTATGGTGAAAAAGGAAATATCTTCCGTTCAAAACTGGAAAGAAGCTTTCTGAGAAATTGCTCTGTGTTCTGTTAATTCATCTCACAGAGTTACATCTTTCCTTTCAAGAAGCCTTTCGCTAAGGCTGTTCTCGTGGAATTCGCAAAGGGATATTTGGAAGCCCATAGAAGTCTATGGTGAAAAAGGAAATATCTTCCGTACAAAACTGGTAAGAAGCTTTCTGAGAAACTGCTCTGTGTTCTCTGAATTCATCTCACAGAGTTACATCTTTCCCTTCAAGAAGCCTTTCGCTAAGGCTGTTCTTGTGGAATTGGCAAAGTGATATTTGGAAGCCCTTAGAGGGCTATGGTGGAAAAGGAAATATCTTCCGTTCAAAACTGGAAAGAAGCTTTCTGAGAAACTGCTCTGTGTTCTCTGAATTCATCTCACGGAGTTACATCTTTCCCTTCAAGAAGCCTTTCGCTAAGGCTGTTCTTGTGGAATTGGCAAAGTGATATTTGGAAGCCCATAGAGGGCTATGGTGAAAAAGGAAATATCTTCCGTTCAAAACTGGAAAGAAGCTTTCTGTGAAAATGTTCTGTGTTCTGTTAATTAATCTCACAGAGTTACATCTATCCCTTCAAGAAACCTTTCGCTAAGGCTGTTCTTGTGGAATTGGCAAAGTGATATTTGGAAGCCCATAGAGGGCTACGGTGAAAAAGGAAATATCTTTCGTTCAAAACTGGAAAGAATCTTTCTGAGAAACTGCTCTGTGTTCTGTTAATTCATCTCACAGAGTTACATCTTTCCCTTCAAGAAGCCTTTCGCAAAGGCTGTTCTTGTGGAATTGGCAAAGGGATATTTGGAAGCCCATAGAGGGCTATGGTGAAAAAGGAAATATCTTCCGTTCAAAACTGGAAAGAAGCTTTCTGAGAAACTGCTCTGTGTTCTGTTAATTCATCTCACAGAGTTACATCTTTCCCTTCAAGAAGCCTTTCGCTAAGGCTGTTCTCGTGGAATTCGCAATGGGATATTTGGAAGCCCATAGAGGGCGATGGTGAAAAAGGAAATACCTTCCGTTCAAAACTGGAAAGAAGCTTTCTGAGAAACTGCTCTGTATTCTCTGAATTCATCTCACAGAGTTACATCTTTCCCTTCAAGAAGCCTTTCGCTAAGGCTGTTCTTGTGGAACTGGCAAAGGGATATTTGGAAGCCCATAGAGGGCTAGGGTGAAAAGGAAATATCTTCCGTTCAAAATTGGAAAGAAGCTTTCTGAGAAACTGCTCTGTGTTCTCTGAATTCATCTCACAGAGTTACATCTTTCCCTTCAAGAAGCATTTCGCTAAGGCTGTTCTTTTGGAATTGGCAAAGGGATATTTGGAAGCCCATAGAGGGCTATGGTGAAAAGGGAAATATCTTACGTTCAAAACTGGAAAGAAGCTTTCTGAGAAACTGCACTGTGTTCTGTTAGTTCATCTCACAGAGTTACATCTATCCCTTCAAGAAGCCTTTCGCTAAGGCTGTTCTTGTGGAATTGGCAAAGGGATATTTGGAAGCCCATAGAGGGCTATGGTGAAAAAGGAAATATCTTCCGTTCAAAACTGGAAAGAATGTTTCTGAGAAACTGCTCTGTGTTCTCTGAATTCATCTCACAGAGTTACATCTTTCCCTTCAAGAAGCCTTTCGCTGAGGCTGTTCTTGTGGAATTGGCAAAGGGATATTTGGAAGCCCATAGAGGACTATGGTGAAAAAGGAAATACCTTCCGTTCAAAACTGGAAAGAAGCTTTCTGAGAAACTGCTCTGTGTTCTCTGAATTCATCTCACAGAGTTACATCTTTCCCTTCAAGAAGCCTTTCGCTAAGCCTGTTCTTTTGGAATTGGCAAAGGGATATTTGGAAGCACATAGAGGGCTATGGTGAAAAGGGAAATATCTTCCGTTCAAAAGTGGAAAGAAGCTTTCTGAGAAACTGCTCTGTGTTCTGTTAATTCATCTCACATAGTTACATCTTTCCCTTCAAGAAGCCTTTCGCTAAGGCTGTTCTTGTGGAATTGGCAAACGGATATTTGGAAGCCCATAGAGGGCTATGGTGGAAAAGGAAATATCTTCCGTTCAAAACTTGAAAGAAGCATTCTGAGAAACTGCTCTGTGTTCTGTTAGTTCATCTCACAGAGTTACATCTTTCCCTTCAAGAAGCCTTTCGCTAAGGCTGTTCTTGTGGAATTGGCAAAGTGATATTTGGAAGCCCTTAGAGGGCTATGGTGGAAAAGGAAATATCTTCCGTTCAAAACTGGAAAGAAGCTTTCTGAGAAACTGCTCTGTGTTCTCTGAATTCATCTCACGGAGTTACATCTTTCCCTTCAAGAAGCCTTTCGCTAAGGCTGTTCTTGTGGAATTGGCAAAGTGATATTTGGAAGCCCATAGAGGGCTATGGTGAAAAAGGAAATATCTTCCGTTCAAAACTGGAAAGAAGCTTTCTGTGAAAATGTTCTGTGTTCTGTTAATTAATCTCACAGAGTTACATCTATCCCTTCAAGAAACCTTTCGCTAAGGCTGTTCTTGTGGAATTGGCAAAGTGATATTTGGAAGCCCATAGAGGGCTACGGTGAAAAAGGAAATATCTTTCGTTCAAAACTGGAAAGAATCTTTCTGAGAAACTGCTCTGTGTTCTGTTAATTCATCTCACAGAGTTACATCTTTCCCTTCAAGAAGCCTTTCGCAAAGGCTGTTCTTGTGGAATTGGCAAAGGGATATTTGGAAGTCCATAGAGGGCTATGGTGAAAAAGGAAATATCTTCCGTTCAAAACTGGAAAGAAGCTTTCTGACAAACTGCTCTGTGTTCTGTTAATTCATCTCACAGAGTTACATCTTTCCCTTCAAGAAGCCTTTCGCTAAGGCTGTTCTCGTGGAATTCGCAATGGGATATTTGGAAGCCCATAGAGGGCGATGGTGAAAAAGGAAATACCTTCCGTTCAAAACTGGAAAGAAGCTTTCTGAGAAACTGCTCTGTATTCTCTGAATTCATCTCACAGAGTTACATCTTTCCCTTCAAGAAGCCTTTCACTAAGGCTGTTCTTGTGGAACTGGCAAAGGGATATTTGGAAGCCCATAGAGGGCTAGGGTGAAAAGGAAATATCTTCCGTTCAAAATTGGAAAGAAGCTTTCTGAGAAACTGCTCTGTGTTCTCTGAATTCATCTCACAGAGTTACATCTTTCCCTTCAAGAAGCATTTCGCTAAGGCTGTTCTTTTGGAATTGGCAAAGGGATATTTGGAAGCCCATAGAGGGCTATGGTGAAAAGGGAAATATCTTACGTTCAAAACTGTAAAGAAGCTTTCTGAGAAACTGCACTGTGTTCTGTTAGTTCATCTCACAGAGTTACATCTATCCCTTCAAGAAGCCTTTCGCTAAGGCTGTTCTTGTGGAATTGGGAAAGGGATATTTGGAAGCCCATAGAGGGCTATGGTGAAAAAGGAAATATCTTCCGTTCAAAACTGGAAAGAATGTTTCTGAGAAACTGCTCTGTGTTCTCTGAATTCATCTCACAGAGTTACATCTTTCCCTTCAAGAAGCCTTTCGCTGAGGCTGTTCTTGTGGAATTGGCAAAGGGATATTTGGAAGCCCATAGAGGACTATGGTGAAAAAGGAAATATCTTCCGTTCAAAACTGGAAAGAAGCTTTCTGAGAAACTGCTCTGTGTTCTCTGAATTCATCTCACAGAGTTACATCTTTCCCTTCAAGAAGCCTTTCGCTAAGCCTGTTCTTTTGGAATTGGCAAAGGGATATTTGGAAGCACATAGAGGGCTATGGTGAAAAGGGAAATATCTTCCGTTCAAAACTGGAAAGAAGCTTTCTGAGAAACTGCTCTGTGTTCTGTTAATTCATCTCACAGAGTTACATCTTTCCCTTCAAGAAGCCTTTCGCTAAGGCTGTTCTCGTGGAATTCGCAATGGGATATTTGGAAGCCCATAGAGGGCGATGGTGAAAAAGGGAATACCTTCCGTTCAAAACTGGAAAGAAGCTTTCTGAGAAACTGCTCTGTGTTCTCTGAATTCATCTCACAGAGTTACATCTTTCCCTTCAAGAAGCCTTTCGCTAAGGCTGTTCTTGTGGAACTGGCAAAGGGATATTTGGAAGCCCATAGAGGGCTATGGTGAAAAGGAAATATCTTCCGTTCAAAATTGGAAAGAAGCTTTCTGAGAAACTGCTCTGTGTTCTCTGAATTCATCTCACAGAGTTACATCTTTCCCTTCAAGAAGCCTTTCGCTAAGCTGTTCTTTTGGAATTGGCAAAGGGATATTTGGAAGCCCATAGAGGGCTATGGTGAAAAGGGAAATATCTTACGTTCAAAACTGGAAAGAAGCTTTCTGAGAAACTCCTCTGTGTTCTGTTATTTCATCTCACAGAGTTACATCTTTCCCTTCAAGAAGCCTTTCGCTAAGGCTGTTCTTGTGGAATTGGCAAAGGGATATGTGGAAGCCCATAGAGGGCTATGGTGAAAAAGGAAATATCTTCCGTTCAAACCTGGAACGAATGTTTCTGAGAAACTGCTCTGTGTTCACGGAATTCATCTCACAGAGTTACATCTTTCCCTTCAAGAAGCCTTTCGCTAAGGCTGTTCTGGTGGAATTGGCAAAGGGATATTTGGAAGCCCTTAGAGGGCTATGGTGAAAAAGGAAATATCTTCCGTTCAAAACTGGAAAGAAGCTTTCTGAGAAACTGCTCTGTGTTCTCTGAATTCATCTCACAGAGTTACATCTTTCCCTTCAAGAAGCCTTTCGCTAACGCTGTTCTTGTGGAATTGGAAGAGTGATATTTGGAAGCCCATAGAGGGCTATGGTGAAAAAGGAAATATCTTCCGTTCAAAACTGGAAAGAAGCTTTCTGAGAAACTGCTCTGTGTTCTCTGAATTCATCTCTCAGAGTTACATCTTTCCCTCCAAGAAGCCTTTCGCTAAGTCTGTTCTTGTGGAATTGGCAAAGGGATATTTGGAAGCCCTTGGAGGGCTATGGTGAAAAAGGAAATATCTTCCTTTCAAAAGTGGAAAGAAGCTTTCTGAGAGACTGCTCTGTGTTCTGTTAATTCATCTCACATAGTTACATCTTTCCCTTCAAGAAGCCTTTGGCTAAGGCTGTTCTTGTGGAATTGGCAAACGGATATTTGGAAGCCCATAGAGGGCTATGGTGAAAAAGGAAATATCTTCCGTTCAAAACTGGAAAGAAGCTTTCTGAGAAACTGCTCTGTGTTCTGTTAGTTCATCTCACAGAGTTACATCTTTCCCGTCAAGAAGCCTTTCGCTAAGGCTGTTCTTGTGGAATTGGCAAAGTGATATTTGGAAGCCCTTAGAGGGCTATGGTGGAAAAGGAAATATCTTCCGTTCAAAACTGGAAAGAAGCTTTCTGAGAAACTGCTCTGTGTTCTCTGAATTCATCTCACAGAGTTATATCTTTCCCTTCAAGAAGCCTTTCGCTAAGGCTGTTCTTGTGGAATTGGCAAAGTGATATTTGGAAGCCCATAGAGGGCTATGGTGGAAAAGGAAATATCTTCCGTTCAAAACTTGAAAAAAGCATTCTGAGAAACTGCTCTGTGTTCTGTTAGTTCATCTCACAGAGTTACATCTTTCCCTTCAAGAAGCCTTTCGCTAAGGCTGTTCTTGTGGAATTGGCAAAGTGATATTTGGAAGCCCTTAGAGGGCTATGGTGGAAAAGGAAATATCTTCCGTTCAAAACTGGAAAGAAGCTTTCTGAGAAACTGCTCTGTTTTCTCTAAATTCATCTCACGGAGTTACATCTTTCCCTTCAAGAAGCCTTTCGCTAAGGCTGTTCTTGTGGAATTGGCAAAGTGATATTTGGAAGCCCATAGAGGGCTATGGTGAAAAAGGAAATATCTTCCGTTCAAAACTGGAAAGAAGCTTTCTGTGAAAATGTTCTGTGTTCTGTTAATTAATCTCACAGAGTTACATCTTTCCCTTCAAGAAACCTTTCGCTAAGGCTGTTCTTGTGGAATTGGCAAAGTGATATTTGGAAGCCAATAGAGGGCTACGGTGAAAAAGGAAATATCTTCCGTTCAAAACTGGAAAGAATGTTTCTGAGAAACTGCTCTGTGTTCTCTGAATTCATCTCACAGAGTTACATCTTTCCCTTCAAGAAGCCTTTCGCTGAGGCTGTTCTTGTGGAATTGGCAAAGGGATATTTGGAAGCCCATAGAGGACTATGGTGAAAAAGGAAATATCTTCCGTTCAAAACTGGAAAGAAGCTTTCTGAGAAACTGCTCTGTGTTCTCTGAATTCATCTCACAGAGTTACATCTTTCCCTTCAAGAAGCCTTTCGCTAAGCCTGTTCTTTTGGAATTGGCAAAGGGATATTTGGAAGCACATAGAGGGCTATGGTGAAAAGGGAAATATCTTCCGTTCAAAACTGGAAAGAAGCTTTCTGAGAAACTGCTCTGTGTTCTGTTAATTCATCTCACAGAGTTACATCTTTCCCTTCAAGAAGCCTTTCGCTAAGGCTGTTCTCGTGGAATTCGCAATGGGATATTTGGAAGCCCATAGAGGGCGATGGTGAAAAAGGAAATACCTTCCGTTCAAAACTGGAAAGAAGCTTTCTGAGAAACTGCTCTGTGTTCTCTGAATTCATCTCACAGAGTTACATCTTTCCCTTCAAGAAGCCTTTCGCTAAGGCTGTTCTTGTGGAACTGGCAAAGGGATATTTGGAAGCCCATAGAGGGCTATGGTGAAAAGGAAATATCTTCCGTTCAAAATTGGTAAGAAGCTTTCTGAGAAACTGCTCTGTGTTCTCTGAATTCATCTCACAGAGTTACATCTTTCCCTTCAAGAAGCCTTTCGCTAAGCTGTTCTTTTGGAATTGGCAAAGGGATATTTGGAAGCCCATAGAGGGCTATGGTGAAAAGGGAAATATCTTACGTTCAAAACTGGAAAGAAGCTTTCTGAGAAACTCCTCTGTGTTCTGTTATTTCATCTCACAGAGTTACATCTTTCCCTTCAAGAAGCCTTTCGCTAAGGCTGTTCTTGTGGAATTGGCAAAGGGATATGTGGAAGCCCATAGAGGGCTATGGTGAAAAAGGAAATATCTTCCGTTCAAAGCTGGAACGAATGTTTCTGAGAAACTGCTCTGTGTTCACGGAATTCATCTCACAGAGTTACATCTTTCCCTTCAAGAAGCCTTTCGCTAAGGCTGTTCTGGTGGAATTGGCAAAGGGATATTTGGAAGCCCTTAGAGGGCTATGGTGAAAAAGGAAATATCTTCCGTTCAAAACTGGAAAGAAGCTTTCTGAGAAACTGCTCTGTGTTCTCTGAATTCATCTCACAGAGTTACATCTTTCCCTTCAAGAAGCCTTTCGCTAACGCTGTTCTTGTGGAATTGGAAGAGTGATATTTGGAAGCCCATAGAGGGCTATGGTGAAAAAGGAAATATCTTCCGTTCAAAACTGGAAAGAAGCTTTCTGAGAAACTGCTCTGTGTTCTCTGAATTCATCTCTCAGAGTTACATCTTTCCCTCCAAGAAGCCTTTCGCTAAATCTGTTCTTGTGGAATTGGCAAAGGGATATTTGGAAGCCCTTGGAGGGCTATGGTGAAAAAGGAAATATCTTCCTTTCAAAAGTGGAAAGAAGCTTTCTGAGAGACTGCTCTGTGTTCTGTTAATTCATCTCACATAGTTACATCTTTCCCTTCAAGAAGCCTTTGGCTAAGGCTGTTCTTGTGGAATTGGCAAACGGATATTTGGAAGCCCATAGAGGGCTATGGTGAAAAAGGAAATATCTTCCGTTCAAAACTGGAAAGAAGCTTTCTGAGAAACTGCTCTGTGTTCTGTTAGTTCATCTCACAGAGTTACATCTTTCCCGTCAAGAAGCCTTTCGCTAAGGCTGTTCTTGTGGAATTGGCAAAGTGATATTTGGAAGCCCTTAGAGGGCTATGGTGGAAAAGGAAATATCTTCCGTTCAAAACTGGAAAGAAGCTTTCTGAGAAACTGCTCTGTGTTCTCTGAATTCATCTCACAGAGTTATATCTTTCCCTTCAAGAAGCCTTTCGCTAAGGCTGTTCTTGTGGAATTGGCAAAGTGATATTTGGAAGCCCATAGAGGGCTATGGTGGAAAAGGAAATATCTTCCGTTCAAAACTTGAAAAAAGCATTCTGAGAAACTGCTCTGTGTTCTGTTAGTTCATCTCACAGAGTTACATCTTTCCCTTCAAGAAGCCTTTCGCTAAGGCTGTTCTTGTGGAATTGGCAAAGTGATATTTGGAAGCCCTTAGAGGGCTATGGTGGAAAAGGAAATATCTTCCGTTCAAAACTGGAAAAAAGCTTTCTGAGAAACTGCTCTGTTTTCTCTAAATTCATCTCACGGAGTTACATCTTTCCCTTCAAGAAGCCTTTCGCTAAGGCTGTTCTTGTGGAATTGGCAAAGTGATATTTGGAAGCCCATAGAAGGCTATGGTGAAAAAGGAAATATCTTCCGTTCAAAACTGGAAAGAAGCTTTCTGTGAAAATGTTCTGTGTTCTGTTAATTTATCTCACAGAGTTACATCTTTCCCTTCAAGAAACCTTTCGCTAAGGCTGTTCTTGTGGAATTGGCAAAGTGATATTTGGAAGCCAATAGAGGGCTACGGTGAAAAAGGAAATATCTTCCGTTCAAAACTGGAAAGAATGTTTCTGAGAAACTGCTCAGTGTTCTCTGAATTCATCTCACAGAGTTACATCTTTCCCTTCAAGAAGCCTTTCGCTGAGGCTGTTCTTGTGGAATTGGCAAAGGGATATTTGGAAGCCCATAGAGGACTATGGTGAAAAAGGAAATATCTTCCGTTCAAAACTGGAAAGAAGCTTTCTGAGAAACTGCTCTGTGTTCTCTGAATTCATCTCACAGAGTTACATCTTTCCCTTCAAGAAGCCTTTCGCTAAGCCTGTTCTTTTGGAATTGGCAAAGGGATATTTGGAAGCCCATAGAGGGCTATGGTGAAAAGGGAAATATCTTCCGTTCAAAACTGGAAAGAAGCTTTCTGAGAAACTGCTCTGTGTTCTGTTAGTTCATCTCACAGAGTTACATCTTTCCCTTCAAGAAGCCTTTCGCTAAGGCTGTTCTTGTGGAATTGGCAAAGGGATATTTGGAAGCCCATAGAGGGCTATGGTGAAAAAGGAAATATCTTCCGTTCAAAACTGGAAAGAAGCTTTCTGAGAAACTGCTCTGTGTTCTGTTAATTCATCTCACAGAGTTACATCTTTCCCTACAAGAAGCCTTTCGCTAAGGCTGTTCTCGTGGAATACGCAAAGGGATATTTGGAAGCCCATAGAGGGCTATGGTGAAAAAGGAAATACCTTCCGTTCAAAAGTGGAAAGAAGCTTTCTGAGAAACTGCTCTGTGTTCTGTTAATTCATCTCACAGAGTTACATCTTTCCCTTCAAGAAGCCTTTCGCTAAGGCTGCTCTTGTGGAACTGGCAAAGGGATATTTGGAAGCCCTTAGATGGCTAGGGTGAAAAGGAAATATCTTCCGTTCAAAATTGGAAAGAAGCTTTCTGAGAAACTGCTCTGTGTTCTCTGAATTCATCTCACAGAGTTACATCTATCCCTTCAAGAAGCCTTTCGCTAAGGCTGTTCTTTTGGAATTGGCAAAGGGATATTTGGAAGCCCATAGAGGGCTATGGTGAAAAGGGAAATATCTTCCGTTCAAAACTGGAAAGAAGCTTTCTGAGAAACTGCTCTGTGTTCTGTTAGTTCATCTCACAGAGTTACATCTTTCCCTTCAAGAAGCCTTTCGCTAAGGCTGTTCTTGTGGAATTGGCAAAGGGATATTTGGAAGCCCATAGAGGGCTATGGTGAAAAAGGAAATATCTTCCGTTCAAAACGGGAAAGAATGTTTCTGAGAAACTGCTCTGTGTTCTCTGAATTCATCTCACAGAGTTACATCTTTCCCTTCAAGAAGCCTTTCGCTAACGCTGTTCTTGTGGAATTGGAAGAGTGATATTTGGAAGCCCATAGAGGGCTATGGTGAAAATGGAAATATCTTCCGTTCAAAACTGGAAAGAAGCTTTCTGAGAAACTGCTCTGTGTTCTCTGAATTCATCTCTCAGAGTTACATCTTTCCCTTCAAGAAGCCTTTCGCTAAGTCTGTTCTTGTGGAATTGGCAAAGGGATATTTGGAAGCCCTTAGAGGGCTATGGTGAAAAAGGAAATATCTTCCTTTCAAAAGTGGAAAGAAGCTTTCTGAGAAACTGCTCTGTGTTCTGTTAATTCATCTCACATAGTTACATCTTTCCCTTCAAGAAGCCTTTCGCTAAGGCTGTTCTTGTGGAATTGGCAAACGGATATTTGGAAGCCCATAGAGGGCTATGGTGGAAAAGGAAATATCTTCCGGTCAAAACTTGAAAAAAGCATTCTGAGAAACTGCTCTGTGTTCTGTTAGTTCATCTCACAGAGTTACATCTTTCCCTTCAAGAAGCCTTTCGCTAAGGCTGTTCTTGTGGAATTGGCAAAGTGATATTTGGAAGCCCTTAGAGGGCTATGGTGGAAAAGGAAATATCTTCCGTTCAAAACTGGAAAGAAGCTTTCTGAGAAACTGCTCTGTGTTCTCTAAATTCATCTCATGGAGTTACATCTTTCCCTTCAAGAAGCCTTTCGCTAAGGCTGTTCTTGTGGAATTGGCAAAGTGATATTTGGAAGCCCATAGAGGGCTATGGTGAAAAAGGAAATATCTTCCGTTCAAAACTGGAAAGAAGCTTTCTGTGAAAATGTTCTGTGTTCTGTTAATTAATCTCACAGAGTTACATCTTTCCCTTCAAGAAACCTTTCGCTAAGGCTGTTCTTGTGGAATTGGCAAAGTGATATTTGGAAGCCAATAGAGGGCTACGGTGAAAAAGGAAATATCTTCCGTTCAAAACTGGAAAGAATGTTTCTGAGAAACTGCTCTGTGTTCTCTGAATTCATCTCACAGAGTTACATCTTTCCCTTCAAGAAGCCTTTCGCTGAGGCTGTTCTTGTGGAATTGACAAAGGGATATTTGGAAGCCCATAGAGGATTATGGTGAAAAAGGAAATATCTTCCGTTCAAAACTGGAAAGAAGCTTTCTGAGAAACTGCTCTGTGTTCTCTGAATTCATCTCACAGAGTTACATCTTTCCCTTCAAGAAGCCTTTCGCTAAGCCTGTTCTTTTGGAATTGGCAAAGGGATATTTGGAAGCCCATAGAGGGCTATGGTGAAAAGGGAAATATCTTCCGTTCAAAACTGGAAAGAAGCTTTCTGAGAAACTGCTCTGTGTTCTGTTAGTTCATCTCACAGAGTTACATCTTTCCCTTCAAGAAGCCTTTCGCTAAGGCTGTTCTTGTGGAATTGGCAAAGGGATATTTGGAAGCCCATAGAGGGCTATGGTGAAAAAGGAAATATCTTCCGTTCAAAACTGGAAAGAAGCTTTCTGAGAAACTGCTCTGTGTTCTGTTAATTCATCTCACAGAGTTACATCTTTCCCTTCAAGAAGCCTTTCGCTAAGGCTGTTCTCGTGGAATACGCAAAGGGATATTTGGAAGCCCATAGAGGGCTATGGTGAAAAAGGAAATACCTTCCGTTCAAAAGTGGAAAGAAGCTTTCTGAGAAACTGCTCTGTGTTCTGTTAATTCATCTCACAGAGTTACATCTTTCCCTTCAAGAAGCCTTTCGCTAAGGCTGCTCTTGTGGAACTGGCAAAGGGATATTTGGAAGCCCTTAGATGGCTAGGGTGAAAAGGAAATATCTTCCGTTCAAAATTGGAAAGAAGCTTTCTGAGAAACTGCTCTGTGTTCTCTGAATTCATCTCACAGAGTTACATCTATCCCTTCAAGAAGCCTTTCGCTAAGGCTGTTCTTTTGGAATTGGCAAAGGGATATTTGGAAGCCCATAGAGGGCTATGGTGAAAAGGGAAATATCTTACGTTCAAAACTGGAAAGAAGCTTTTTGAGAAACTGCTCTGTGTTCTGTTAGTTCATCTCACAGTGTTACATCTATCCCTTCAAGAAGCCTTTCGCTAAGGCTGTTCTTGTGGAATTGGCAAAGGGATATTTGGAAGCCCATAGAGGGCTCTGGTGAAAAAGGAAATATCTTCCGTTCAAAACTGGAAAGAATGTTTCTGAGAAACTGCTCTGTGTTCTCTGAATTCATCTCACAGAGTTACATCTTTCCCTTCAAGAAGCCTTTCGCTAAGGCTGTTCTTGTGGAATTGGCAAAGGGATATTTGGAAGCCCATAGAGGGCTATGGTGAAAAAGGAAATATCTTCCGTTCAAAACTGGAAAGAAGCTTTCTGAGAAATTGCTCTGTGTTCTGTTAATTCATCTCACAGAGTTACATCTTTCCTTTCAAGAAGCCTTTCGCTAAGGCTGTTCTCGTGGAATTCGCAAAGGGATATTTGGAAGCCCATAGAGGTCTATGGTGAAAAAGGAAATATCTTCCGTTCAAAACTGGAAAGAAGCTTTCTAAGAAACTGCTCTGTGTTCTCTGAATTCATCTCACAGAGTTACATCTTTCCCTTCAAGAAGCCTTTCGCTAAGGCTGTTCTGGTGGAATTTGCAAATTGATATTTGGAAGGCCTTAGAGGGCTATGGTGAAAAAGGGAATATCTTCCGTTCAAAACTGGAAAGAAGCTTTCTGAGAAACTGCTCTGTGTTCTCTGAATTCATCTCACAGAGTTACATCTTTCCCTTCAAGAAGCCTTTCGCTAAGGCTGTTCTTGTGGAATTGGCAAAGTGATATTTGGAAGCCCATAGAGGGCTACGGTGAAAAAGGAAATATCTTCCGTTCAAAACTGGAAAGAATGTTTCTGAGACACTGCTCTGTGTTCTCAGAATTAATCTCACAGAGTTACATCTTTCCCTTCAAGAAGCCTTTCGCTAAGGCTGTTCTTGTGGAATTGGCAAAGGGATATTTGGAAGCCCATAGAGGGCTATGGTGAAAACGGAAATATCTTCCGTTCAAAACTGGAAAGAAGCTTTCTGAGAAACTGCTCTGTGTTCTGTAAATTCATCTCACAGAGTTACATCTTTCCCATCAAGAATCATTTCGCTAAGGCTGTTCTTGTGGAATTGGCAAAGGGATATTTGTAAACCCATAGAGGGCTATGGTGAAAAAGGAAATATCTTCCGTTCAAAACTGGAAAGAAGCTTTCTGAGAAACTGCTCTTTTTTCTGTTAGTTCATCTCACAGAGTTACATTTCTCCTACAAGAAGCCTTTCGCTAAGGCTGTTCTTGTAGAACTGGCAAAGGGATATTTGGAAACCCATAGAGGGCTATGGTGAAAAAGGAAATATCTTCCGTTCAAAACTGGAAAGAAGCTTTCTGAGAATCTGCTCTGTATTCTCTGAATTCATCTCACAGAGTTACATCTTTCCCTTCAGGAAGCCTTTCGCTAAGGCTGTTCTTCTGGAACTGGTAAAGGGATATTTGGAAGCCCATAGAGGGCTGTGGTGAAAAAGGAAATATCTTCCTTTCAAAACTTTAAAGAAACTTTCTGAGAAACTGCTCTGTGTTCTGTTAATTCATCTCACAGAGCTACATCTTTCCCTTCAAGATGCCTTTCGCTAAGGCTGTTCTTGCGGAATTGGCAAAGGGATATTTGGAAGCCCATAGAGGGCTATGGTGAAAAAGGAAATATCTTCCGTTCAAAACTGGAAAGAAGCTTTCTGAGAAACTGCTCTGCGTTTTGTTAATTCATCTCAAAGAGATACATCTTTCCCTTCAAGAAGCCTTTTGCTAAGGCTGTTCTTGTGGAATTGGCAAAGGGATATTTGGAAGCCCATAGAGGGCTATGGTGAAAAAGGAAATATCTTCCGTTCAAAACTGGAAAGAAGCTTTCTGAGAAACTGCTCTGCGTTCTGTTACTTCATCTCAAAGAGATACATCTTTCCCTTCAAGAAGCCTTTCGCTAAGGCGGTTCTTGTGGAATTGGGAAAGGGATATTTGGAAGCCCTTAGAGGGCTATGGTGAAAAAGGAAATATCTTCCGTTCAAAACAAGAAAGAAGCTTTCTGAGAAACTGCTCTGTGTTCTGTTAATTCATCGCACAGAGTTACATCTTTCCCTTCAAGAAGCCTTTCGCTAAGGCTGTTCTTGTGGAACTGGCAAAGGGATATTTGGAAGCCCGTAGAGGGCTAGGGTGAAAAGGAAATATCTTCCGTTCAAAATTGGAAAGAAGCTTTCTGAGAAACTGCTCTGTGTTCTGTTAATTCATCTCACATAGTTACATCTTTCCCTTCAAGAAGCCTTTCGCTAAGGCTGTTCTTGTGGAATTGGCAAACGGATATTTGGAAGCCCATAGAGGGCTATGGTGGAAAAGGAAATATCTTCCGTTCAAAACTTGAAAAAAGCATTCTGAGAAACTGCTCTGTGTTCTGTTAGTTCATCTCACAGAGTTACATCTTTCCCTTCAAGAAGCCTTTCGCTAAGGCTGTTCTTGTGGAATTGGCAAAGTGATATTTGGAAGCCCTTAGAGGGCTATGGTGGAAAAGGAAATATCTTCCGTTCAAAACTGGAAAGAAGCTTTCTGAGAAACTGCTCTGTGTTCTCTAAATTCATCTCACGGAGTTACATCTTTCCCTTCAAGAAGCCTTTCGCTAAGGCTGTTCTTGTGGAATTGGCAAAGTGATATTTGGAAGCCCATAGAGGGCTATGGTGAAAAAGGAAATATCTTCCGTTCAAAACTGGAAAGAAGCTTTCTGTGAAAATGTTCTGTGTTCTGTTAATTAATCTCACAGAGTTACATCTTTCCCTTCAAGAAACCTTTCGCTAAGGCTGTTCTTGTGGAATTGGCAAAGTGATATTTGGAAGCCAATAGAGGGCTACGGTGAAAAAGGAAATATCTTCCGTTCAAAACTGGAAAGAATGTTTCTGAGAAACTGCTCTGTGTTCTCTGAATTCATCTCACAGAGTTACATCTTTCCCTTCAAGAAGCCTTTCGCTGAGGCTGTTCTTGTGGAATTGGCAAAGGGATATTTGGAAGCCCATAGAGGATTATGGTGAAAAAGGAAATATCTTCCGTTCAAAACTGGAAAGAAGCTTTCTGAGAAACTGCTCTGTGTTCTCTGAATTCATCTCACAGAGTTACATCTTTCCCTTCAAGAAGCCTTTCGCTAAGCCTGTTCTTTTGGAATTGGCAAAGGGATATTTGGAAGCCCATAGAGGGCTATGGTGAAAAGGGAAATATCTTCCGTTCAAAACTGGAAAGAAGCTTTCTGAGAAACTGCTCTGTGTTCTGTTAGTTCATCTCACAGAGTTACATCTTTCCCTTCAAGAAGCCTTTCGCTAAGGCTGTTCTTGTGGAATTGGCAAAGGGATATTTGGAAGCCCATAGAGGGCTATGGTGAAAAAGGAAATATCTTCCGTTCAAAACTGGAAAGAAGCTTTCTGAGAAACTGCTCTGTGTTCTGTTAATTCATCTCACAGAGTTACATCTTTCCCTTCAAGAAGCCTTTCGCTAAGGCTGTTCTCGTGGAATACGCAAAGGGATATTTGGAAGCCCATAGAGGGCTATGGTGAAAAAGGAAATACCTTCCGTTCAAAAGTGGAAAGAAGCTTTCTGAGAAACTGCTCTGTGTTCTGTTAATTCATCTCACAGAGTTACATCTTTCCCTTCAAGAAGCCTTTCGCTAAGGCTGCTCTTGTGGAACTGGCAAAGGGATATTTGGAAGCCCTTAGATGGCTAGGGTGAAAAGGAAATATCTTCCGTTCAAAACTGGAAAGAATGTTTCTGAGAAACTGCTCTGTGTTCTCTGAATTCATCTCACAGAGTTACATCTTTCCCTTCAAGAAGCCTTTCGCTAAGGCTGTTCTTGTGGAATTGGCAAAGGGATATTTGGAAGCCCATAGAGGGCTATGGTGAAAAAGGAAATATCTTCCGTTCAAAACTGGAAAGAAGCTTTCTGAGAAATTGCTCTGTGTTCTGTTAATTCATCTCACAGAGTTACATCTTTCCTTTCAAGAAGCCTTTCGCTAAGGCTGTTCTCGTGGAATTCGCAAAGGGATATTTGGAAGCCCATAGAGGTCTATGGTGAAAAAGGAAATATCTTCCGTTCAAAACTGGAAAGAAGCTTTCTAAGAAACTGCTCTGTGTTCTCTGAATTCATCTCACAGAGTTACATCTTTCCCTTCAAGAAGCCTTTCGCTAAGGCTGTTCTGGTGGAATTTGCAAATTGATATTTGGAAGGCCTTAGAGGGCTATGGTGAAAAAGGAAATATCTTCCGTTCAAAACTGGAAAGAAGCTTTCTGAGAAACTGCTCTGTGTTCTCTGAATTCATCTCACAGAGTTACATCTTTCCCTTCAAGAAGCCTTTCGCTAAGGCTGTTCTTGTGGAATTGGCAAAGTGATATTTGGAAGCCCATAGAGGGCTACGGTGAAAAAGGAAATATCTTCCGTTCAAAACTGGAAAGAATGTTTCTGAGACACTGCTCTGTGTTCTCAGAATTAATCTCACAGAGTTACATCTTTCCCTTCAAGAAGCCTTTCGCTAAGGCTGTTCTTGTGGAATTGGCAAAGGGATATTTGGAAGCCCATAGAGGGCTATGGTGAAAACGGAAATATCTTCCGTTCAAAACTGGAAAGAAGCTTTCTGAGAAACTGCTCTGTGTTCTGTAAATTCATCTCACAGAGTTACATCTTTCCCATCAAGAATCATTTCGCTAAGGCTGTTCTTGTGGAATTGGCAAAGGGATATTTGTAAACCCATAGAGGGCTATGGTGAAAAAGGAAATATCTTCCGTTCAAAACTGGAAAGAAGCTTTCTGAGAAACTGCTCTTTTTTCTGTTAGTTCATCTCACAGAGTTACATTTCTCCTACAAGAAGCCTTTCGCTAAGGCTGTTCTTGTAGAACTGGCAAAGGGATATTTGGAAACCCATAGAGGGCTATGGTGAAAAAGGAAATATCTTCCGTTCAAAACTGGAAAGAAGCTTTCTGAGAATCTGCTCTGTATTCTCTGAATTCATCTCACAGAGTTACATCTTTCCCTTCAGGAAGCCTTTCGCTAAGGCTGTTCTTCTGGAACTGGTAAAGGGATATTTGGAAGCCCATAGAGGGCTGTGGTGAAAAAGGAAATATCTTCCTTTCAAAACTTTAAAGAAACTTTCTGAGAAACTGCTCTGTGTTCTGTTAATTCATCTCACAGAGCTACATCTTTCCCTTCAAGATGCCTTTCGCTAAGGCTGTTCTTGCGGAATTGGCAAAGGGATATTTGGAAGCCCATAGAGGGCTATGGTGAAAAAGGAAATATCTTCCGTTCAAAACTGGAAAGAAGCTTTCTGAGAAACTGCTCTGCGTTTTGTTAATTCATCTCAAAGAGATACATCTTTCCCTTCAAGAAGCCTTTTGCTAAGGCTGTTCTTGTGGAATTGGCAAAGGGATATTTGGAAGCCCATAGAGGGCTATGGTGAAAAAGGAAATATCTTCCGTTCAAAACTGGAAAGAAGCTTTCTGAGAAACTGCTCTGCGTTCTGTTACTTCATCTCAAAGAGATACATCTTTCCCTTCAAGAAGCCTTTCGCTAAGGCGGTTCTTGTGGAATTGGGAAAGGGATATTTGGAAGCCCTTAGAGGGCTATGGTGAAAAAGGAAATATCTTCCGTTCAAAACAAGAAAGAAGCTTTCTGAGAAACTGCTCTGTGTTCTGTTAATTCATCGCACAGAGTTACATCTTTCCCTTCAAGAAGCCTTTCGCTAAGGCTGTTCTTGTGGAACTGGCAAAGGGATATTTGGAAGCCCGTAGAGGGCTAGGGTGAAAAGGAAATATCTTCCGTTCAAAATTGGAAAGAAGCTTTCTGAGAAACTGCTCTGTGTTCTGTTAATTCATCTCACATAGTTACATCTTTCCCTTCAAGAAGCCTTTCGCTAAGGCTGTTCTTGTGGAATTGGCAAACGGATATTTGGAAGCCCATAGAGGGCTATGGTGGAAAAGGAAATATCTTCCGTTCAAAACTTGAAAAAAGCATTCTGAGAAACTGCTCTGTGTTCTGTTAGTTCATCTCACAGAGTTACATCTTTCCCTTCAAGAAGCCTTTCGCTAAGGCTGTTCTTGTGGAATTGGCAAAGTGATATTTGGAAGCCCTTAGAGGGCTATGGTGGAAAAGGAAATATCTTCCGTTCAAAACTGGAAAGAAGCTTTCTGAGAAACTGCTCTGTGTTCTCTAAATTCATCTCACGGAGTTACATCTTTCCCTTCAAGAAGCCTTTCGCTAAGGCTGTTCTTGTGGAATTGGCAAAGTGATATTTGGAAGCCCATAGAGGGCTATGGTGAAAAAGGAAATATCTTCCGTTCAAAACTGGAAAGAAGCTTTCTGTGAAAATGTTCTGTGTTCTGTTAATTAATCTCACAGAGTTACATCTTTCCCTTCAAGAAACCTTTCGCTAAGGCTGTTCTTGTGGAATTGGCAAAGTGATATTTGGAAGCCAATAGAGGGCTACGGTGAAAAAGGAAATATCTTCCGTTCAAAACTGGAAAGAATGTTTCTGAGAAACTGCTCTGTGTTCTCTGAATTCATCTCACAGAGTTACATCTTTCCCTTCAAGAAGCCTTTCGCTGAGGCTGTTCTTGTGGAATTGGCAAAGGGATATTTGGAAGCCCATAGAGGATTATGGTGAAAAAGGAAATATCTTCCGTTCAAAACTGGAAAGAAGCTTTCTGAGAAACTGCTCTGTGTTCTCTGAATTCATCTCACAGAGTTACATCTTTCCCTTCAAGAAGCCTTTCGCTAAGCCTGTTCTTTTGGAATTGGCAAAGGGATATTTGGAAGCCCATAGAGGGCTATGGTGAAAAGGGAAATATCTTCCGTTCAAAACTGGAAAGAAGCTTTCTGAGAAACTGCTCTGTGTTCTGTTAGTTCATCTCACAGAGTTACATCTTTCCCTTCAAGAAGCCTTTCGCTAAGGCTGTTCTTGTGGAATTGGCAAAGGGATATTTGGAAGCCCATAGAGGGCTATGGTGAAAAAGGAAATATCTTCCGTTCAAAACTGGAAAGAAGCTTTCTGAGAAACTGCTCTGTGTTCTGTTAATTCATCTCACAGAGTTACATCTTTCCCTTCAAGAAGCCTTTCGCTAAGGCTGTTCTCGTGGAATACGCAAAGGGATATTTGGAAGCCCATAGAGGGCTATGGTGAAAAAGGAAATACCTTCCGTTCAAAAGTGGAAAGAAGCTTTCTGAGAAACTGCTCTGTGTTCTGTTAATTCATCTCACAGAGTTACATCTTTCCCTTCAAGAAGCCTTTCGCTAAGGCTGCTCTTGTGGAACTGGCAAAGGGATATTTGGAAGCCCTTAGATGGCTAGGGTGAAAAGGAAATATCTTCCGTTCAAAATTGGAAAGAAGCTTTCTGAGAAACTGCTCTGTGTTCTCTGAATTCATCTCACAGAGTTACATCTATCCCTTCAAGAAGCCTTTCGCTAAGGCTGTTCTTTTGGAATTGGCAAAGGGATATTTGGAAGCCCATAGAGGGCTATGGTGAAAAGGGAAATATCTTACGTTCAAAACTGGAAAGAAGCTTTTTGAGAAACTGCTCTGTGTTCTGTTAGTTCATCTCACAGTGTTACATCTATCCCTTCAAGAAGCCTTTCGCTAAGGCTGTTCTTGTGGAATTGGCAAAGGGATATTTGGAAGCCCATAGAGGGCTCTGGTGAAAAAGGAAATATCTTCCGTTCAAAACTGGAAAGAATGTTTCTGAGAAACTGCTCTGTGTTCTCTGAATTCATCTCACAGAGTTACATCTTTCCCTTCAAGAAGCCTTTCGCTAAGGCTGTTCTTGTGGAATTGGCAAAGGGATATTTGGAAGCCCATAGAGGGCTATGGTGAAAAAGGAAATATCTTCCGTTCAAAACTGGAAAGAAGCTTTCTGAGAAATTGCTCTGTGTTCTGTTAATTCATCTCACAGAGTTACATCTTTCCTTTCAAGAAGCCTTTCGCTAAGGCTGTTCTCGTGGAATTCGCAAAGGGATATTTGGAAGCCCATAGAGGTCTATGGTGAAAAAGGAAATATCTTCCGTTCAAAACTGGAAAGAAGCTTTCTAAGAAACTGCTCTGTGTTCTCTGAATTCATCTCACAGAGTTACATCTTTCCCTTCAAGAAGCCTTTCGCTAAGGCTGTTCTGGTGGAATTTGCAAATTGATATTTGGAAGGCCTTAGAGAGCTATGGTGAAAAAGGAAATATCTTCCGTTCAAAACTGGAAAGAAGCTTTCTGAGAAACTGCTCTGTGTTCTCTGAATTCATCTCACAGAGTTACATCTTTCCCTTCAAGAAGCCTTTCGCTAAGGCTGTTCTTGTGGAATTGGCAAAGTGATATTTGGAAGCCCATAGAGGGCTACGGTGAAAAAGGAAATATCTTCCGTTCAAAACTGGAAAGAATGTTTCTGAGACACTGCTCTGTGTTCTCAGAATTAATCTCACAGAGTTACATCTTTCCCTTCAAGAAGCCTTTCGCTAAGGCTGTTCTTGTGGAATTGGCAAAGGGATATTTGGAAGCCCATAGAGGGCTATGGTGAAAACGGAAATATCTTCCGTTCAAAACTGGAAAGAAGCTTTCTGAGAAACTGCTCTGTGTTCTGTAAATTCATCTCACAGAGTTACATCTTTCCCATCAAGAATCATTTCGCTAAGGCTGTTCTTGTGGAATTGGCAAAGGGATATTTGTAAACCCATAGAGGGCTATGGTGAAAAAGGAAATATCTTCCGTTCAAAACTGGAAAGAAGCTTTCTGAGAAACTGCTCTTTTTTCTGTTAGTTCATCTCACAGAGTTACATTTCTCCTACAAGAAGCCTTTCGCTAAGGCTGTTCTTGTAGAACTGGCAAAGGGATATTTGGAAACCCATAGAGGGCTATGGTGAAAAAGGAAATATCTTCCGTTCAAAACTGGAAAGAAGCTTTCTGAGAATCTGCTCTGTATTCTCTGAATTCATCTCACAGAGTTACATCTTTCCCTTCAGGAAGCCTTTCGCTAAGGCTGTTCTTCTGGAACTGGTAAAGGGATATTTGGAAGCCCATAGAGGGCTGTGGTGAAAAAGGAAATATCTTCCTTTCAAAACTTTAAAGAAACTTTCTGAGAAACTGCTCTGTGTTCTGTTAATTCATCTCACAGAGCTACATCTTTCCCTTCAAGATGCCTTTCGCTAAGGCTGTTCTTGCGGAATTGGCAAAGGGATATTTGGAAGCCCATAGAGGGCTATGGTGAAAAAGGAAATATCTTCCGTTCAAAACTGGAAAGAAGCTTTCTGAGAAACTGCTCTGCGTTTTGTTAATTCATCTCAAAGAGATACATCTTTCCCTTCAAGAAGCCTTTTGCTAAGGCTGTTCTTGTGGAATTGGCAAAGGGATATTTGGAAGCCCATAGAGGGCTATGGTGAAAAAGGAAATATCTTCCGTTCAAAACTGGAAAGAAGCTTTCTGAGAAATTGCTCTGTGTTCTGTTAATTCATCGCACAGAGTTACATCTTTCCCTTCAAGAAGCCTTTCGCTAAGGCTGTTCTTGTGGAACTGGCAAAGGGATATTTGGAAGCCCGTAGAGGGCTAGGGTGAAAAGGAAATATCTTCCGTTCAAAATTGGAAAGAAGCTTTCTGAGAAACTGCTCTGTGTTCTCTGAATTCATCTCACAGAGTTACATCTTTCCCTTCAAGAAGCCTTTCGCTAAGGCTGTTCTTTTGGAATTGGCAAAGGGATATTTGGAAGCCCATAGAGGGCTACGGTGAAAAGGGAAATATCTTACGTTCAAAACTGGAAAGAAGCTTTCTGAGAAACTGCTCTGTGTTCTGTTAGTTCATCTCACAGAGTTACATCTTTCCCTTCAAGAAGCCTTTCGCTAAGGCTGTTCTTGTGGAATTGGCAAAGGGATATTTGGAAGCCCATAGAGGGCTATGGTGAAAAAGGAAATATCTTCCGTTCAAAATTGGAAAGAATGTTTCTGAGAAACTGCTCTGTGTTCACAGAATTCATCTCACAGAGTTACATCTTTCCCTTCAAGAAGCCTTTCGCTAAGGCTGTTCTTGTGGAATTAGCAAAGGGATATTTGGAAGCCCGTAGAGGGCTATGGTGAAAAAGGAAATATCTTCCGATCAAAACTGGAAAGAAGCTTTCTGAGAAACTGCTCTGTGTTCTGTTAATTCATCTCACAAAGTTACATCTTTCCCTTCAAGAATCATTTCGCTAAGGCTGTTCTTGTGGAATTGGCAAAAGGATATTTGGAAGCCCTTAGAGGGCTATGGTGAAAAAGGAAATATCTTCCGTTCAAAATTGGAAAGCAGCTTTCTGAGAAACTGCTCTGTGTTCTGTTAGTTCATCTCACATAGTTACATCTTTCCCTTCAAGAATCCTTTCGCTAAGGCTGTTCTTGTGGAACTGGCAAAGGGATATTTGTAAGCCCATAGAGGGCTATGGTGAAAAAGGAAATATCTTCCGTTCAAAACTGGAAAGAAGCTTTCTGAGAAACTGCTCTGTGTTCTGTTAGTTCATCTCACAGAGTTACATTTTTCCTACAAGAAGCCTTTCGCTAAGGCTGTTCTTGTAGAACTGGTAAACGGATATTTGGAAACCCATAGAGGGCTATGGTGAAAAAGGAAATATCTTCCGTTCAAAACTGGAAAGAAGCTTTCTGAGAAACTGCTCTGTGTTCTCTGAATTCATCTCACAGAGTTACATCTTTCCCTTCATGAAGCCTTTCGCTAAGGCTGTTCTTCTGGAACTGGTAAAGGGATATTGGGAAGCCCATAGAGGGCTATTGTGAAAAAGGAAATATCTTCCTTTCAAAACTGGAAAGAAGCTTTCTGAGAAACTGCTCTGTGTTCTATTAATTCATCTCACAGAGCTACATCTTTCCCTTCAAGATGCCTTTAGCTAAGGCTGTTCTTGCGGAATTGGCAAAGGGATATTTGGAAGCCCATAGAGGGCTATGGTGAAAAAGGAAATATCTTCCGTTCAAAACTGGAAAGAAGCTTTCTGAGAAACTGCTCTGTGTTCTCTGAATTCATCTCACAGAGTTACATCTTTCCCTTCAAGAAGCCTTTCGCTAAGGCTGTTCTTGTGGAATTGGGAAAGGGATATTTGGAAACCCTTAGAGGGCTATGGTGAAAAAGGAAATATCTTCCGTTCAAAACTGGAAAGAAGCTTTCTGAGAAACTGCTCTGTGTTCTGTTAATTCATCGCACAGAGTTACATCTTTCCCTTCAAGAAGCCTTTCGCTAAGGCTGTTCTTGTGGAACTGGCAAAGGGATATTTGGAAGCCCATAGAGGGCTAGGGTGAAAAGGAAATATCTTCCGTTCAAAATTGGAAAGAAGCTTTCTGAGAAACTGCTCTGTTTTCTCTGAATTCATCTCACAGAGTTACATCTTTTCCTTCAAGAAGCCTTTCGCTAAGGCTGTTCTTGTGGAATTGGCAAAGGGGTATTTGGAAGCCCTTAGAGGGCTATGGTGAAAAAGGAAATATCTTCCGTTCAAAACTGGAAAGAAGCTTTCTGAGAAACCGCTCTGTGTTCTCTGAATTCATCTCACAGAGTCACATCTTTCCCTTCAAGAAGCCTTTCGCTAAGGCTGTTCTGGTGGAATTTGCAAAGGGATATTTGGACGCCCTTAGAGGGCTATGGTGAAAAAGGAAATATCTTCCTTTCAAAACTGGAAAGAAGCTTTCTGAGAAACTGCTCTGTGTTCTCTGAATTCATCTCACAGAGTTACATTTTTCCCTTCAAGAATCCTTTCGCTAACGCTGTTCTTGTGGAATTGGAAGAGTGATATTTGGAAGCCCATAGAGGGCTCTGGTGAAAAAGGAAATATCTTCCATTCAAAACTGGAAAGAAGCTTTCTGAGAAACTGCTCTGTGTTCTCTGAATTCATCTCACAGAGTTGCATCTTTCCCTTCAAGAAGCCTTTCGCTAAGGCTGTTCTTGTGGAATTGGGAAAGGGATATTTGGAAGCCCTTAGAGGGCTATGGTGAAAAAGGAAATATCTTCCGTTCAAAACAAGAAAGAAGCTTTCTGAGAAACTGCTCTGTGTTCTGTTAATTCGTCGCACAGAGTTACATCTTTCCCTTCAAGAAGCCTTTCGCTAAGGCTGTTCTTGTGGAACTGGCAAAGGGATATTTGGAAGCCCATAGAGGGCTAGGGTGAAAAGGAAATATCTTCCGTTCAAAATTGGAAAGAAGCTTTCTGAGAAACTGCTCTGTGTTCTCTGAATTCATCTCACAGAGTTACATCTTTCCCTTCAAGAAGCCTTTCGCTAAGGCTGTTCTTTTGGAATTGGCAAAGGGATATTTGGAAGCCCATAGAGGGCTATGGTGAAAAGGGAAATACCTTACGTTCAAAACTGGAAAGAAGCTTTCTGAGAAACTGCTCTGTGTTCTGTTAGTTCATCTCACAGAGTTACATCTTTCCCTTCAAGAAGCCTTTCGCTAAGGCTGTTCTTGTGGAATTGGCAAAGGGATATTTGGAAGCAGATAGAGGGCTATGGTGAAAAAGGAAATATCTTCCGTTCAAAACTGGAAAGAATGTTTCTGAGAAACTGCTCTGTGTTCACAGAATTCATCTCACAGAGTTACATCTTTCAATTCAAGAAGCCTTTCGCCAAGGCTGTTCTTGTGGAATTGGCAAAGGGATATTTGGAAGCCCATAGAGGGCTATGGTGAAAAAGGAAATATCTTACGTTCAAAACTGGAAAGAAGCTTTCTGAGAAACTGCTCTGTGTTCTGTTAATTCATCTCACAGTGTTACATCTTTCCCTTCAAGAATCATTTCGCTAAGGCTGTTCTTGTGGAATTGGCAAAAGGATATTTGGAAGCCCTTAGAGGGCTATGGTGAAAAAGGAAATATCTTCCGTTCAAAATTGGAAAGAAGCTTTCTGAGAAACTGCTCTGTGTTCTGTTAGTTCATCTCACATAGTTACATCTTTCCCTTCAAGAATCCTTTCGCTAAGGCTGTTCTTGTGGAACTGGCAAAGGGATATTTGTAAGCCCATAGAGGGCTATGGTGAAAAAGGAAATATCTTCCGTTCAAAACTGGAAAGAAGCTTTCTGAGAAACTGCTCTGTGTTCTCTTAGTTCATCTCACAGAGTTACATTTTTCCTACAAGAAGCCTTTCGCTAAGGCTGTTCTTGTAGAACTGGCAAACGGATATTTGGAAACCCATAGAGGGCTATGGTGAAAAAGGAAATATCTTCCGTTCAAAACTGGAAAGAAGCTTTCTGAGAAACTGCTCTGTGTTCTCTGAATTCATCTCACAGAGTTGCATCTTTCCCTTCATGAAGCCTTTCGCTAAGGCTGTTCTTCTGGAACTGGTAAAGGGATATTTGGAAGCCCATAGAGGGCTATGGTGAAAAAGGAAATATCTTCCTTTCAAAACTGGAAAGAAGCTTTCTGAGAAACTGCTCTGTGTTCTGTTAATTCATCTCACAGAGCTACATCTTTCTCTTCAAGATGCGTTTCGCTAAGGCTGTTCTTGCGGAATTGGCAAAGGGATATTTGGAAGCCCATAGAGGGCTATGGTGAAAAAGGAAATATCTTCCGTTCAAAACTGGAAAGAAGCTTTCTGAGAAACTGCTCTGTGTTCTCTTAGTTCATCTCACAGAGTTACATTTTTCCTACAAGAAGCCTTTCGGTAAGGCTGTTCTTGTAGAACTGGCAAACGGATATTTGGAAACCCATAGAGGGCTATGGTGAAAAAGGAAATATCTTCCGTTCAAAACTGGAAAGAAGCTATCTGAGAAACTGCTCTGTGTTCTCTGAATTCATCTCACAGAGTTACATCTTTCCCTTCATGAAGCCTTTCGCTAAGGCTGTTCTTCTGGAACTGGTAAAGGGATATTTGGAAGCCCATAGAGGGCTATGGTGAAAAAGGAAATATCTTCCTTTCAAAACTGGAAAGAAGCTTTCTGAGAAACTGCTCTGTGTTCTGTTAATTCATCTCACAGAGCTACATCTTTCCCTTCAAGATGCCTTTCGCTAAGGCTGTTCTTGCGGAATTGGCAAAGGGATATTTGGAAGCCCATAGTGGGCTATGGTGAAAAAGGAAATATCTTCCGTTCAAAACTGGAAAGAAGCTTTCTGAGAAACTGCTCTGTGTTCTCTGAATTCATCTCACAGAGTTACATCTTTCCCTTCAAGAAGCCTTTCGCTAAGGCTGTTCTTTTGGAATTGGCAAAGGGATATTTGGAAGCCCATAGAGGGCTATGGTGAAAAGGGAAATACCTTACGTTCAAAACTGGAAAGAAGCTTTCTGAGAAACTGCTCTGTGTTCTGTTAGTTCATCTCACAGAGTTACATCTTTCCCTTCAAGAAGCCTTTCGCTAAGGCTGTTCTTGTGGAATTGGCAAAGGGATATTTGGAAGCAGATAGAGGGCTATGGTGAAAAAGGAAATATCTTCCGTTCAAAACTGGAAAGAATGTTTCTGAGAAACTGCTCTGTGTTCACAGAATTCATCTCACAGAGTTACATCTTTCAATTCAAGAAGCCTTTCGCTAAGGCTGTTCTTGTGGAATTGGCAAAGGGATATTTGGAAGCCCATAGAGGGCTATGGTGAAGAAGGAAATATCTTACGTTCAAAACTGGAAAGAAGCTTTCTGAGAAACTGCTCTGTGTTCTGTTAATTCATCTCACAGTGTTACATCTTTCCCTTCAAGAATCATTTCGCTAAGGCTGTTCTTGTGGAATTGGCAAAAGGATATTTGGAAGCCCTTAGAGGGCTATGGTGAAAAAGGAAATATCTTCCGTTCAAAATTGGAAAGAAGCTTTCTGAGAAACTGCTCTGTGTTCTGTTAGTTCATCTCACATAGTTACATCTTTCCCTTCAAGAATCCTTTCGCTAAGGCTGTTCTTGTGGAACTGGCAAAGGGATATTTGTAAGCCCATAGAGGGCTATGGTGAAAAAGGAAATATCTTCCGTTCAAAACTGGAAAGAAGCTTTCTGAGAAACTGCTCTGTGTTCTCTTAGTTCATCTCACAGAGTTACATTTTTCCTACAAGAAGCCTTTCGCTAAGGCTGTTCTTGTAGAACTGGCAAACGGATATTTGGAAACCCATAGAGGGCTATGGTGAAAAAGGAAATATCTTCCGTTCAAAACTGGAAAGAAGCTTTCTGAGAAACTGCTCTGTGTTCTCTGAATTCATCTCACAGAGTTACATCTTTCCCTTCATGAAGCCTTTCGCTAAGGCTGTTCTTCTGGAACTGGTAAAGGGATATTTGGAAGCCCATAGAGGGCTATGGTGAAAAAGGAAATATCTTCCTTTCAAAACTGGAAAGAAGCTTTCTGAGAAACTGCTCTGTGTTCTGTTAATTCATCTCACAGAGCTACATCTTTCTCTTCAAGATGCCTTTCGCTAAGGCTGTTCTTGCGGAATTGGCAAAGGGATATTTGGAAGCCCATAGAGGGCTATGGTGAAAAAGGAAATATCTTCCGTTCAAAACTGGAAAGAAGCTTTCTGAGAAACTGCTCTGTGTTCTCTTAGTTCATCTCACAGAGTTACATTTTTCCTACAAGAAGCCTTTCGGTAAGGCTGTTCTTGTAGAACTGGCAAACGGATATTTGGAAACCCATAGAGGGCTATGGTGAAAAAGGAAATATCTTCCGTTCAAAACTGGAAAGAAGCTATCTGAGAAACTGCTCTGTGTTCTCTGAATTCATGTCACAGAGTTACATCTTTCCCTTCATGAAGCCTTTCGCTAAGGCTGTTCTTCTGGAACTGGTAAAGGGATATTTGGAAGCCCATAGAGGGCTATGGTGAAAAAGGAAATATCTTCCTTTCAAAACTGGAAAGAAGCTTTCTGAGAAACTGCTCTGTGTTCTGTTAATTCATCTCACAGAGCTACATCTTTCCCTTCAAGATGCCTTTCGCTAAGGCTGTTCTTGCGGAATTGGCAAAGGGATATTTGGAAGCCCATAGTGGGCTATGGTGAAAAAGGAAATATCTTCCGTTCAAAACTGGAAAGAAGCTTTCTGAGAAACTGCTCTGTGTTCTCTGAATTCATCTCACAGAGTTACATCTTTCCCTTCAAGAAGCCTTTCGCTAAGGCTGTTCTTGTGGAATTGGGAAAGGGATATTTGGAAGCCCATAGAGGGCTATGGTGAAAAAGGAAATATCTTCCGTTCAAAACAGGAAAGAAGCTTTCTGAGAAACTGCTCTGTGTTCTGTTAATTCATCGCACACAGTTACATCTTTCCCTTCAAGAAGCCTTTCGCTAAGGCTGTTCTTGTGGAACTGGCAAAGGGATATTTGGAAGCCCATAGAGGGCTAGGGTGAAAAGGAAATATCTTCCGTTCAAAATTGGAAAGAAGCTTTCTGAGAAACTGCTCTGTTTTCTCTGAATTCATCTCACAGAGTTACATCTTTCCCTTCAAGAAACCTTTTGCTAAGGCTGTTCTTGTGGAATCGGCAAAGGGATATTTGGAAGCCCTTAGAGGGCTATGGTGAAAAAGGAAATATCTTCCGTTCAAAACTGGAAAGAAGCTTTCTGAGAAACTGCTCTGTGTTCTCTGAATTCATCTCACAGAGTCACATCTTTCCCTTCAAGAAGCCTTTCGCTAAGGCTGTTCTGGTGGAATTTGCAAAGGGATATTTGGACGCCCTTAGAGGGCTATGGTGAAAAAGGAAATATCTTCCTTTCAAAACTGGAAAGAAGCTTTCTGAGAAACTGCTCTGTGTTCTCTGAATTCATCTCACAGAGTTACATCTTTCCCTTCAAGAATCCTTTCGCTAACGCTGTTCTTGTGGAATTGGAAGAGTGATATTTGGAAGCCCATAGAGGGCTCTGGTGAAAAAGGAAATATCTTCCGTTCAAAACTGGAAAGAAGCTTTCTGAGAAACTGCTCTGTGTTCTCTGAATTCATCTCACAGAGTTGCATCTTTCCCTTCAAGAAGCCTTTCGCTAAGGCTGTTCTTGTGGAATTGGGAAAGGGATATTTGGAAGCCCTTAGAGGGCTATGGTGAAAAAGGAAATATCTTCCGTTCAAAACAAGAAACAAGCTTTCTGAGAAACTGCTCTGTGTTCTGTTAATTCGTCGCACAGAGTTACATCTTTCCCTTCAAGAAGCCTTTCGCTAAGGCTGTTCTTGTGGAACTGGCAAAGGGATATTTGGAAGCCCATAGAGGGCTATGGTGGAAAAGGAAATATCTTCCGTTCAAAACTTGAAAAAAGCATTCTGAGAAACTGCTCTGTGTTCTGTTAGTTCATCTCACAGAGTTACATCTTTCCCTTCAAGAAGCCTTTCGCTAAGGCTGTTCTTGTGGAATTGGCAAAGTGATATTTGGAAGCCCTTAGAGGGCTATGGTGGAAAAGGAAATATCTTCCGTTCAAAACTGGAAAGAAGCTTTCTGAGAAACTGCTCTGTGTTCTCTAAATTCATCTCACGGAGTTACATCTTTCCCTTCAAGAAGCCTTTCGCTAAGGCTGTTCTTGTGGAATTGGCAAAGTGATATTTGGAAGCCCATAGAGGGCTATGGTGAAAAAGGAAATATCTTCCGTTCAAAACTGGAAAGAAGCTTTCTGTGAAAATGTTCTGTGTTCTGTTAATTAATCTCACAGAGTTACATCTTTCCCTTCAAGAAACCTTTCGCTAAGGCTGTTCTTGTGGAATTGGCAAAGTGATATTTGGAAGCCAATAGAGGGCTACGGTGAAAAAGGAAATATCTTCCGTTCAAAACTGGAAAGAATGTTTCTGAGAAACTGCTCTGTGTTCTCTGAATTCATCTCACAGAGTTACATCTTTCCCCTCAAGAAGCCTTTCGCTGAGGCTGTTCTTGTGGAATTGGCAAAGGGATATTTGGAAGCCCATAGAGGATTATGGTGAAAAAGGAAATATCTTCCGTTCAAAACTGGAAAGAAGCTTTCTGAGAAACTGCTCTGTGTTCTCTGAATTCATCTCACAGAGTTACATCTTTCCCTTCAAGAAGCCTTTCGCTAAGCCTGTTCTTTTGGAATTGGCAAAGGGATATTTGGAAGCCCATAGAGGGCTATGGTGAAAAGGGAAATATCTTCCGTTCAAAACTGGAAAGAAGCTTTCTGAGAAACTGCTCTGTGTTCTGTTAGTTCATCTCACAGAGTTACATCTTTCCCTTCAAGAAGCCTTTCGCTAAGGCTGTTCTTGTGGAATTGGCAAAGGGATATTTGGAAGCCCATAGAGGGCTATGGTGAAAAAGGAAATATCTTCCGTTCAAAACTGGAAAGAAGCTTTCTGAGAAACTGCTCTGTGTTCTGTTAATTCATCTCACAGAGTTACATCTTTCCCTTCAAGAAGCCTTTCGCTAAGGCTGTTCTCGTGGAATACGCAAAGGGATATTTGGAAGCCCATAGAGGGCTATGGTGAAAAAGGAAATACCTTCCGTTCAAAAGTGGAAAGAAGCTTTCTGAGAAACTGCTCTGTGTTCTGTTAATTCATCTCACAGAGTTACATCTTTCCCTTCAAGAAGCCTTTCGCTAAGGCTGCTCTTGTGGAACTGGCAAAGGGATATTTGGAAGCCCTTAGATGGCTAGGGTGAAAAGGAAATATCTTCCGTTCAAAATTGGAAAGAAGCTTTCTGAGAAACTGCTCTGTGTTCTCTGAATTCATCTCACAGAGTTACATCTATCCCTTCAAGAAGCCTTTCGCTAAGGCTGTTCTTTTGGAATTGGCAAAGGGATATTTGGAAGCCCATAGAGGGCTATGGTGAAAAGGGAAATATCTTACGTTCAAAACTGGAAAGAAGCTTTTTGAGAAACTGCTCTGTGTTCTGTTAGTTCATCTCACAGTGTTACATCTATCCCTTCAAGAAGCCTTTCGCTAAGGCTGTTCTTGTGGAATTGGCAAAGGGATATTTGGAAGCCCATAGAGGGCTCTGGTGAAAAAGGAAATATCTTCCGTTCAAAACTGGAAAGAATGTTTCTGAGAAACTGCTCTGTGTTCTCTGAATTCATCTCACAGAGTTACATCTTTCCCTTCAAGAAGCCTTTCGCTAAGGCTGTTCTTGTGGAATTGGCAAAGGGATATTTGGAAGCCCATAGAGGGCTATGGTGAAAAAGGAAATATCTTCCGTTCAAAACTGGAAAGAAGCTTTCTGAGAAATTGCTCTGTGTTCTGTTAATTCATCTCACAGAGTTACATCTTTCCTTTCAAGAAGCCTTTCGCTAAGGCTGTTCTCGTGGAATTCGCAAAGGGATATTTGGAAGCCCATAGAGGTCTATGGTGAAAAAGGAAATATCTTCCGTTCAAAACTGGAAAGAAGCTTTCTAAGAAACTGCTCTGTGTTCTCTGAATTCATCTCACAGAGTTACATCTTTCCCTTCAAGAAGCCTTTCGCTAAGGCTGTTCTGGTGGAATTTGCAAATTGATATTTGGAAGGCCTTAGAGGGCTATGGTGAAAAAGGAAATATCTTCCGTTCAAAACTGGAAAGAAGCTTTCTGAGAAACTGCTCTGTGTTCTCTGAATTCATCTCACAGAGTTACATCTTTCCCTTCAAGAAGCCTTTCGCTAAGGCTGTTCTTGTGGAATTGGCAAAGTGATATTTGGAAGCCCATAGAGGGCTACGGTGAAAAAGGAAATATCTTCCGTTCAAAACTGGAAAGAATGTTTCTGAGACACTGCTCTGTGTTCTCAGAATTAATCTCACAGAGTTACATCTTTCCCTTCAAGAAGCCTTTCGCTAAGGCTGTTCTTGTGGAATTGGCAAAGGGATATTTGGAAGCCCATAGAGGGCTATGGTGAAAACGGAAATATCTTCCGTTCAAAACTGGAAAGAAGCTTTCTGAGAAACTGCTCTGTGTTCTGTAAATTCATCTCACAGAGTTACATCTTTCCCATCAAGAATCATTTCGCTAAGGCTGTTCTTGTGGAATTGGCAAAGGGATATTTGTAAACCCATAGAGGGCTATGGTGAAAAAGGAAATATCTTCCGTTCAAAACTGGAAAGAAGCTTTCTGAGAAACTGCTCTTTTTTCTGTTAGTTCATCTCACAGAGTTACATTTCTCCTACAAGAAGCCTTTCGCTAAGGCTGTTCTTGTAGAACTGGCAAAGGGATATTTGGAAACCCATAGAGGGCTATGGTGAAAAAGGAAATATCTTCCGTTCAAAACTGGAAAGAAGCTTTCTGAGAATCTGCTCTGTATTCTCTGAATTCATCTCACAGAGTTACATCTTTCCCTTCAGGAAGCCTTTCGCTAAGGCTGTTCTTCTGGAACTGGTAAAGGGATATTTGGAAGCCCATAGAGGGCTGTGGTGAAAAAGGAAATATCTTCCTTTCAAAACTTTAAAGAAACTTTCTGAGAAACTGCTCTGTGTTCTGTTAATTCATCTCACAGAGCTACATCTTTCCCTTCAAGATGCCTTTCGCTAAGGCTGTTCTTGCGGAATTGGCAAAGGGATATTTGGAAGCCCATAGAGGGCTATGGTGAAAAAGGAAATATCTTCCGTTCAAAACTGGAAAGAAGCTTTCTGAGAAACTGCTCTGCGTTTTGTTAATTCATCTCAAAGAGATACATCTTTCCCTTCAAGAAGCCTTTTGCTAAGGCTGTTCTTGTGGAATTGGCAAAGGGATATTTGGAAGCCCATAGAGGGCTATGGTGAAAAAGGAAATATCTTCCGTTCAAAACTGGAAAGAAGCTTTCTGAGAAACTGCTCTGCGTTCTGTTAATTCATCTCAAAGAGATACATCTTTCCCTTCAAGAAGCCTTTCGCTAAGGCGGTTCTTGTGGAATTGGGAAAGGGATATTTGGAAGCCCTTAGAGGGCTATGGTGAAAAAGGAAATATCTTCCGTTCAAAACAAGAAAGAAGCTTTCTGAGAAACTGCTCTGTGTTCTGTTAATTCATCGCACAGAGTTACATCTTTCCCTTCAAGAAGCCTTTCGCTAAGGCTGTTCTTGTGGAACTGGCAAAGGGATATTTGGAAGCCCGTAGAGGGCTAGGGTGAAAAGGAAATATCTTCCGTTCAAAATTGGAAAGAAGCTTTCTGAGAAACTGCTCTGTGTTCTCTGAATTCATCTCACAGAGTTACATCTTTCCCTTCAAGAAGCCTTTCGCTAAGGCTGTTCTTTTGGAATTGGCAAAGGGATATTTGGAAGCCCATAGAGGGCTACGGTGAAAAGGGAAATATCTTACGTTCAAAACTGGAAAGAAGCTTTCTGAGAAACTGCTCTGTGTTCTGTTAGTTCATCTCACAGAGTTACATCTTTCCCTTCAAGAAGCCTTTCGCTAAGGCTGTTCTTGTGGAATTGGCAAAGGGATATTTGGAAGCCCATAGAGGGCTATGGTGAAAAAGGAAATATCTTCCGTTCAAAATTGGAAAGAATGTTTCTGAGAAACTGCTCTGTGTTCACAGAATTCATCTCACAGAGTTACATCTTTCCCTTCAAGAAGCCTTTCGCTAAGGCTGTTCTTGTGGAATTAGCAAAGGGATATTTGGAAGCCCGTAGAGGGCTATGGTGAAAAAGGAAATATCTTCCGATCAAAACTGGAAAGAAGCTTTCTGAGAAACTGCTCTGTGTTCTGTTAATTCATCTCACAAAGTTACATCTTTCCCTTCAAGAATCATTTCGCTAAGGCTGTTCTTGTGGAATTGGCAAAAGGATATTTGGAAGCCCTTAGAGGGCTATGGTGAAAAAGGAAATATCTTCCGTTCAAAATTGGAAAGCAGCTTTCTGAGAAACTGCTCTGTGTTCTGTTAGTTCATCTCACATAGTTACATCTTTCCCTTCAAGAATCCTTTCGCTAAGGCTGTTCTTGTGGAACTGGCAAAGGGATATTTGTAAGCCCATAGAGGGCTATGGTGAAAAAGGAAATATCTTCCGTTCAAAACTGGAAAGAAGCTTTCTGAGAAACTGCTCTGTGTTCTGTTAGTTCATCTCACAGAGTTACATTTTTCCTACAAGAAGCCTTTCGCTAAGGCTGTTCTTGTAGAACTGGTAAACGGATATTTGGAAACCCATAGAGGGCTATGGTGAAAAAGGAAATATCTTCCGTTCAAAACTGGAAAGAAGCTTTCTGAGAAACTGCTCTGTGTTCTCTGAATTCATCTCACAGAGTTACATCTTTCCCTTCATGAAGCCTTTCGCTAAGGCTGTTCTTCTGGAACTGGTAAAGGGATATTGGGAAGCCCATAGAGGGCTATTGTGAAAAAGGAAATATCTTCCTTTCAAAACTGGAAAGAAGCTTTCTGAGAAACTGCTCTGTGTTCTATTAATTCATCTCACAGAGCTACATCTTTCCCTTCAAGATGCCTTTAGCTAAGGCTGTTCTTGCGGAATTGGCAAAGGGATATTTGGAAGCCCATAGAGGGCTATGGTGAAAAAGGAAATATCTTCCGTTCAAAACTGGAAAGAAGCTTTCTGAGAAACTGCTCTGTGTTCTCTGAATTCATCTCACAGAGTTACATCTTTCCCTTCAAGAAGCCTTTCGCTAAGGCTGTTCTTGTGGAATTGGGAAAGGGATATTTGGAAACCCTTAGAGGGCTATGGTGAAAAAGGAAATATCTTCCGTTCAAAACTGGAAAGAAGCTTTCTGAGAAACTGCTCTGTGTTCTGTTAATTCATCGCACAGAGTTACATCTTTCCCTTCAAGAAGCCTTTCGCTAAGGCTGTTCTTGTGGAACTGGCAAAGGGATATTTGGAAGCCCATAGAGGGCTAGGGTGAAAAGGAAATATCTTCCGTTCAAAATTGGAAAGAAGCTTTCTGAGAAACTGCTCTGTTTTCTCTGAATTCATCTCACAGAGTTACATCTTTTCCTTCAAGAAGCCTTTCGCTAAGGCTGTTCTTGTGGAATTGGCAAAGGGGTATTTGGAAGCCCTTAGAGGGCTATGGTGAAAAAGGAAATATCTTCCGTTCAAAACTGGAAAGAAGCTTTCTGAGAAACTGCTCTGTGTTCTCTGAATTCATCTCACAGAGTCACATCTTTCCCTTCAAGAAGCCTTTCGCTAAGGCTGTTCTGGTGGAATTTGCAAAGGGATATTTGGACGCCCTTAGAGGGCTATGGTGAAAAAGGAAATATCTTCCTTTCAAAACTGGAAAGAAGCTTTCTGAGAAACTGCTCTGTGTTCTCTGAATTCATCTCACAGAGTTACATTTTTCCCTTCAAGAATCCTTTCGCTAACGCTGTTCTTGTGGAATTGGAAGAGTGATATTTGGAAGCCCATAGAGGGCTCTGGTGAAAAAGGAAATATCTTCCGTTCAAAACTGGAAAGAAGCTTTCTGAGAAACTGCTCTGTGTTCTCTGAATTCATCTCACAGAGTTGCATCTTTCCCTTCAAGAAGCCTTTCGCTAAGGCTGTTCTTGTGGAATTGGGAAAGGGATATTTGGAAGCCCTTAGAGGGCTATGGTGAAAAAGGAAATATCTTCCGTTCAAAACAAGAAAGAAGCTTTCTGAGAAACTGCTCTGTGTTCTGTTAATTCGTCGCACAGAGTTACATCTTTCCCTTCAAGAAGCCTTTCGCTAAGGCTGTTCTTGTGGAACTGGCAAAGGGATATTTGGAAGCCCATAGAGGGCTAGGGTGAAAAGGAAATATCTTCCGTTCAAAATTGGAAAGAAGCTTTCTGAGAAACTGCTCTGTGTTCTCTGAATTCATCTCACAGAGTTACATCTTTCCCTTCAAGAAGCCTTTCGCTAAGGCTGTTCTTTTGGAATTGGCAAAGGGATATTTGGAAGCCCATAGAGGGCTATGGTGAAAAGGGAAATACCTTACGTTCAAAACTGGAAAGAAGCTTTCTGAGAAACTGCTCTGTGTTCTGTTAGTTCATCTCACAGAGTTACATCTTTCCCTTCAAGAAGCCTTTCGCTAAGGCTGTTCTTGTGGAATTGGCAAAGGGATATTTGGAAGCAGATAGAGGGCTATGGTGAAAAAGGAAATATCTTCCGTTCAAAACTGGAAAGAATGTTTCTGAGAAACTGCTCTGTGTTCACAGAATTCATCTCACAGAGTTACATCTTTCAATTCAAGAAGCCTTTCGCTAAGGCTGTTCTTGTGGAATTGGCAAAGGGATATTTGGAAGCCCATAGAGGGCTATGGTGAAAAAGGAAATATCTTACGTTCAAAACTGGAAAGAAGCTTTCTGAGAAACTGCTCTGTGTTCTGTTAATTCATCTCACAGTGTTACATCTTTCCCTTCAAGAATCATTTCGCTAAGGCTGTTCTTGTGGAATTGGCAAAAGGATATTTGGAAGCCCTTAGAGGGCTATGGTGAAAAAGGAAATATCTTCCGTTCAAAATTGGAAAGAAGCTTTCTGAGAAACTGCTCTGTGTTCTGTTAGTTCATCTCACATAGTTACATCTTTCCCTTCAAGAATCCTTTCGCTAAGGCTGTTCTTGTGGAACTGGCAAAGGGATATTTGTAAGCCCATAGAGGGCTATGGTGAAAAAGGAAATATCTTCCGTTCAAAACTGGAAAGAAGCTTTCTGAGAAACTGCTCTGTGTTCTCTTAGTTCATCTCACAGAGTTACATTTTTCCTACAAGAAGCCTTTCGCTAAGGCTGTTCTTGTAGAACTGGCAAACGGATATTTGGAAACCCATAGAGGGCTATGGTGAAAAAGGAAATATCTTCCGTTCAAAACTGGAAAGAAGCTTTCTGAGAAACTGCTCTGTGTTCTCTGAATTCATCTCACAGAGTTGCATCTTTCCCTTCATGAAGCCTTTCGCTAAGGCTGTTCTTCTGGAACTGGTAAAGGGATATTTGGAAGCCCATAGAGGGCTATGGTGAAAAAGGAAATATCTTCCTTTCAAAACTGGAAAGAAGCTTTCTGAGAAACTGCTCTGTGTTCTGTTAATTCATCTCACAGAGCTACATCTTTCTCTTCAAGATGCGTTTCGCTAAGGCTGTTCTTGCGGAATTGGCAAAGGGATATTTGGAAGCCCATAGAGGGCTATGGTGAAAAAGGAAATATCTTCCGTTCAAAACTGGAAAGAAGCTTTCTGAGAAACTGCTCTGTGTTCTCTTAGTTCATCTCACAGAGTTACATTTTTCCTACAAGAAGCCTTTCGGTAAGGCTGTTCTTGTAGAACTGGCAAACGGATATTTGGAAACCCATAGAGGGCTATGGTGAAAAAGGAAATATCTTCCGTTCAAAACTGGAAAGAAGCTATCTGAGAAACTGCTCTGTGTTCTCTGAATTCATCTCACAGAGTTACATCTTTCCCTTCATGAAGCCTTTCGCTAAGGCTGTTCTTCTGGAACTGGTAAAGGGATATTTGGAAGCCCATAGAGGGCTATGGTGAAAAAGGAAATATCTTCCTTTCAAAACTGGAAAGAAGCTTTCTGAGAAACTGCTCTGTGTTCTGTTAATTCATCTCACAGAGCTACATCTTTCCCTTCAAGATGCCTTTCGCTAAGGCTGTTCTTGCGGAATTGGCAAAGGGATATTTGGAAGCCCATAGTGGGCTATGGTGAAAAAGGAAATATCTTCCGTTCAAAACTGGAAAGAAGCTTTCTGAGAAACTGCTCTGTGTTCTCTGAATTCATCTCACAGAGTTACATCTTTCCCTTCAAGAAGCCTTTCGCTAAGGCTGTTCTTTTGGAATTGGCAAAGGGATATTTGGAAGCCCATAGAGGGCTATGGTGAAAAGGGAAATACCTTACGTTCAAAACTGGAAAGAAGCTTTCTGAGAAACTGCTCTGTGTTCTGTTAGTTCATCTCACAGAGTTACATCTTTCCCTTCAAGAAGCCTTTCGCTAAGGCTGTTCTTGTGGAATTGGCAAAGGGATATTTGGAAGCAGATAGAGGGCTATGGTGAAAAAGGAAATATCTTCCGTTCAAAACTGGAAAGAATGTTTCTGAGAAACTGCTCTGTGTTCACAGAATTCATCTCACAGAGTTACATCTTTCAATTCAAGAAGCCTTTCGCTAAGGCTGTTCTTGTGGAATTGGCAAAGGGATATTTGGAAGCCCATAGAGGGCTATGGTGAAGAAGGAAATATCTTACGTTCAAAACTGGAAAGAAGCTTTCTGAGAAACTGCTCTGTGTTCTGTTAATTCATCTCACAGTGTTACATCTTTCCCTTCAAGAATCATTTCGCTAAGGATGTTCTTGTGGAATTGGCAAAAGGATATTTGGAAGCCCTTAGAGGGCTATGGTGAAAAAGGAAATATCTTCCGTTCAAAATTGGAAAGAAGCTTTCTGAGAAACTGCTCTGTGTTCTGTTAGTTCATCTCACATAGTTACATCTTTCCCTTCAAGAATCCTTTCGCTAAGGCTGTTCTTGTGGAACTGGCAAAGGGATATTTGTAAGCCCATAGAGGGCTATGGTGAAAAAGGAAATATCTTCCGTTCAAAACTGGAAAGAAGCTTTCTGAGAAACTGCTCTGTGTTCTCTTAGTTCATCTCACAGAGTTACATTTTTCCTACAAGAAGCCTTTCGCTAAGGCTGTTCTTGTAGAACTGGCAAACGGATATTTGGAAACCCATAGAGGGCTATGGTGAAAAAGGAAATATCTTCCGTTCAAAACTGGAAAGAAGCTTTCTGAGAAACTGCTCTGTGTTCTCTGAATTCATCTCACAGAGTTACATCTTTCCCTTCATGAAGCCTTTCGCTAAGGCTGTTCTTCTGGAACTGGTAAAGGGATATTTGGAAGCCCATAGAGGGCTATGGTGAAAAAGGAAATATCTTCCTTTCAAAACTGGAAAGAAGCTTTCTGAGAAACTGCTCTGTGTTCTGTTAATTCATCTCACAGAGCTACATCTTTCTCTTCAAGATGCCTTTCGCTAAGGCTGTTCTTGTGGAATTGGGAAAGGGATATTTGGAAGCCCATAGAGGGCTATGGTGAAAAAGGAAATATCTTCCGTTCAAAACAGGAAAGAAGCTTTCTGAGAAACTGCTCTGTGTTCTGTTAATTCATCGCACACAGTTACATCTTTCCCTTCAAGAAGCCTTTCGCTAAGGCTGTTCTTGTGGAACTGGCAAAGGGATATTTGGAAGCCCATAGAGGGCTAGGGTGAAAAGGAAATATCTTCCGTTCAAAATTGGAAAGAAGCTTTCTGAGAAACTGCTCTGTTTTCTCTGAATTCATCTCACAGAGTTACATCTTTCCCTTCAAGAAACCTTTCGCTAAGGCTGTTCTTGTGGAATCGGCAAAGGGATATTTGGAAGCCCTTAGAGGGCTATGGTGAAAAAGGAAATATCTTCCGTTCAAAACTGGAAAGAAGCTTTCTGAGAAACTGCTCTGTGTTCTCTGAATTCATCTCACAGAGTCACATCTTTCCCTTCAAGAAGCCTTTCGCTAAGGCTGTTCTGGTGGAATTTGCAAAGGGATATTTGGACGCCCTTAGAGGGCTATGGTGAAAAAGGAAATATCTTCCTTTCAAAACTGGAAAGAAGCTTTCTGAGAAACTGCTCTGTGTTCTCTGAATTCATCTCACAGAGTTACATCTTTCCCTTCAAGAATCCTTTCGCTAACGCTGTTCTTGTGGAATTGGAAGAGTGATATTTGGAAGCCCATAGAGGGCTCTGGTGAAAAAGGAAATATCTTCCGTTCAAAACTGGAAAGAAGCTTTCTGAGAAACTGCTCTGTGTTCTCTGAATTCATCTCACAGAGTTGCATCTTTCCCTTCAAGAAGCCTTTCGCTAAGGCTGTTCTTGTGGAATTGGGAAAGGGATATTTGGAAGCCCTTAGAGGGCTATGGTGAAAAAGGAAATATCTTCCGTTCAAAACAAGAAACAAGCTTTCTGAGAAACTGCTCTGTGTTCTGTTAATTCGTCGCACAGAGTTACATCTTTCCCTTCAAGAAGCCTTTCGCTAAGGCTGTTCTTGTGGAACTGGCAAAGGGATATTTGGAAGCCCATAGAGGGCTAGGGTGAAAAGGAAATATCTTCCGTTCAAAATTGGAAACAAGCTTTCTGAGAAACTGCTCTGTGTTCTCTGAATTCATCTCACAGAGTTACATCTTTCCCTTCAAGAAGCCTTTCGCTAAGGCTGTTCTTTTGGAATTGGCAAAGGGATATTTGGAAGCCCATAGAGGGCTATGGTGAAAAGGGAAATACCTTACGTTCAAAACTTGAAAGAAGCTTTCTGAGAAACTGCTCTGTGTTCTGTTAGTTCATCTCACAGAGTTACATCTTTCCCTTCAAGAAGCCTTTCGCTAAGGCTGTTCTTGTGGAATTGGCAAAGGGATATTTGGAAGCAGATAGAGGGCTATGGTGAAAAAGGAAATATCTTCCGTTCAAAACTGGAAAGAATGTTTCTGAGAAACTGCTCTGTGTTCACAGAATTCATCTCACAGAGTTACATCTTTCAATTCAAGAAGCCTTTCGCTAAGGCTGTTCTTGTGGAATTGGCAAAGGGATATTTGGAAGCCCATAGAGGGCTATGGTGAAAAAGGAAATATCTTACGTTCAAAACTGGAAAGAAGCTTTCTGAGAAACTGCTCTGTGTTCTGTTAATTCATCTCACAGTGTTACATCTTTCCCTTCAAGAATCATTTCGCTAAGGCTGTTCTTGTGGAATTGGCAAAAGGATATTTGGAAGCCCTTAGAGGGCTATGGTGAAAAAGGAAATATCTTCCGTTCAAAATTGGAAAGAAGCTTTCTGAGAAACTGCTCTGTGTTCTGTTAGTTCATCTCACATAGTTACATCTTTCCCTTCAAGAATCCTTTCGCTAAGGCTGTTCTTGTGGAACTGGCAAAGGGATATTTGTAAGCCCATAGAGGGCTATGGTGAAAAAGGAAATATCTTCCGTTCAAAACTGGAAAGAAGCTTTCTGAGAAACTGCTCTGTGTTCTCTAAGTTCATCTCACAGAGTTACATTTTTCCTACAAGAAGCCTTTCGCTAAGGCTGTTCTTGTAGAACTGGCAAACGGATATTTGGAAACCCATAGAGGGCTATGGTGAAAAAGGAAATATCTTCCGTTCAAAACTGGAAAGAAGCTTTCTGAGAAACTGCTCTGTGTTCTCTGAATTCATCTCACAGAGTCACATCTTTCCCTTCAAGAAGCCTTTCGCTAAGGCTGTTCTGGTGGAATTTGCAAAGGGATATTTGGACGCCCTTAGAGGGCTATGGTGAAAAAGGAAATATCTTCCTTTCAAAACTGGAAAGAAGCTTTCTGAGAAACTGCTCTGTGTTCTCTGAATTCATCTCACAGAGTTACATCTTTCCCTTCAAGAATCCTTTCGCTAACGCTGTTCTTGTGGAATTGGAAGAGTGATATTTGGAAGCCCATAGAGGGCTCTGGTGAAAAAGGAAATATCTTCCGTTCAAAACTGGAAAGAAGCTTTCTGAGAAACTGCTCTGTGTTCTCTGAATTCATCTCACAGAGTTGCATCTTTCCCTTCAAGAAGCCTTTCGCTAAGGCTGTTCTTGTGGAATTGGGAAAGGGATATTTGGAAGCCCTTAGAGGGCTATGGTGAAAAAGGAAATATCTTCCGTTCAAAACAAGAAACAAGCTTTCTGAGAAACTGCTCTGTGTTCTGTTAATTCGTCGCACAGAGTTACATCTTTCCCTTCAAGAAGCCTTTCGCTAAGGCTGTTCTTGTGGAACTGGCAAAGGGATATTTGGAAGCCCATAGAGGGCTAGGGTGAAAAGGAAATATCTTCCGTTCAAAATTGGAAACAAGCTTTCTGAGAAACTGCTCTGTGTTCTCTGAATTCATCTCACAGAGTTACATCTTTCCCTTCAAGAAGCCTTTCGCTAAGGCTGTTCTTTTGGAATTGGCAAAGGGATATTTGGAAGCCCATAGAGGGCTATGGTGAAAAGGGAAATACCTTACGTTCAAAACTGGAAAGAAGCTTTCTGAGAAACTGCTCTGTGTTCTGTTAGTTCATCTCACAGAGTTACATCTTTCCCTTCAAGAAGCCTTTCGCTAAGGCTGTTCTTGTGGAATTGGCAAAGGGATATTTGGAAGCAGATAGAGGGCTATGGTGAAAAAGGAAATATCTTCCGTTCAAAACTGGAAAGAATGTTTCTGAGAAACTGCTCTGTGTTCACAGAATTCATCTCACAGAGTTACATCTTTCAATTCAAGAAGCCTTTCGCTAAGGCTGTTCTTGTGGAATTGGCAAAGGGATATTTGGAAGCCCATAGAGGGCTATGGTGAAAAAGGAAATATCTTACGTTCAAAACTGGAAAGAAGCTTTCTGAGAAACTGCTCTGTGTTCTGTTAATTCATCTCACAGTGTTACATCTTTCCCTTCAAGAATCATTTCGCTAAGGCTGTTCTTGTGGAATTGGCAAAAGGATATTTGGAAGCCCTTAGAGGGCTATGGTGAAAAAGGAAATATCTTCCGTTCAAAATTGGAAAGAAGCTTTCTGAGAAACTGCTCTGTGTTCTGTTAGTTCATCTCACATAGTTACATCTTTCCCTTCAAGAATCCTTTCGCTAAGGCTGTTCTTGTGGAACTGGCAAAGGGATATTTGTAAGCCCATAGAGGGCTATGGTGAAAAAGGAAATATCTTCCGTTCAAAACTGGAAAGAAGCTTTCTGAGAAACTGCTCTGTGTTCTCTAAGTTCATCTCACAGAGTTACATTTTTCCTACAAGAAGCCTTTCGGTAAGGCTGTTCTTGTAGAACTTGCAAACGGATATTTGGAAACCCATAGAGGGCTATGGTGAAAAAAGAAATATCTTCCGTTCAAAACTGGAAAGAAGCTTTCTGAGAAACTGCTCTGTGTTCTCTGAATTCATCTCACAGAGTTACATCTTTCCCTTCATGAAGCCTTTCGCTAAGGCTGTTCTTCTGGAACTGGTAAAGGGATATTTGGAAGCCCATAGAGGGCTACGGTGAAAAAGGAAATATCTTCCTTTCAAAACTGGAAAGAAGCTTTCTGAGAAACTGCTCTGTGTTCTGTTAATTCATCTCACAGAGCTACATCTTTCTCTTCAAGATGCCTTTCGCTAAGGCTGTTCTTGCGGAATTGGCAAAGGGATATTTGGAGGCCCATAGAGGGCTATGGTGAAAAAGGAAATATCTTCCGTTCAAAACTGGAAAGAAGCTTTCTGAGAAACTGCTCTGTGTTCTCTTAGTTCATCTCACAGAGTTACATTTTTCCTACAAGAAGCCTTTCGGTAAGGCTGTTCTTGTAGAACTGGCAAACGGATATTTGGAAACCCATAGAGGGCTATGGTGAAAAAGGAAATATCTTCCGTTCAAAACTGGAAAGAAGCTATCTGAGAAACTGCTCTGTGTTCTCTGAATTCATCTCACAGAGTTACATCTTTCCCTTCATGAAGCCTTTCGCTAAGGCTGTTCTTCTGGAACTGGTAAAGGGATATTTGGAAGCCCATAGAGGGCTATGGTGAAAAAGGAAATATCTTCCTTTCAAAACTGGAAAGAAGCTTTCTGAGAAACTGCTCTGTGTTCTGTTAATTCATCTCACAGAGCTACATCTTTCCCTTCAAGATGCCTTTCGCTAAGGCTGTTCTTGCGGAATTGGCAAAGGGATATTTGGAAGCCCATAGTGGGCTATGGTGAAAAAGGAAATATCTTCCGTTCAAAACTGGAAAGAAGCTTTCTGAGAAACTGCTCTGTGTTCTCTGAATTCATCTCACAGAGTTACATCTTTCCCTTCAAGAAGCCTTTCGCTAAGGCTGTTCTTGTGGAATTGGGAAAGGGATATTTGGAAGCCCATAGAGGGCTATGGTGAAAAAGGAAATATCTTCCGTTCAAAACAGGAAAGAAGCTTTCTGAGAAACTGCTCTGTGTTCTGTTAATTCATCGCACACAGTTACATCTTTCCCTTCAAGAAGCCTTTCGCTAAGGCTGTTCTTGTGGAGCTGGCAAAGGGATATTTGGAAGCCCATAGAGGGCTAGGGTGAAAAGGAAATATCTTCCGTTCAAAACTGGAAAGAAGCTTTCTGAGAAACTGCTCTGTGTTCTGTTAGTTCATCTCACAGAGTTACATCTTTCCCTTCAAGAAGCCTTTCGCTAAGGCTGTTCTTGTGGAATTGGCAAAGGGATATTTGGAAGCCCATAGATGGCTATGGTGAAAAAGGAAATATCTTCCGTTCAAAACTGGAAAGAAGCTTTCTGAGAAACTGCTCTGTGTTCTCTGAATTCATCTCACAGAGTTGCATCTTTCCCTTCAAGAAGCCTTTCGCTAAGGCTGTTCTTCTGCAACTGGCAAAGGGATATTTGGAAGCCCATAGAGGGCTATCGTGAAAAGGAAATATCTTCCGTTCAAAACTGGAAGGAAGCTTTCTGAGAAACTGCTCTGTGTTCTCTGAATTCATCTCACAGAGTTACATCTTTCCCTTCAAGAAGCCTTTCGCTAAGGCTGTTCTGGTGGAATTTGCAAAGGGATATTTGGAAGCCCTTAGGGGGCTATGGTGAAAAAGGAAATATTTTCCGTTCAAAACTGGAAAGAAGCTTTCTGAGAAACTGCTCTGTGTTCTGTTAATTCATCTCACATAGTTACATCTTTCCCTTCAAGAAGCCTTTCCCTAAGGCTGTTCTTGTGGAATTGGCAAACGGATATCTGGAAGCCCATAGAGGGCTATGGTGAAAAAGGAAATATCTTCCGTTCAAAACTGGAAAGAAGCTTTCTGAGAAACTGCTCTGTGTTCTGTTAGTTCATCTCACAGAGTTACATCTTTCCCTTCCAGAAGCCTTTCGCGAAGGCTGTTCTTGTGGAATTGGCAAAGTGATATTTGGAAGCCCTTAGAGGGCTATGGTGGAAAAGGAAATATCTTCCGTTCAAAACTGTAAAGAAGCTTTCTGAGAAACTGCTCTGTGTTCTCTGAATTCATCTCACAGAGTTACATCTTTCCCTTCAAGAAGACTTTCGCTAAGGCTGTTCTTGTTTAATTGGCAAAGTGATATTTGGAAGCCCATAGAGGGCTATGGTGAAAAAGGAAATATCTTCCGTTCAAAACTGGAAAGAAGCTTTCTGAGAAAATGTTCTGTGTTCTGTTAATTAATCTCACAGAGTTACATCTTTCCCTTCAAGAAGACTTTCGCTAAGGCTGTTCTTGTGGAATTGGCAAAGTGATATTTGGAAGCCCATAGAGGGCTACGGTGAAAAAGGAAATATCTTCCGTTCAAAACTGGAAAGAATCTTTCTGAGAAACTGCTCTGTGTTCTGTTAATTCATCTCACAGAGTTACTTCTTTCCCTTCAAGAAGCCTTTCGCTAAGGCTGTTCTTGTGGAATTGGCAAAGGGATATTTGGAAGCCCATAGAGGGCTATGGTGAAAAAGGAAATATCTTCCGTTCAAAACTGGAAAGAAGCTTTCTGAGAAACTGCTCTGTGTTCTGTTAATTCATCTCACAGAGTTACATCTTTCCCTTCAAGAAGCCTTTCGCTAAGGCTGTTCTCGTGGAATTCGCAAAGGGATATTTGGAAGCCCATAGAGGGCTATGGTGAAAAAGGAAATACCTTCCGTTCAAAACTGGAAAGAAGCTTTCTGAGAAACTGCTCTGTGTTCTCTGAATTCATCTCACAGAGTTACATCTTTCCCTTCAAGAAGCCTTTCGCTAAGGCTGTTCATGTGGAACTGGCAAAGGGATATTTGGAAGCCCATAGAGGGCTAGGGTGAAAAGGAAATATCTTCCGTTCAAAATTGGAAAGAAGCTTTCTGAGAAACTGCTCTGTGTTCTCTGAATTCATCTCACAGAGTTACATCTTTCCCTTCAAGAAGCCTTTCGCTAAGGCTGTTCTTTTGGAATTGGCAAAGGGATATTTGGAAGCCCATAGAGGGCTATGGTGAAAAGGGAAATAGCTTACGTTCAAAACTGGAAAGAAGCTTTCTGAGAAATTGCTCTGTGTTCTGTTAGTTCATCTCACAGAGATACATCTATCCCTTCAAGAAGCCTTTCGCTAAGGCTGTTCTTGTGGAATTGGCAAAGGGTTATTTGGAAGCCCATAGAGGGCTATGGTGAAAAAGGAAATATCTTCCGTTCAAAACTGGAAAGAATGTTTCTGAGAAACTGCTCTGTGTTCTCTTAATTCGTCGCACAGAGTTACATCTTTCCCTTCAAGAAGCCTTTCGCTAAGGCTGTTCTTTTGGAATTGGCAAAGGGATATTTGAAAGCAGATAGAGGGCTATGGTGAAAAAGGAAATATCTTCCGTTCAAAACTGGAAAGAATGTTTCTGAGAAACTGCTGTGTGTTCACAGAATTCATCTCACAGAGTTACATCTTTCAATTCAAGAAGCCTTTCGCTAAGGCTGTTCTTGTGGAATTGGCAAAGGGATATTTGGAAGCCCATAGAGGGCTATGGTGAAAAAGGAAATATCTTACGTTCAAAACTGGAAAGAAGCTTTCTGAGAAACTGCTCTGTGTTCTGTTAATTCATCTCACAGTGTTACATCTTTCCCTTCAAGAATCATTTCGCTAAGGCTGTTCTTGTGGAATTGGCAAAAGGATATTTGGAAGCCCTTAGAGGGCTATGGTGAAAAAGGAAATATCTTCCGTTCAAAATTGGAAAGAAGCTTTCTGAGAAACTGCTCTGTGTTCTGTTAGTTCATCTCACATAGTTACATCTTTCCCTTCAAGAATCCTTTCGCTAAGGCTGTTCTTGTGGAACTGGCAAAGGGATATTTGTAAGCCCATAGAGGGCTATGGTGAAAAAGGAAATATCTTCCGTTCAAAACTGGAAAGAAGCTTTCTGAGAAACTGCTCTGTGTTCTCTTAGTTCATCTCACAGAGTTACATTTTTCTACAAGAAGCCTTTCGCTAAGGCTGTTCTTGTAGAACTGGCAAACGGATATTTGGAAACCCATAGAGGGCTATGGTGAAAAAGGAAATATCTTCCGTTCAAAACTGGAAAGAAGCTTTCTGAGAAACTGGTCTGTGTTCTCTGAATTCATCTCACAGAGTTACATTTTCCCTTCATGAAGCCTTTCGCTAAGGCTGTTCTTCTGGAACTGGTAAAGGGATATTTGGAAGCCCATAGAGGGCTATGGTGAAAAAGGAAATATCTTCCTTTCAAAACTGGAAAGAAGCTTTCTGAGAAACTGCTCTGTGTTCTGTTAATTCATCTCACAGAGCTACATCTTTCTCTTCAAGATGCCTTTCGCTAAGGCTGTTCTTGCGGAATTGGCAAAGGGATATTTGGAAGCCCATAGAGGGCTATGGTGAAAAAGGAAACATCTTCCGTTCAAAACTGGAAAGAAGCTTTCTGAGAAACTGATCTGTGTTCTCTTAGTTCATCTCACAGAGTTACATTTTTCCTACAAGAAGCCTTTCGCTAAGGCTGTTCTTGTAGAACTGGCAAACGGATATTTGGAAACCCATAGAGGGCTATGGTGAAAAAGGAAATATCTTCCGTTCAAAACTGGAAAGAAGCTTTCTGAGAAACTGCTCTGTGTTCTCTGAATTCATCTCACAGAGTTACATCTTTCCCTTCATGAAGCCTTTCGCTAAGGCTGTTCTTCTGGAACTGGTAAAGGGATATTTGGAAGCCCATAGAGGGCTATGGTGAAAAAGGAAATATCTTCCTTTCAAAACTGTAAAGAAGCTTTCTGAGAAACTGCTCTGTGTTCTGTTAATTCATCTCACAGAGCTACATCTTTCCCTTCAAGATGCCTTTCGCTAAGGCTGTTCTTGCGGAATTGGCAAAGGGATATTTGGAAGCCCATAGTGGGCTATGGTGAAAAAGGAAATATCTTCCGTTCAAAACAGGAAAGAAGATTTCTGAGAAACTGCTCTGTGTTCTCTGAATTCATCTCACAGAGTTACATCTTTCCCTTCAAGAAGCCTTTCGCTAAGGCTGTTCTTGTGGAATTGGGAAAGGGATATTTGGAAGCCCATAGAGGGCTATGGTGAAAAAGGAAATATCTTCCGTTCAAAACAGGAAAGAAGCTTTCTGAGAAACTGCTCTGTGTTCTGTTAATTCATCGCACACAGTTACATCTTTCCCTTCAAGAAGCCTTTCGCTAAGGCTGTTCTTGTGGAACTGGCAAAGGGATATTTGGAAGCCCATAGAGGGCTAGGGTGAAAAGGAAATATCTTCCGTTCAAAATTGGAAAGAAGCTTTCTGAGAAACTGCTCTGTTTTCTCTGAATTCATCTCACAGAGTTACATCTTTCCCTTCAAGAAACCTTTCGCTAAGGCTGTTCTTGTGGAATCGGCAAAGGGATATTTGGAAGCCCTTAGAGGGCTATGGTGAAAAAGGAAATATCTTCCGTTCAAAACTGGAAAGAAGCTTTCTGAGAAACTGCTCTGTGTTCTCTGAATTCATCTCACAGAGTCACATCTTTCCCTTCAAGAAGCCTTTCGCTAACGCTGTTCTTGTGGAACTGGCAAAGGGATATTAGTAAGCCCTTAGAGGGCTATGGTGAAAAAGGAAATATCTTCCGTTCAAAACTGGAAAGAAGCTTTCTGAGAAACTGCTCTGTGTTCTGTTAGTTCATCTCACAGAGTTACATCTTTCACTTCAAGAAGCCTTTCGCTAAGGCTGTTCTTGTGGAATTGGCAAAGGGATATTTGGAAGCCCATAGATGGCTATGGTGAAAAAGGAAATATCTTCCGTTCAAAACTGGAAAGAAGCTTTCTGAGAAACTGCTCTGTGTTCTCTGAATTCATCTCACAGAGTTTCATCTTTCCCTTCAAGAAGCCTTTCGCTAAGGCTGTTCTTCTGCAACTGGCAAAGGGATATTTGGAAGCCCATAGAGGGCTATCGTGAAAAGGAAATATCTTCCGTTCAAAACTGGAAAGAAGCTTTCTGAGAAACTGCTCTGTGTTCTCTGAATTCATCTCACAGAGTTACATCTTTCCCTTCAAGAAGCCTTTCGCTAAGGCTGTTCTGGTGGAATTTGCAAAGGGATATTTGGAAGCCCTTAGGGGGCTATGGTGAAAAAGGAAATATTTTCCGTTCAAAAGTGGAAAGAAGCTTTCTGAGAAACTGCTCTGTGTTCTGTTAATTCATCTCACATAGTTTCATCTTTCCCTTCAAGAAGCCTTTCGCTAAGGCTGTTCTTGTGGAATTGGCAAACGGATATCTGGAAGTCCATAGAGGGCTATGGTGAAAAAGGAAATATCTTCCGTTCAAAACTGGAAAGAAGCTTTCTGAGAAACTGCTCTGTGTTCTGTTAGTTCATCTCACAGAGTTACATCTTTCCCTTCCAGAAGCCTTTCGCGAAGGCTGTTCTTGTGGAATTGGCAAAGTGATATTTGGAAGCCCTTAGATGGCTATGGTGGAAAAGGAAATATCTTCCGTTCAAAACTGTAAAGAAGCTTTCTGAGAAACTGCTCTGTGTTCTCTGAATTCATCTCACAGAGTTACATCTTTCCCTTCAAGAAGCCTTTCGCTAAGGCTGTTCTTGTTTAATTGGCAAAGTGATATTTGGAAGCCCATAGAGGGCTATGGTGAAAAAGGAAATATCTTCCGTTCAAAACTGGAAAGAAGCTTTCTGAGAAAATGTTCTGTGTTCTGTTAATTAATCTCACAGAGTTACATCTTTCCCTTCAAGAAGCCTTTCGCTAAGGCTGTTCTTGTGGAATTGGCAAAGTGATATTTGGAAGCCCATAGAGGGCTACGGTGAAAAAGGAAATATCTTCCGTTCAAAACTGGAAAGAATCTTTCTGAGAAACTGCTCTGTGTTCTGTTAATTCATCTCACAGAGTTACTTCTTTCCCTTCAAGAAGCCTTTCGCTAAGGCTGTTCTTGTGGAATTGGCAAAGGGATATTTGGAAGCCCATAGAGGGCTATGGTGAAAAAGGAAATATCTTCCGTTCAAAACTGGAAAGAAGCTTTCTGAGAAACTGCTCTGTGTTCTGTTAATTCATCTCACAGAGTTACATCTTTCCCTTCAAGAAGCCTTTCGCTAAGGCTGTTCTCGTGGAATTCGCAAAGGGATATTTGGAAGCCCATAGAGGGCTATGGTGAAAAAGGAAATACCTTCCGTTCAAAACTGGAAAGAAGCTTTCTGAGAAACTGCTCTGTGTTCTCTGAATTCATCTCAAAGAGTTACATCTTTCCCTTCAAGAAGCCTTTCGCTAAGGCTGTTCTTGTGGAATTGGCAAAGGGTTATTTGAAAGCCCATAGAGGGCTATGGTGAAAAAGGAAATATCTTCCGTTCAAAACTGGAAAGAATGTTTCTGAGAAACTGCTCTGTGTTCTCTGAATTCATCTCACAGAGTTACATCTTTCCCTTCAAGAAGCCTTTCGCTAAGGCTGTTCTTGTGAAATTGGCAAAGGGATATTTGGAAGCCCATAGAGGGCTATGGTGAAAAAGGAAATATCTTCCGTTCAAAACTGGAAAGAAGCTTTCTGAGAAATTGTTCTGTGTTCTGTTAATTCATCTCACAGAGTTACATCTTTCCCTTCAAGAAGCCTTTCGCTAAGGCTGTTCTCGTGGAATTGGCAAAGGGATATTTGGAAGCCCATAGAGGGCTATGGTGAAAAAGGAAATATCTTCCGTTCAAAACTGGAAAGAAGCTTTCTGAGAAACTGCTCTGTGTTCTCTGAATTCGTCTCACAGAGTTACATCTTTCCCTTCATGAAACCTTTCGCTAAGGCTGTTCTTCTGGAACTGGTAAAGGGATATTTGGAAGCCCATAGAGGGCTATGGTGAAAAAGGAAATATCTTCCTTTCAAAACTTTAAAGAAGCTTTCTGAGAAACTGCTCTGTGTTCTGTTAATTCATCTCACAGAGCTACATCTTTCCCTTCAAGATGCCTTTCGCTAAGGCTGTTCTTGTGGAATTGGCAAAGGGATATTTGGAAGCCCATAGAGGTGTATGGTGAAAAAGGAAATATCTTCCGTTCAAAACTGGAAAGAAGCTTTCTGAGAAACTGCTCTGCGTTCTGTTAATTCATCTCAAAGAGATACATCTTTCCCTTCAAGAAGCCTTTTTCTAAGGCTGTTCTTGTGGAATTGGCAAAGGGATATTTGGAAGCCCATAGAGGGCTATGGTGAAAAAGGAAATATCATCCGTTCAAAACTGGAAAGAAGCTTTGTGAGAAACTGCTCTGTGTTCTCTGAATTCATCTCACTGAGTTACATCTTTCCTTTCAAGAAGCCTTTCGCTAAGGCTGTTCTTGTGGAATTGGGAAAGGGATATTTGGAAGCCCTTAGAGGGCTATGGTGAAAAAGGAAATATCTTCCGTTCAAAACAGGAAAGAAGCTTTCTGAGAAACTGCTCTGTGTTCTGTTAATTCATCGCACAGAGTTACATCTTTCCCTTCAAGAAGCCTTTCGCTAAGGCTGTTCTTGTGGAACTGGCAAAGGGATATTTGGAAGCCCATAGAGGGCTAGGGTGAAAAGGCAATATCTTCCGTTCAAAATTGGAAAGAAGCTTTCTGAGAAACTGCTCTGTGTTCTGTTAGTTCATCTCACAGAGTTAAATCTTTCCCATCAAGAAGCCTTTCGCCAAGGCTGTTCTTGTGGAATTGGCAAATGGATATTTGGAAGCCCATAGAGGGCTATGGTGAAAAAGGAAATATCTTCCGTTCAAAACTGGAAAGAAGCTTTCTGAGAAACTGCTCTGTGTTCTGTTAATTCATCTCACAGAGCGACATCTTTCCCTTCAAGAAGCCTTTCGCTACGGCTGTTCTTGTGGAATTGGCAAAGGGATATTTGGAAGCCCATAGAGGGCTATGGGGAAAAAGGAAATATCTTCCGTTCAAAACTGGAAAGAAGCTTTTGAGAAAATGCTCTGTGTTCTGTTAATTCATCTCACAGAGTTACATCTTTCCTTTCAAGAAGCCTTTCGCTAAGGCTGTTCTTGTGGAATTGGCAAAGTGATATTTCGAAGCCCATAGAATGCTACGGTGAAAAAGGAAATATCTTCCGTTGAAAACTGGAAAGAATCTTTCTGAGAAACTTCTCTGTGTTCTGTTAATTCATCTCACAGAGTTACATCTTTCCCTTCAAGAAGCCTTTCGCTAAGGCTGTTCTTGTGGAACTGACAAAGGGATATTTGGAAGCCCATAGAGGGCTATGGTGAAAAAGGAAATATCTTCCGTTCAAAACTGGAAAGAAGCTTTCTGAGAAACTGCTCTGTGTTCTCTGAATTCTTCTCACAGAGTTACATCTTTCCCTTCAAGAAGCCTTTCGCTAAGGCTGTTCTTATGGAACTGGCAAAGGGATATTTGGAAACCCATAGAGGGCTATGGTGAAAAAGGAAATATCTTCCGTTCAAAACTGGAAAGAAGCTTTCTGAGAAACTGCTCTGTGTTCTCTGAATTCATCTCACAGAGTTACATCTTTCCCTTCAATAAGCCTTTCGCTACGGCTGTTCTTCTGGAACTGGCAAAGGGATATTTGGAAGCCCATAGAGGGCTATGGTGAAAAAGGAAATATCTTCCGTTCAAAACTGGAAAGAATGTTTCTGAGAAACTGCTCTGTGTTCTCTGAATTCATCTCACAGAGTTACATCTTTCCCTTCAAGAAGCGTTTCGCTAAGGCTGTTCTTGTGGAATTGGCAAAGGGATATTTGGAAGCCCATAGAGGGCTATGGTGAAAAAGGAAATATCTTCCGTTCAAAACTGGAAAGAAGCTTTCTGAGAACCTGCTCTGTGTTCTGTTAATTCATTTCACAGAGTTACATCTTTCCCTTCAAGAATCATTTCGCTAAGGCTGTTCTTGTGGAATGGGCAAAGGGATATTTGGAAGCCCTTAGAGGGCTATGGTGAAAAAGGAAATAACTTCCGTTCAAAATTAGAAAGAAGCTTTCTGAGAAACTGCTCTGTGTTCTGTTAGTTCATCTGACATAGTTACATCTTTCCCTTCAAGAAGCCTTTCGCTAAGGCTGTTCTTGTGGAATTGGCAAAGGGATATTTGTAAGCCCATAGAGGGCTATGGTGAAAAAGGAAATATCTTCCGTTCAAAACTGGAAAGAAGCTTTCTGAGAAACTGCTCTGTGTTCTGTTAGTTCATCTCACAGAGTTACATTTTTCCTACAAGAAGCCTTTCGCTAAGGCTGTTCTTGTAGAACTGGCAAAGGGATATTTGGAAACCCATAGAGGGCTATGGTGAAAAAGGAAATATCTTCCGTTCAAAACTGGAAAGAAGCTTTCTGAGAAACTGCTCTGTGTTCTCTGAATTCATCTCACAGAGTTACATCTTTCCCTTCATGAAGCCTTTCGCTAAGGCTGTTCTTCTGGAACTGGTAAAGGGATATTTGGAAGCCCATAGAGGGCTATGGTGAAAAAGGAAATATCTTCCGTTCAAAACTGGAAAGAAGCTTTCTGAGAAACTGCTCTGTGTTCTGTTAATTCATCTCACAGAGCTACATCGTTCCCTTCAAGATGCCTTTCGCTAAGGCTGTTCTTGCGAAATTGGCGAAGGGATATTTGGAAGCCCATAGAGGGCTATGGTGAAAAAGGAAATATCTTCCGTTCAAAACTGGAAGGAAGCTTTCTGAGAAACTGCTCTGTGTTCTCTGAATTCATCTCACAGAGTTACATCTTTCCCTTCAAGAAGCCTTTCGCTAAAGCTGTTCTTCTGGAACTGTCAAAGGGATATTTGGAAGCCCTTAGAGGGCTATGGTGAAAAAGGAAATATCTTCCGTTCAAAACTGGAAAGAAGCTTTCTGAGAAACTGCTCTGTGTTTTCTGAATTCATCTCACAGAGTTAAATCTTTCCCTTCCAGAAGCCTTTCGCTAAGGCTGTTCTTGTGGAATTGGCAAAGGGATATTTGGAAGCCCATAGAGGGCTATGCTGAAAAAGGAAATAACTTCCGTTCAAAACTGGAAAGAAGCTTTCTGAGAAACTGTTCTGTGTTCTGTTAGTTCATCTCACGGAGTTACATCTTGCCCTTCAAGAAGCCTTTCGCCAAGGCTGTTCTTGTGGAATTGGCAAAGGGATATTTGGAAGCCCATAGAGGGCTATGGTGAAAAAGGAAATATCTTCCGTTCAAAACTGGAAAGAAGCTTTCTGAGAAACTGCTCTGTGTTCTGTTAATTCATCTCACAGAGCTACATCTTTCCCTTCTAGAAGCCTTTCGCTACTGCTGTTCTTGTGGAATTGGCAAAGTGATATTTGGAAGCCCATAGAGGGCTATAGTGAAAAAGGAAATATCTTCCGTTCAAAACTGGAAAGAAGCTTTCTGAGAAAATGTTCTGTGTTCTGTTAATTCATCTCACAGAGTTACATCTTTCCCTTCAAGAAGCCTTTCGCTAAGGCTGTTCTTGTGGAATTGGCAAAGTGATATTTGGAAGCCCATAGAGGGCTACGGTGAAAAAGAAAATATCTTCCGTTCAAAACTGGAAAGAAGCTTTCTGAGAAACTGCTCTGTGTTCTGTTAATTCATCTCACAGAGCTACATCTTTCCCTTCAAGATGCCTTTCGCTAAGGCTGTTCTTGTGGAATTGGCAAAGGGATATTTGGAAGCCCATAGAGGTGTATGGTGAAAAAGGAAATATCTTCCGTTGAAAACTGGAAAGAAGCTTTCTGAGAAACTGCTCTGCGTTCTGTTAATTCATCTCAAAGAGATACATCTTTCCCTTCAAGAAGCCTTTTTCTAAGGCTGTTCTTGTGGAATTGGCAAAGGGATATTTGGAAGCCCATAGAGGGCTATGGTGAAAAAGGAAATATCATCCGTTCAAAACTGGAAAGAAGCTTTGTGAGAAACTGCTCTGTGTTCTCTGAATTCATCTCACTGAGTTACATCTTTCCATTCAAGAAGCCTTTCGCTAAGGCTGTTCTTGTGGAATTGGGAAAGGGATATTTGGAAGCCCTTAGAGGGCTATGGTGAAAAAGGAAATATCTTCCGTTCAAAACAGGAAAGAAGCTTTCTGAGAAACTGCTCTGTGTTCTGTTAATTCATCGCACAGAGTTACATCTTTCCCTTCAAGAAGCCTTTCGCTAAGGCTGTTCTTGTGGAACTGGCAAAGGGATATTTGGAAGCCCATAGAGGGCTAGGGTGAAAAGGCAATATCTTCCGTTCAAAATTGGAAAGAAGCTTTCTGAGAAACTGCTCTGTGTTCTGTTAGTTCATCTCACAGAGTTAAATCTTTCCCATCAAGAAGCCTTTCGCCAAGGCTGTTCTTGTGGAATTGGCAAATGGATATTTGGAAGCCCATAGAGGGCTATGGTGAAAAAGGAAATATCTTCCGTTCAAAACTGGAAAGAAGCTTTCTGAGAAACTGCTCTGTGTTCTGTTAATTCATCTCACAGAGCGACATCTTTCCCTTCAAGAAGCCTTTCGCTACGGCTGTTCTTGTGGAATTGGCAAAGGGATATTTGGAAGCCCATAGAGGGCTATGGGGAAAAAGGAAATATCTTCCGTTCAAAACTGGAAAGAAGCTTTTGAGAAAATGCTCTGTGTTCTGTTAATTCATCTCACAGAGTTACATCTTTCCTTTCAAGAAGCCTTTCGCTAAGGCTGTTCTTGTGGAATTGGCAAAGTGATATTTCGAAGCCCATAGAATGCTACGGTGAAAAAGGAAATATCTTCCGTTGAAAACTGGAAAGAATCTTTCTGAGAAACTTCTCTGTGTTCTGTTAATTCATCTCACAGAGTTACATCTTTCCCTTCAAGAAGCCTTTCGCTAAGGCTGTTCTTGTGGAACTGACAAAGGGATATTTGGAAGCCCATAGAGGGCTATGGTGAAAAAGGAAATATCTTCCGTTCAAAACTGGAAAGAAGCTTTCTGAGAAACTGTTCTGTGTTCTGTTAGTTCATCTCACAGAGTTACATCTTTCCCTTCAAGAAGCCTTTCGCTAAGGCTGTTCTTATGGAACTGGCAAAGGGATATTTGGAAACCCATAGAGGGCTATGGTGAAAAAGGAAATATCTTACGTTCAAAACTGGAAAGAAGCTTTCTGAGAAACTGCTCTGTGTTCTCTGAATTCATCTCACAGAGTTACATCTTTCCCTTCAATAAGCCTTTCGCTACGGCTGTTCTTCTGGAACTGGCAAAGGGATATTTGGAAGCCCATAGAGGGCTATGGTGAAAAAGGAAATATCTTCCGTTCAAAACTGGAAAGAATGTTTCTGAGAAACTGCTCTGTGTTCTCTGAATTCATCTCACAGAGTTACATCTTTCCCTTCAAGAAGCGTTTCGCTAAGGCTGTTCTTGTGGAATTGGCAAAGGGATATTTGGAAGCCCATAGAGGGCTATGGTGAAAAAGGAAATATCTTCCGTTCAAAACTGGAAAGAAGCTTTCTGAGAACCTGCTCTGTGTTCTGTTAATTCATCTCACAGAGTTACATCTTTCCCTTCAAGAATCATTTCGCTAAGGCTGTTCTTGTGGAATGGGCAAAGGGATATTTGGAAGCCCTTAGAGGGCTATGGTGAAAAAGGAAATAACTTCCGTTCAAAATTAGAAAGAAGCTTTCTGAGAAACTGCTCTGTGTTCTGTTAGTTCATCTGACATAGTTACATCTTTCCCTTCAAGAAGCCTTTCGCTAAGGCTGTTCTTGTGGAATTGGCAAAGGGATATTTGTAAGCCCATAGAGGGCTATGGTGAAAAAGGAAATATCTTCCGTTCAAAACTGGAAAGAAGCTTTCTGAGAAACTGCTCTGTGTTCTGTTAGTTCATCTCACAGAGTTACATTTTTCCTACAAGAAGCCTTTCGCTAAGGCTGTTCTTGTAGAACTGGCAAAGGGATATTTGGAAACCCATAGAGGGCTATGGTGAAAAAGGAAATATCTTCCGTTCAAAACTGGAAAGAAGCTTTCTGAGAAACTGCTCTGTGTTCTCTGAATTCATCTCACAGAGTTACATCTTTCCCTTCATGAAGCCTTTCGCTAAGGCTGTTCTTCTGGAACTGGTAAAGGGATATTTGGAAGCCCATAGAGGGCTATGGTGAAAAAGGAAATATCTTCCGTTCAAAACTGGAAAGAAGCTTTCTGAGAAACTGCTCTGTGTTCTGTTAATTCATCTCACAGAGCTACATCGTTCCCTTCAAGATGCCTTTCGCTAAGGCTGTTCTTGCGAAATTGGCGAAGGGATATTTGGAAGCCCATAGAGGGCTATGGTGAAAAAGGAAATATCTTCCGTTCAAAACTGGAAGGAAGCTTTCTGAGAAACTGCTCTGTGTTCTCTGAATTCATCTCACAGAGTTACATCTTTCCCTTCAAGAAGCCTTTCGCTAAAGCTGTTCTTCTGGAACTGTCAAAGGGATATTTGGAAGCCCTTAGAGGGCTATGGTGAAAAAGGAAATATCTTCCGTTCAAAACTGGAAAGAAGCTTTCTGAGAAACTGCTCTGTGTTTTCTGAATTCATCTCACAGAGTTAAATCTTTCCCTTCCAGAAGCCTTTCGCTAAGGCTGTTCTTGTGGAATTGGCAAAGGGATATTTGGAAGCCCATAGAGGGCTATGCTGAAAAAGGAAATAACTTCCGTTCAAAACTGGAAAGAAGCTTTCTGAGAAACTGTTCTGTGTTCTGTTAGTTCATCTCACGGAGTTACATCTTGCCCTTCAAGAAGCCTTTCGCCAAGGCTGTTCTTGTGGAATTGGCAAAGGGATATTTGGAAGCCCATAGAGGGCTATGGTGAAAAAGGAAATATCTTCCGTTCAAAACTGGAAAGAAGCTTTCTGAGAAACTGCTCTGTGTTCTGTTAATTCATCTCACAGAGCTACATCTTTCCCTTCTAGAAGCCTTTCGCTACTGCTGTTCTTGTGGAATTGGCAAAGTGATATTTGGAAGCCCATAGAGGGCTATAGTGAAAAAGGAAATATCTTCCGTTCAAAACTGGAAAGAAGCTTTCTGAGAAAATGTTCTGTGTTCTGTTAGTTCATCTCACAGAGTTACATCTTTCCCTTCAAGAAGCCTTTCGCTAAGGCTGTTCTTGTGGAATTGGCAAAGTGATATTTGGAAGCCCATAGAGGGCTACGGTGAAAAAGAAAATATCTTCCGTTCAAAACTGGAAAGAAGCTTTCTGAGAAACTGCTCTGTGTTCTCTGAATTCATCTCACAGAGTTACATCTTTCCCTTCAAGAAGCCTTTCGCTAAGGCTGTTCTTGTGGAATTGGCAAAGGGATATTTGGAGGCCCATAGAGGACTATGGTGAAAAAGGAAATATCTTCCGTTCAAAACTGGAAAGAAACTTTCTGAGAAACTGCCCTGTGTTCTCTGAATTCATCTCACAGAGTTACATCTTTCCCTTCAAGAAGCCTTTCGCTAAGGCTGTTCTTGTGGAATTGGGAAAGGGATATTTGGAAGCCCTTAGAGTTCTATGGTGAAAAAGGAAATATCTTCCGTTCAAAACAGGAAAGAAGCTTTCTGAGAAACTGCTCTGTGTTCTGTTAATTCATCGCACAGAGTTACATCTTTCCCTTCAAGAAGCCTTTCGCTAAGGCTGTTCTTGTGGAACTGGCAAAGGGATATTTGGAAGCCCATAGAGGGCTAGGGTGAAAAGGAAATATCTTCCTTTCAAAATTGGAAAGGAGCTTTCTGAGAAACTGCTCTGTTTTCTCTGAATTCATCTCACAGAGTTACATCTTTCCCTTAAAGAAGCCTTTCGCTAAGGCTGTTCTTGTGGAATTGGCAAAGGGATATTTGGAAGCCCATAGAGGGCTAGGGTGAAAAGGAAATATCTTCCGTTCAAAATTGGAAAGAAGCTTTCTGATAAACTGCTCTGTGTTCTCTGAATTCATCTCACAGAGTTACATCTTTCCCTTCATGAAGCCTTTCGCTAAGGTTGTTCTTGTGGAATTGGCAAAGGGATATTTGGAAGCCCATAGAGGGCTATGGTGAAAAAGGAAATATCTTCCGTTCAAAACTGGAAAGAAGCTTTCTGAGAAACTGCTCTGTGTTCTCTTAATTCAACTCACAGAGTTACATCTTTCCCCTGAAGAAGCCTTTCGCTAAGGCTGTTCTCGTAGAATTCGCAAAGGGATATTTGGAAGCCCATAGAGGGCTATGGTGAAAAAAGAAATATCTTCCGTTCAAAACTGGAAAGAAGCTTTCTGAGAAACTGCTCTGTGTTCTCTGAATTCATCTCACAGAGTTTCGTCTTTCCCTTCAAGAAGCCTTTCGCTAAGGCTGTTCTTGTGGAACTGGCAAAGGGATATTTGGAAGCCCATAGAGGGCTAGGGTGAAAAGGAAATATCTTCCGTTCAAAATTGGAAAGAAGATTTCTTAGAAACTGCTCTGTGTTCTCTGAGTTCAGCTCACAGAGTTACATCTTTCCCTTCAAGAAGCCTTTCGCTAAGGCTGTTCTTGTGGAATTGGCAAAGGGATAATTGGAAGCCCATAGAGGGCTATGGTGAAAAAGGAAATATCTTGCGTTCAAAACTGGAAAGAAGCTTTCTGAGAAACTGCTCTGTGTTCTGTTAGTTCATCTCACAGAGTTACATTTTTCCTACATGAAGCCTTTCGCTAAGGCTGTTCTTGTAGAACTGGGAAAGGGATATTTGTAAACCCATAGAGGGCTATGGTGAAAAAGGAAATATCTTCCGTTCAAAGCTGGAAAGAAGCTTTCTGAGAAACTGCTCTGTGTTCTCTGAATTCATCTCACAGAGTTACATCTTTCCCTTCATGAAGCCTTTCGCTAAGGCTGTTCTTCTGGAACTGGTAAAGGGATATTTGGAAGCCCATAGAGGGCTATGGTGAAAAAGGAAATATCTTCCTTTCAATACTGGAAAGAAGCTTTCTGAGAAACTGCTCTGTGTTCTGTTAATTCATCTCACAGAGCTACATCTTTACCTTCAAGATGCCTTTCGCTAAGGCTGTTCTTGCGGAATTGGCAAAGGGATATTTGGAAGCCCATAGAGGGCTATGGTGAAAAAGGAAATATCTTCCGTTCAAAACTGGAAAGAAGCCTTCTGAGAAACTGCTCTGCGTTCTGTTAATTCATCTCAGAGAGATACATCTTTCCCTTCTAGAAGCCTTTTGATAAGGCTGTTCTTGTGGAATTGGCAAAGGGATATTTGGAAGCCCATAGAGGGCTATGGTGAAAAAGGAAATATCTTCCGTTCAAAACTGGAAAGAAGCTTTCTGAGAAACTGCTCTGTGTTCTCTGAATTCATCTCACAGAGTTACATCTTTCCCTTTAAGAAGCCTTTCGCTAAAGCTGTTCTTCTGGAGCTGTCAAAGGGATATTTGGAAGCCCATAGAGGGCTATGGTGAAAAAGGAAATATCTTCCGTTCAAAAGTGGAAAGAAGCTTTCTGAGAAACTGCTCTGTGTTCTCTGAATTCATCTCACAGAGTTACATCTTTCCCTTGAAGAAGCCTTTCGCTAAGGCTGTTCTTGTGGAATTGGCAAAGGGATATTTGGTAGCCCATAGAGGGCTTTGCTGAAAAAGGAAATAACTTCCGTTCAAAACTGGAAAGAAGCTTTCTGAGAAACTGCTCTGTGTTCTGTTAGTTCATCTCACGGAGTTACATCTTGCCCTTCAAGAAGCCTTTCGCCAAGGCTGTTCTTGTGAAATTGGCAAAGGGATATTTGGAAGCCCATAGAGGGCTATGGTGAAAAAGGAAATATCTTCCGTTCAAAACAGGAAAGAAGCTTTCTGAGAAACTGCTCTGTGTTCTGTTAATTCATTGCACAGAGTAACATCTTTCCCTTCAAGAAGCCTTTCGCTAAGGCTGTTCTTGTGGAACTGGCAAAGGGATATTTGGAAGCCCACAGAGGGCTAGGGTGATAAGGAAATATCTTCCGTTCAAAATTGGAAAGAAGCTTTCTGAGAAACTGCTCTGTTTTCTCTGAATTCATCTCACAGAGTTACATCTTTCCCTTCAAGAAGACTTTCGCTAAGGCTGTTCTTGTGGAATTGGCAAAGGGATATTTGGAAGCCCATAGAGGGCTAGGGTGAAAAGGAAATATCTTCCGTTCAAAATTGGAAAGAAGCTTTCTGAGAAACTGCTCTGTGTTCTCTGAATTCATCTCACAGAGTTACATCTTTCCCTTCATGAAGCCTTTCGCTAAGGTTGTTCTTGTGGAATTGGCAAAGGGATATTTGGAAGCCCATAGAGGGCTATGGTGAAAAAGGAAATATCTTCCGTTCAAAACTGGAAAGAAGCTTTCTGAGAAACTGCTCTGTGTTCTGTTAATTCAACTCACAGAGTTACATCTTTCCCTTGAAGAAGCCTTTCGCTAAGGCTGTTCTCGTGGAATTCGCAAAGGGATATTTGGAAGCCCATAGAGGGCTATGGTGAAAAAAGAAATATCTTCCGTTCAAAACTGGAAAGAAGCTTTCTGAGAAAATGTTCTGTGTTCTGTTAATTCATCTCACAGAGTTACATCTTTCCCTTCAAGAAGCCTTTCGCTAAGGCTGTTCTTGTGTAATTGGCAAAGTGATATTTGGAAGCACATAGAGGGCTACGGTGAAAAAGAAAATATCTTCCGTTGAAAACAGGAAAGAAGGTTTCTGAGAAACTGCTCTGTGTTCTGTTAATTCATGTCACAGAGTTACATCTTTCCCTTCAAGAAGCCTTTCGCTAAGGCTGTTCTTGTGGAATTGGCAAAGGGATATTTGGAAGCCCTTAGAGTTCTATGGTGAAAAAGGAAATATCTTCCGTTCAAAACAGGAAAGAAGCTTTCTGAGAAACTGCTCTGTGTTCTGTTAATTCATTGCACAGAGTAACATCTTTCCCTTCAAGAAGCCTTTCGCTAAGGCTGTTCTTGTGGAACTGGCAAAGGGATATTTGGAAGCCCACAGAGGGCTAGGGTGAAAAGGAAATATCTTCCGTTCAAAATTGGAAAGAAGCTTTCTGAGAAACTGCTGTGTTTTCTCTGAATTCATCTCACAGAGTTACATCTTTCCCTTCAAGAAGCCTTTCGCTAAGGCTGTTCTTGTGGAATTGGCAAAGGTATATTTGGAAGCCCATAGAGGGCTAGGGTGAAAAGGAAATATCTTCCGTTCAAAATTGGAAAGAAGCTTTCTGAGAAACTGCTCTGTGTTCTCTGAATTCATCTCACAGAGTTACATCTTTCCCTTCATGAAGCCTTTCGCTTAGGTTGTTCTTGTGGAATTGGCAAAGGGATATTTGGAAGCCCATAGAGGGCTGTGGTGAAAAAGGAAATATCTTCCGTTCAAAACTGGAAAGAAGCTTTCTGAGAAACTGCTCTGTGTTCTATTAATTGAACTCACAGAGTTACATCTTTCCCTTGAAGAAGCCTTTCGCTAAGGCTGTTCTCGTGGAATTCGCAAAGGGATATTTGGAAGCCCATAGAGGGCTATGGTGAAAAAAGAAATATCTTCCGTTCAAAACTGGAAAGAAGCTTTCTGAGAAACTGCTCTGTGTTCTCTGAATTCATCTCACAGAGTTACATCTTTCCCTTCAAGAAGCCTTTTGCTAAGGCTGTTTTTGTGGAACTGGCAAAGGGATATTTGGAAGCCCATAGAGGGCTAGGGTGAAAAGGAAATATCTTCCGTTCAAAATTGGAAAGAAGATTTCTGAGAAACTGCTCTGTGTTCTCTGAATTCATCTCACAGAGTTACATCTTTCCCTTCAAGAAGCCTTTCGCTAAGGCTGTTCTTCTGGAACTGGTAAAGGGATATTTGGAAGCCCATAGAGGGCTATGGTGAAAAAGGAAATATCTTCCTTTCAAAACTGGAAAGAAGCTTTCTGAGAAACTGCTCTGTGTTCTGTTAATTCATCTCACAGAGCTACATATTTACCTTCAAGATGCCTTTCGCTAAGGCTGTTCTTGCGGAATAGGCAAAGGGATATTTGGAAGCCCATAGAGGGCTATGGTGAAAAAGGAAATATCTTCCGTTCAAAACTGGAAAGAAGCTTTCTGAGAAACTGCTCTGCGTTCTGTTCATTCATCTCAGAGAGATACATCTGTCCCTTCAAGAAGCCTTTTGATAAGGCTGTTCTTGTGGAATTGGCAAAGGGATATTTGGAATCCCATAGAGGGCTATGGTGAAAAAGGAAATATCTTCCGTTCAAAACTGGAAAGAAGCTTTCTGAGAAACTGCTCTGTGTTCTCTGAATTCATCTCACAGAGTTACATCTTTCCCTTCAAGAAGCCTTTCGCTAAAGCTGTTCTTCTGGAGCTGTCAAAGGGATATTTGGAAGCCCATAGAGGGCTATGGTTAAAAAGGAAATATCTTCCATTCAAAAGTGGAAAGAAGCTTTCTGAGAAACTGCTCTGTGTTCTCTGAATTCATCTCACAGAGTTACATCTTTCCCTTGAAGAAGCCTTTCGCTAAGGCTTTTCTTGTGGAATTGGCAAAGGGATATTTGGAAGCCCATAGAGGGCTATGCTGAAAAAGGAAATAACTTCCGTTCAAAACTGGAAAGAAGCTTTCTGAGAAACTGCTCTGTGTTCTGTTAGTTCATCTCACGGAGTTACATCTTGCCCTTCAAGAAGCCTTTCGCCAAGGCTGTTCTTGTGGAATTGGCAAAGGGATATTTGGAAGCCCATAGAGGGCTATGGTGAAAAAGGAAATATCTTCCGTTCAAAAATGGAAAGAAGCTTTCTGAGAAACTGCTCTGTGTTCTGTTAATTCATCTCACAAAGCTACATCTTTCCCTTCAAGAGGCCTTTCGCTACTGCTGTTCTTGTGGAATTGGCAAAGTGATATTTGGAAGCCCATAGAGGGCTATGGTGAAAAACGAAATATCTTCCGTTCAAAACTGGAAAGAAGCTTTCTGAGAAAATGTTCTGTGTTCTGTTAATTCATCTCACAGAGTTACATCTTTCCCTTCAAGAAGCCTTTCGCTAAGGCTGTTCTTGTGGAATTGGCAAAGTGATATTTGGAAGCCCATAGAGGGCTACGGTGAAAAAGAAAATATCTTCCGTTGAAAACAGGAAAGAAGGTTTCTGAGAAACTGCTCTGTGTTCTGTTAATTCATCTCACAGAGTTACATCTTTCCCTTCAAGAAGCCTTTCGCTAAGGCTGTTCTTGGGGAATTGGCAAAGGGATATTTGGAAGCCCTTAGAGTTCTATGGTGAAAAAGGAAATATCTTCCGTTCAAAACAGGAAAGAAGCTTTCTGAGAAGCTGCTCTGTGTTCTGTTAATTCATCGCACAGAGTTACATCTTTCCCTTCAAGAAGCCTTTCGCTAAGGCTGTTCTTGTGGAACTGGCAAAGGGATATTTGGAAGCCCACAGAGGGCTAGGGTGAAAAGGAAATATCTTCCGTTCAAAATTGGAAAGATGCTTTCTGAGAAACTGCTCTGTTTTCTCTGAATTCATCTCACAGAGTTACATCTTTCCCTTCAAGAAGCCTTTCGCTAAGGCTGTTCTTGTGGAATTGGCAAAGGGATATTTGGAAGCCCATAGAGGGCTAGGGTGAAAAGGAAATATCTTCCGTTCAAAATTGGAAAGAAGCTTTCTGAGAAACTGCTCTGTGTTCTCTGAATTCATCTCACAGAGTTACATCTTTCCCTTCATGAAGCCTTTTGCTAAGGTTGTTCTTGTGGAATTGGCAAAGGGATATTTGGAAGCCCATAGAGGGCTATGGTGAAAAAGGAAATATCTTCCGTTCAAAACTGGAAAGAAGCTTTCTGAGAAACTGCTCTGTGTTCTGTTAATTCAACTCACAGAGTTACATCTTTCCCTTGAAGAAGCCTTTCGCTAAGGCTGTTCTCGTGGAATTCGCAAAGGGATATTTGGAAGCCCATAGAGGGCTATGGTGAAAAAAGAAATATCTTCCGTTCAAAACTGGAAAGAAGCTTTCTGAGAAACTGCTCTGTGTTCTCTGAATTCATCTCACAGAGTTTCGTCTTTCCCTTCAAGAAGCCTTTCGCTAAGGCTGTTCTTGTGGAACTGGCAAAGGGATATTTGGAAGCCCATAGAGGGCTAGGGTGAAAAGGAAATATCTTCCGTTCAAAATTGGAAAGAAGATTTCTGAGAAACTGCTCTGTGTTCTCTGAATTCATCTCAAGAGTTACATCTTTCCCTTCAAGAAGCCTTTCGCTAAGGCTGTTCTTTTGGAATTGGCAAAGGGATATTTTGAAGCCCATAGAGGGCTATGGTGAAAAGGGAAATATCTTCCGTTCAAAACTGGAAAGAAGCTTTCTGAGAAACTGCTCTGTGTTCTGTTAGTTCATCTCACAGAGTTACATCTTTCCCTTCAAGAAGCCTTTCGCTAAGGCTGTTCTTGTGGTATTGGCAAAGGGATATTTGGAAGCCCATAGAGTGCTATGGTGAAAAAGGAAATATCTTCCGTTCAAAACTGGAAAGAATGTTTCTGAGAAACTGCTCTGTGTTCTCTGAGTTCATCTCACAGAGTTACATCTTTCCCTTCAAGAAGCCTTTCGCTAAGGCTGTTCTTGTGGAATTGGCAAAGGGATAATTGGAAGCCCATAGAGAGCTAAGGTGGAAAAGGAAATATCTTGCGTTCAAAACTGGAAAGAAGCTTTCTGAGAAACTGCTCTGTGTTCTGTTAGTTCATCTCACAGAGTTACATTTTTCCTACATGAAGCCGTTCGCTAAGGCTGTTCTTGTAGAACTGGCAAAGGGATATTTGGAAACCCATAGAGGGCTATGGTGAAAAAGGAAATATCTTCCGTTCAAAACTGGAAAGAAGCTTTCTGAGAAACTGCTCTGTGTTCTCTGAATTCATCTCACAGAGTTACATCTTTCCCTTCATGAAGCCTTTCGCTAAGGCTGTTCTTCTGGAACTGGTAAAGGGATATTTGGAAGCCCATAGAGGGCTATGGTGAAAAAGGAAATATCTTCCTTTCAAAACTGGAAAGAAGCTTTCTGAGAAACTGCTCTGTGTTCTGTTAATTCATCTCACAGAGCTACATCTTTACCTTCAAGATGCCTTTCGCTAAGGCTGTTCTTGCGGAATTGGCAAAGGGATATTTGGAAGCCCATAGAGGGCTATGGTGAAAAAGGAAATATCTTCCGTTCAAAACTGGAAAGAAGCTTTCTGAGAAACTGCTCTGCGTTCTGTTAATTCATCTCAGAGAGATACATCTTTCCCTTCAAGAAGCCTTTTGCTAAGGCTGTTCTTGTGGAATTGGCAAAGGGATATTTGGAAGCCCATAGAGGGCTATGGTGAAAAAGGAAATATCTTCCGTTCAAAACTGGAAAGAAGCTTTCTGAGAAACTGCTCTGTGTTCTCTGAATTCATCTCACAGAGTTACATCTTTCCCTTCAAGAAGCCTTTCGCTAAAGCTGTTCTTCTGGAGCTGTCAAAGGGATATTTGGAAGCCCATAGAGGGCTATGGTGAAAAAGGAAATATCTTCCGTTCAAAACTGGAAAGAAGCTTTCTGAGAAACTGCTCTGTGTTCTCTGAATTCATCTCACAGAGTTACATCTTTCCCTTGAAGAAGCCTTTCGCTAAGGCTGTTCTTGTGGAATTGGCAAAGGGATATTTGGAAGCCCATAGAGGGCTATGCTGAAAAAGGAAATAACTTCCGTTCAAAACTGGAAAGAAGCTTTCTGAGAAACTGCTCTGTGTTCTGTTAGTTCATCTCACGGAGTTACATCTTGCCCTTCAAGAAGCCTTTCGCCAAGGCTGTTCTTGTGGAATTGCAAAGGGATATTTGGAAGCCCATAGAGGGCTATGGTGAAAAAGGAAATATCTTCCGTTCAAAACTGGAAAGAAGCTTTCTGAGAAACTGCTCTGTGTTCTGTTAATTCATCTCACAAAGCTACATCTTTCCCTTCAAGAAGCCTTTCGCTACTGCTGTTCTTGTGGAATTGGCAAAGTGATATTTGGAAGCCCATAGAGGGCTATGGTGAAAAAGGAAATATCTTCCGTTCAAAACTGGAAAGAAGCTTTCTGAGAAAATGTTCTGTGTTCTGTTAATTCATCTCACAGAGTTACATCTTTCCCTTCAAGAAGCCTTTCGCTAAGGCTGTTCTTGTGGAATTGGCAAAGTGATATTTGGAAGCCCATAGAGGGCTACGGTGAAAAAGAAAATATCTTCCGTTGAAAACAGGAAAGAAGGTTTCTGAGAAACTGCTCTGTGTTCTGTTAATTCATCTCACAGAGTTACATCTTTCCCTTCAAGAAGCCTTTCGCTAAGGCTGTTCTTGTGAATTTGGGAAAGGGATATTTGGAAGCCCTTAGAGTTCTGTGGTGAAAAAGGAAATATCTTCCGTTCAAAACAGGAAAGAAGCTTTCTGAGAAACTGCTCTGTGTTCTGTTAATTCATCGCACAGAGTTACATCTTTCCCTTCAAGAAGCCTTTCGCTAAGGCTGTTCTTGTGGAACTGGCAAAGGGATATTTGGAAGCCCACAGAGGGCTAGGGTGAAAAGGAAATATCTTCCGTTCAAAATAGGAAAGAAGCTTTCTGAGAAACTGCTCTGTTTTCTCTGAATTCATCTCACAGAGTTACATCTTTCCCTTCAAGAAGCCTTTCGCTAAGGCTGTTCTTGTGGAATTGGCAAAGGGATATTTGGAAGCCCTTAGAGGGCTATGGTGAAAAAGGAAATATCTTCCGTTCAAAACTGGAAAGAAGCTTTCTGAGAAACTGCTACGTGTTCTCTGAATTCATCTCACAGAGTGACATCTTTCCCTTCAAGAAGCCTTTCGCTAACGCTGTTCTTGTGGAATTGGAAGAGTGATATTTGGAAACCCATAGAGGACTATGGTGAAAAAGGAAATATCTTCCGTTCAAAACTGGAAAGTAGCTTTCTGAGAAACTGCTCTGTGTTCTGTTAATTCATCTCACAGAGCTACATCTTTCCCTTCAAGAAGCCTTTCGCTACTGCTGTTCTTGAGGAATTGGCAAAGTGATATTTGGAAGCCCATAGAGGGCTATGGTGAAAAAGGAAATATCTTCCGTTCAAAACTGGAAAGAAGCTTTCTGAGAAACTGCTCTGCGTTCTGTTAATTCATCTCAGAGAGATACATCTTTCCCTTCCAGAAGCCTTTTGCTAAGGCTGTTCTTGTGGAATTGGCAGAGGGATATTTGGAAGCCCATAGAGGTCTATGGTGAAAAAGGAAATATCTTCCGTTCAAAACTGGAAAGAAGCTTTCTGAGAAACTGCTCTGTGTTCTCTGAATTCATCTCACAGGGTTACATCTTTCTCTTCAAGAAGCCTTTCGCTAAGGCTGTTCTTGAGGAACTGGCAAAGGGATATTTGGAAGCCCATAGAGGGCTAGGGTGAAAAGTAAATATCTTCCGTTCAAAATTGGAAAGAAGCTTTCTGAGAAACTGCTCTGTGTTCTCTGAATTCATCTCACAGAGTTACATCTTTCCCTTCAAGAGGCCTTTCGCTAAGGCTGTTCTTGTGGAATTGGCAAAGGGATATTTGGAAGCCCTTAGAGGGCTATGGTGAAAAAGGAAATATCTTCCGTTCAAAACAGGAAAGAAGCTTTCTGAGAAACTACTCTTTGTTGTCTGAATTCATCTCACAGAGTTACATCTTTCCCTTCAAGAAGCCTTTCGCCAAGGCTGTTCTTGTGGAATTGGCAATGGGATATTTGGAAGCCCATAGAGGGCTATGCTGAAAAAGGAAATAACTTACGTTAAAAACTGGAAAGAAGCTTTCTGAGAAACTGCTCTGTGTTCTGTTAGTTCATCTCACAGAGTTAAATCTTTCCCATCAAGAAGCCTTTCGCCAAGGCTGTTCTTGTGGAATTGGCAAATGGATATTTGGAAGCCCATAGAGGGCTATGGTGAAAAAGTAAATATCTTCCGTTCAAAACTGGAAAGAAGCTTTTGAGAAAATGTTCTGTGTTCTGTTAATTCATCTCACAGAGTTACATCTTTCCCTTCAAGAAGCCTTTCGCTAAGGCTGTTCTTCTGGAATTGGCAAAGTGATATTTGGAAGCCCATAGAGGGCTACGGTGAAAAAGGAAATATCTTCCGTTCAAAACTGGAAAGAATCTTTCTGAGAAACTGCTCTGTGTTCTGTTAATTCATCTCACAGAGTTACATCTTTCCCATCAAGAAGCCTTTCGCTAACGCTGTTCTTGTGGAATTGGCAAAGGGATATTTGGAAGCCCATAGAGGGCTATTGTGAAAAAGGAAATATCTTCCGTTCAAATCTGGAAAGAAGCTTTCTGAGAAACTGCTCTGTGTTCTCTGAATGCATCTCACAGAGTTACATCTTTCCCTTGAAGAAGCCTTTCGCCAAGGCTGTTCCTCTGGAATTGGCAAAGGGATATTTGGAAGACCATAGAGGGCTATGCTGAAAAAGGAAATAACTTGCGTTCCAAACTGGAAAGAAGCTTTCTGAGAAACTGCTCTGTGTTCTTTTAGTTCATCTCACGGAGTTACATCTTGCCCTTCAAGAAGCCTTTCGCCAAGGCTGTTCTTGTGGAATTGGCAAAGGGATATTTGGAAGCCCATAGAGGGCTACGGTGAAAAAGGAAATATCTTCCGTTCAAAACTGGAAAGAAGCTTTCTGAGAAACTGCTCTGTGTTCAGTTAATTCATCTCACAGAGTTACATCTTTCCCTTCAAGAAGCCTTTCGCTAAGGCTGTTCTTGTGGAATTGGCAAAGGGATATTTGGAAGCCCTTAGAGGGCTATGGTGAAAAAGGAAATATCTTCCGTTCAAAACTGGAAAGAAGCTTTCTGAGAAACTGCTACGTGTTCTCTGAATTCATCTCACAGAGTGACATCTTTCCCTTCAAGAAGCCTTTCGCTAACGCTGTTCTTGTGGAATTGGAAGAGTGATATTTGGAAACCCATAGAGGACTATGGTGAAAAAGGAAATATCTTCCGTTCAAAACTGGAAAGTAGCTTTCTGAGAAACTGCTCTGTGTTCTGTTAATTCATCTCACAGAGCTACATCTTTCCCTTCAAGAAGCCTTTCGCTACTGCTGTTCTTGAGGAATTGGCAAAGTGATATTTGGAAGCCCATAGAGGGCTATGGTGAAAAAGGAAATATCTTCCGTTCAAAACTGGAAAGAAGCTTTCTGAGAAACTGCTCTGCGTTCTGTTAATTCATCTCAGAGAGATACATCTTTCCCTTCCAGAAGCCTTTTGCTAAGGCTGTTCTTGTGGAATTGGCAGAGGGATATTTGGAAGCCCATAGAGGTCTATGGTGAAAAAGGAAATATCTTCCGTTCAAAACTGGAAAGAAGCTTTCTGAGAAACTGCTCTGTGTTCTCTGAATTCATCTCACAGGGTTACATCTTTCTCTTCAAGAAGCCTTTCGCTAAGGCTGTTCTTGAGGAACTGGCAAAGGGATATTTGGAAGCCCATAGAGGGCTAGGGTGAAAAGTAAATATATTCCGTTCAAAATTGGAAAGAAGCTTTCTGAGAAACTGCTCTGTGTTCTCTGAATTCATCTCACAGAGTTACATCTTTCCCTTCAAGAGGCCTTTCGCTAAGGCTGTTCTTGTGGAATTGGCAAAGGGATATTTGGAAGCCCTTAGAGGGCTATGGTGAAAAAGGAAATATCTTCCGTTCAAAACAGGAAAGAAGCTTTCTGAGAAACTACTCTTTGTTGTCTGAATTCATCTCACAGAGTTACATCTTTCCCTTCAAGAAGCCTTTCGCCAAGGCTGTTCTTGTGGAATTGGCAATGGGATATTTGGAAGCCCATAGAGGGCTATGCTGAAAAAGGAAATAACTTACGTTAAAAACTGGAAAGAAGCTTTCTGAGAAACTGCTCTGTGTTCTTTTAGTTCATCTCACGGAGTTACATCTTGCCCTTCAAGAAGCCTTTCGCCAAGGCTGTTCTTGTGGAATTGGCAAAGGGATATTTGGAAGCCCATAGAGGGCTACGGTGAAAAAGGAAATATCTTCCGTTCAAAACTGGAAAGAAGCTTTCTGAGAAACTGCTCTGTGTTCAGTTAATTCATCACACAGAGCTACATCTTTCCCTTCAAGAAGCCTTTCGCTACTGCTGTTCTTGTGGAATTGGCAAAGTGATATTTGGAAGCCCATAGAGGGCTACGGTGAAAAAGGAAATATCTTCCGTTCAAAACTGGAAAGAAGCTTTCTGAGAAAATGTTCTGTGTTCTGTTAATTCATCTCACAGAGTTACATCTTTCCCTTCAAGAAGCCTTTCGCTAAGGCTGTTCTTGTGGAATTGGCAAAGTGATATTTGGAAGCCCATAGAGGGCTATGGTGAAAAAGGAAATATCTTCTGTTCAAAACTGGAAAGAAGCTTTCTGAGAAACCTCCCTGTGTTCTCTGAATTCATCTCACAGAGTAACATCTTTCCCTTCAAGAAGCCTTTCGCTAAGGCTGTTCTTGTGGAATTGGGAAAGGGATATTTGGAAACCCTTAGAGTTCTATGGTGAAAAAGGAAATATCTTCCGTTCAAAACAGGAAAGAAGCTTTCTGAGAAACTGCTCTGTGTTCTGTTAATTCATCGCACAGAGTTACATCTTTCCCTTCAAGAAGCCTTTCGCTAAGGCTGTTCTTGTGGAACTGGCAAAGGGATATTTGGAAGCCCATAGAGGGCTAGGGTGAAAAGGAAATATCTTCCGTTCAAAATTGGAAAGAAGATTTCAGAGAAACTGCTCTGTGTTCTCTGAATTCATCTCACAGAGTTACATCTTTCCCTTCAAGAAGCCTTTCGCTAAGGCTGTTCTTTTGGAATTGGCAAAGGGATATTTTGAAGCCCATAGTGGGCTATGGTGAAAAGGGAAATATCTTCCGTTCAAAACTGGAAAGAAGCTTTCTGAGAAACTGCTCTGTGTTCTGTTAGTTCATCTCACAGAGTTACATCTTTCCCTTCAAGAAGCCTTTCGCTAAGGCTGTTCTTGTGGTATTGGCAAAGGGATATTTGGAAGCCCATAGAGTGCTATGGTGAAAAAGGAAATATCTTCCGTTCAAAACTGGAAAGAATGTTTCTGAGAAACTGCTCTGTGTTCTCTGAGTTCATCTCACAGAGTTACATCTTTCCCTTCAAGAAGCCTTTCGCTAAGGCTGTTCTTGTGGAATTGGCAAAGGGATAATTGGAAGCCCATAGAGAGCTAAGGTGGAAAAGGAAATATCTTGCGTTCAAAACTGGAAAGAAGCTTTCTGAGAAACTGCTCTGTGTTCTCTGAATTCATCTCACAGAGTTACATCTTTCCCTTCAAGAAGCCTTTCGCTAAGGCTGTTCTGGTGGAATTTGCAAAGGGATATTTGGAAGCCCTTAGGGGGCTATGGTGAAAAAGGAAATATTTTCCGTTCAAAAGTGGAAAGAAGCTTTCTGAGAAACTGCTCTGTGTTCTGTTAATTCATCTCACATAGTTTCATCTTTCCCTTCAAGAAGCCTTTCGCTAAGGCTGTTCTTGTGGAATTGGCAAACGGATATCTGGAAGTCCATAGAGGGCTATGGTGAAAAAGGAAATATCTTCCGTTCAAAACTGGAAAGAAGCTTTCTGAGAAACTGCTCTGTGTTCTGTTAGTTCATCTCACAGAGTTACATCTTTCCCTTCCAGAAGCCTTTCGCGAAGGCTGTTCTTGTGGAATTGGCAAAGTGATATTTGGAAGCCCTTAGATGGCTATGGTGGAAAAGGAAATATCTTCCGTTCAAAACTGTAAAGAAGCTTTCTGAGAAACTGCTCTGTGTTCTCTGAATTCATCTCACAGAGTTACATCTTTCCCTTCAAGAAGCCTTTCGCTAAGGCTGTTCTTGTTTAATTGGCAAAGTGATATTTGGAAGCCCATAGAGGGCTATGGTGAAAAAGGAAATATCTTCCGTTCAAAACTGGAAAGAAGCTTTCTGAGAAAATGTTCTGTGTTCTGTTAATTAATCTCACAGAGTTACATCTTTCCCTTCAAGAAGCCTTTCGCTAAGGCTGTTCTTGTGGAATTGGCAAAGTGATATTTGGAAGCCCATAGAGGGCTACGGTGAAAAAGGAAATATCTTCCGTTCAAAACTGGAAAGAATCTTTCTGAGAAACTGCTCTGTGTTCTGTTAATTCATCTCACAGAGTTACTTCTTTCCCTTCAAGAAGCCTTTCGCTAAGGCTGTTCTTGTGGAATTGGCAAAGGGATATTTGGAAGCCCATAGAGGGCTATGGTGAAAAAGGAAATATCTTCCGTTCAAAACTGGAAAGAAGCTTTCTGAGAAACTGCTCTGTGTTCTGTTAATTCATCTCACAGAGTTACATCTTTCCCTTCAAGAAGCCTTTCGCTAAGGCTGTTCTCGTGGAATTCGCAAAGGGATATTTGGAAGCCCATAGAGGGCTATGGTGAAAAAGGAAATACCTTCCGTTCAAAACTGGAAAGAAGCTTTCTGAGAAACTGCTCTGTGTTCTCTGAATTCATCTCAAAGAGTTACATCTTTCCCTTCAAGAAGCCTTTCGCTAAGGCTGTTCTTGTGGAATTGGCAAAGGGTTATTTGGAAGCCCATAGAGGGCTATGGTGAAAAAGGAAATATCTTCCGTTCAAAACTGGAAAGAATGTTTCTGAGAAACTGCTCTGTGTTCTCTGAATTCATCTCACAGAGTTACATCTTTCCCTTCAAGAAGCCTTTCGCTAAGGCTGTTCTTGTGAAATTGGCAAAGGGATATTTGGAAGCCCATAGAGGGCTATGGTGAAAAAGGAAATATCTTCCGTTCAAAACTGGAAAGAAGCTTTCTGAGAAATTGTTCTGTGTTCTGTTAATTCATCTCACAGAGTTACATCTTTCCCTTCAAGAAGCCTTTCGCTAAGGCTGTTCTCGTGGAATTCGCAAAGGGATATTTGGAAGCCCATAGAGGGCTATGGTGAAAAAGGAAATACCTTCCGTTCAAAACTGGAAAGAAGCTTTCTGAGAAACTGCTCTGTGTTCTCTGAATTCATCTCAAAGAGTTACATCTTTCCCTTCAAGAAGCCTTTCGCTAAGGCTGTTCTTGTGGAATTGGCAAAGGGTTATTTGGAAGCCCATAGAGGGCTATGGTGAAAAAGGAAATATCTTCCGTTCAAAACTGGAAAGAATGTTTCTGAGAAACTGCTCTGTGTTCTCTGAATTCATCTCACAGAGTTACATCTTTCCCTTCAAGAAGCCTTTCGCTAAGGCTGTTCTTGTGAAATTGGCAAAGGGATATTTGGAAGCCCATAGAGGGCTATGGTGAAAAAGGAAATATCTTCCGTTCAAAACTGGAAAGAAGCTTTCTGAGAAATTGTTCTGTGTTCTGTTAATTCATCTCACAGAGTTACATCTTTCCCTTCAAGAAGCCTTTCGCTAAGGCTGTTCTCGTGGAATTCGCAAAGGGATATTTGGAAGCCCATAGAGGGCTATGGTGAAAAAGGAAATATCTTCCGTTCAAAACTGGAAAGAAGCTTTCTGAGAAACTGCTCTGTGTTCTCTGAATTCGTCTCACAGAGTTACATCTTTCCCTTCATGAAGCCTTTCGCTAAGGCTGTTCTTCTGGAACTGGTAAAGGGATATTTGGAAGCCCATAGAGGGCTATGGTGAAAAAGGAAATATCTTCCTTTCAAAACTTTAAAGAAGCTTTCTGAGAAACTGCTCTGTGTTCTGTTAATTCATCTCACAGAGCTACATCTTTCCCTTCAAGATGCCTTTCGCTAAGGCTGTTCTTGTGGAATTGGCAAAGGGATATTTGGAAGCCCATAGAGGTGTATGGTGAAAAAGGAAATATCTTCCGTTCAAAACTGGAAAGAAGCTTTCTGAGAAACTGCTCTGCGTTCTGTTAATTCATCTCAAAGAGATACATCTTTCCCTTCAAGAAGCCTTTTTCTAAGGCTGTTCTTGTGGAATTGGCAAAGGGATATTTGGAAGCCCATAGAGGGCTATGGTGAAAAAGGAAATATCATCCGTTCAAAACTGGAAAGAAGCTTTGTGAGAAACTGCTCTGTGTTCTCTGAATTCATCTCACTGAGTTACATCTTTCCATTCAAGAAGCCTTTCGCTAAGGCTGTTCTTGTGGAATTGGGAAAGGGATATTTGGAAGCCCTTAGAGGGCTATGGTGAAAAAGGAAATATCTTCCGTTCAAAACAGGAAAGAAGCTTTCTGAGAAACTGCTCTGTGTTCTGTTAATTCATCGCACAGAGTTACATCTTTCCCTTCAAGAAGCCTTTCGCTAAGGCTGTTCTTGTGGAACTGGCAAAGGGATATTTGGAAGCCCATAGAGGGCTAGGGTGAAAAGGCAATATCTTCCGTTCAAAATTGGAAAGAAGCTTTCTGAGAAACTGCTCTGTGTTCTGTTAGTTCATCTCACAGAGTTAAATCTTTCCCATCAAGAAGCCTTTCGCCAAGGCTGTTCTTGTGGAATTGGCAAATGGATATTTGGAAGCCCATAGAGGGCTATGGTGAAAAAGGAAATATCTTCCGTTCAAAACTGGAAAGAAGCTTTCTGAGAAACTGCTCTGTGTTCTGTTAATTCATCTCACAGAGCGACATCTTTCCCTTCAAGAAGCCTTTCGCTACGGCTGTTCTTGTGGAATTGGCAAAGGGATATTTGGAAGCCCATAGAGGGCTATGGGGAAAAAGGAAATATCTTCCGTTCAAAACTGGAAAGAAGCTTTCTGAGAAAATGCTCTGTGTTCTGTTAATTCATCTCACAGAGCGACATCTTTCCCTTCAAGAAGCCTTTCGCTACGGCTGTTCTTGTGGAATTGGCAAAGGGATATTTGGAAGCCCATAGAGGGCTATGGGGAAAAAGGAAATATCTTCCGTTCAAAACTGGAAAGAAGCTTTTGAGAAAATGCTCTGTGTTCTGTTAATTCATCTCACAGAGTTACATCTTTCCTTTCAAGAAGCCTTTCGCTAAGGCTGTTCTTGTGGAATTGGCAAAGTGATATTTCGAAGCCCATAGAGGGCTACGGTGAAAAAGGAAATATCTTCCGTTGAAAACTGGAAAGAATCTTTCTGAGAAACTTCTCTGTGTTCTGTTAATTCATCTCACAGAGTTACATCTTTCCCTTCAAGAAGCCTTTCGCTAAGGCTGTTCTTGTGGAACTGACAAAGGGATATTTGGAAGCCCATAGAGGGCTATGGTGAAAAAGGAAATATCTTCCGTTCAAAACTGGAAAGAAGCTTTCTGAGAAACTGCTCTGTGTTCTCTGAATTCTTCTCACAGAGTTACATCTTTCCCTTCAAGAAGCCTTTCGCTAAGGCTGTTCTTATGGAACTGGCAAAGGGATATTTGGAAACCCATAGAGGGCTATGGTGAAAAAGGAAATATCTTCCGTTCAAAACTGGAAAGAAGCTTTCTGAGAAACTGCTCTGTGTTCTCTGAATTCATCTCACAGAGTTACATCTTTCCCTTCAATAAGCCTTTCGCTACGGCTGTTCTTCTGGAACTGGCAAAGGGATATTTGGAAGCCCATAGAGGGCTATGGTGAAAAAGGAAATATCTTCCGTTCAAAACTGGAAAGAATGTTTCTGAGAAACTGCTCTGTGTTCTCTGAATTCATCTCACAGAGTTACATCTTTCCCTTCAAGAAGCGTTTCGCTAAGGCTGTTCTTGTGGAATTGGCAAAGGGATATTTGGAAGCCCATAGAGGGCTATGGTGAAAAAGGAAATATCTTCCGTTCAAAACTGGAAAGAAGCTTTCTGAGAACCTGCTCTGTGTTCTGTTAATTCATCTCACAGAGTTACATCTTTCCCTTCAAGAATCATTTCGCTAAGGCTGTTCTTGTGGAATGGGCAAAGGGATATTTGGAAGCCCTTAGAGGGCTATGGTGAAAAAGGAAATAACTTCCGTTCAAAATTAGAAAGAAGCTTTCTGAGAAACTGCTCTGTGTTCTGTTAGTTCATCTGACATAGTTACATCTTTCCCTTCAAGAAGCCTTTCGCTAAGGCTGTTCTTGTGGAATTGGCAAAGGGATATTTGTAAGCCCATAGAGGGCTATGGTGAAAAAGGAAATATCTTCCGTTCAAAACTGGAAAGAAGCTTTCTGAGAAACTGCTCTGTGTTCTGTTAGTTCATCTCACAGAGTTACATTTTTCCTACAAGAAGCCTTTCGCTAAGGCTGTTCTTGTAGAACTGGCAAAGGGATATTTGGAAACCCATAGAGGGCTATGGTGAAAAAGGAAACATCTTCCGTTCAAAACTGGAAAGAAGCTTTCTGAGAAACTGCTCTGTGTTCTCTGAATTCATCTCACAGAGTTACATCTTTCCCTTCATGAAGCCTTTCGCTAAGGCTGTTCTTCTGGAACTGGTAAAGGGATATTTGGAAGCCCATAGAGGGCTATGGTGAAAAAGGAAATATCTTCCGTTCAAAACTGGAAAGAAGCTTTCTGAGAAACTGCTCTGTGTTCTGTTAATTCATCTCACAGAGCTACATCGTTCCCTTCAAGATGCCTTTCGCTAAGGCTGTTCTTGCGAAATTGGCGAAGGGATATTTGGAAGCCCATAGAGGGCTATGGTGAAAAAGGAAATATCTTCCGTTCAAAACTGGAAGGAAGCTTTCTGAGAAACTGCTCTGTGTTCTCTGAATTCATCTCACAGAGTTACATCTTTCCCTTCAAGAAGCCTTTCGCTAAAGCTGTTCTTCTGGAACTGTCAAAGGGATATTTGGAAGCCCTTAGAGGGCTATGGTGAAAAAGGAAATATCTTCCGTTCAAAACTGGAAAGAAGCTTTCTGAGAAACTGCTCTGTGTTTTCTGAATTCATCTCACAGCGTTAAATCTTTCCCTTCCAGAAGCCTTTCGCTAAGGCTGTTCTTGTGGAATTGGCAAAGGGATATTTGGAAGCCCATAGAGGGCTATGCTGAAAAAGGAAATAACTTCCGTTCAAAACTGGAAAGAAGCTTTCTGAGAAACTGTTCTGTGTTCTGTTAGTTCATCTCACGGAGTTACATCTTGCCCTTCAAGAAGCCTTTCGCCAAGGCTGTTCTTGTGGAATTGGCAAAGGGATATTTGGAAGCCCATAGAGGGCTATGGTGAAAAAGGAAATATCTTCCGTTCAAAACTGGAAAGAAGCTTTCTGAGAAACTGCTCTGTGTTCTGTTAATTCATCTCACAGAGCTACATCTTTCCCTTCTAGAAGCCTTTCGCTACTGCTGTTCTTGTGGAATTGGCAAAGTGATATTTGGAAGCCCATAGAGGGCTATAGTGAAAAAGGAAATATCTTCCGTTCAAAACTGGAAAGAAGCTTTCTGAGAAAATGTTCTGTGTTCTGTTAATTCATCTCACAGAGTTACATCTTTCCCTTCAAGAAGCCTTTCGCTAAGGCTGTTCTTGTGGAATTGGCAAAGTGATATTTGGAAGCCCATAGAGGGCTACGGTGAAAAAGAAAATATCTTCCGTTCAAAACTGGAAAGAAGCTTTCTGAGAAACTGCTCTGTGTTCTCTGAATTCATCTCACAGAGTTACATCTTTCCCTTCAAGAAGCCTTTCGCTAAGGCTGTTCTTGTGGAATTGGCAAAGGGATATTTGGAGGCCCATAGAGGACTATGGTGAAAAAGGAAATATCTTCCGTTCAAAACTGGAAAGAAGCTTTCTGAGAAACTGCCCTGTGTTCTCTGAATTCATCTCACAGAGTTACATCTTTCCCTTCAAGAAGCCTTTCGCTAAGGCTGTTCTTGTGGAATTGGGAAAGGGATATTTGGAAGCCCTTAGAGTTCTATGGTGAAAAAGGAAATATCTTCCGTTCAAAACAGGAAAGAAGCTTTCTGAGAAACTGCTCTGTGTTCTGTTAATTCATCGCACAGAGTTACATCTTTCCCTTCAAGAAGCCTTTCGCTAAGGCTGTTCTTGTGGAACTGGCAAAGGGATATTTGGAAGCCCATAGAGGGTTGGGTGAAAAGGAAATATCTTCCTTTCAAAATTGGAAAGGAGCTTTCTGAGAAACTGCTCTGTTTTCTCTGAATTCATCTCACAGAGTTACATCTTTCCCTTAAAGAAGCCTTTCGCTAAGGCTGTTCTTGTGGAATTGGCAAAGGGATATTTGGAAGCCCATAGAGGGCTAGGGTGAAAAGGAAATATCTTCCGTTCAAAATTGGAAAGAAGCTTTCTGATAAACTGCTCTGTGTTCTCTGAATTCATCTCACAGAGTTACATCTTTCCCTTCATGAAGCCTTTCGCTAAGGTTGTTCTTGTGGAATTGGCAAAGGGATATTTGGAAGCCCATAGAGGGCTATGGTGAAAAAGGAAATATCTTCCGTTCAAAACTGGAAAGAAGCTTTCTGAGAAACTGCTCTGTGTTCTGTTAATTCAACTCACAGAGTTACATCTTTCCCCTGAAGAAGCCTTTCGCTAAGGCTGTTCTCGTAGAATTCGCAAAGGGATATTTGGAAGCCCATAGAGGGCTATGGTGAAAAAAGAAATATCTTCCGTTCAAAACTGGAAAGAAGCTTTCTGAGAAACTGCTCTGTGTTCTCTGAATTCATCTCACAGAGTTTCGTCTTTCCCTTCAAGAAGCCTTTCGCTAAGGCTGTTCTTGTGGAACTGGCAAAGGGATATTTGGAAGCCCATAGAGGGCTAGGGTGAAAAGGAAATATCTTCCGTTCAAAATTGGAAAGAAGATTTCTGAGAAACTGCTCTGTGTTCTCTGAGTTCAGCTCACAGAGTTACATCTTTCCCTTCAAGAAGCCTTTCGCTAAGGCTGTTCTTGTGGAATTGGCAAAGGGATAATTGGAAGCCCATAGAGGGCTATGGTGAAAAAGGAAATATCTTGCGTTCAAAACTGGAAAGAAGCTTTCTGAGAAACTGGTCTGTGTTCTGTTAGTTCATCTCACAGAGTTACATTTTTCCTACATGCAGCCTTTCGCTAAGGCTGTTCTTGTAGAACTGGGAAAGGGATATTTGTAAACCCATAGAGGGCTATGGTGAAAAAGGAAATATCTTCCGTTCAAAGCTGGAAAGAAGCTTTCTGAGAAACTGCTCTGTGTTCTCTGAATTCATCTCACAGAGTTACATCTTTCCCTTCATGAAGCCTTTCGCTAAGGCTGTTCTTCTGGAACTGGTAAAGGGATATTTGGAAGCCCATAGAGGGCTATGGTGAAAAAGGAAATATCTTCCTTTCAAAACTGGAAAGAAGCTTTCTGAGAAACTGCTCTGTGTTCTGTTAATTCATCTCACAGAGCTACATCTTTACCTTCAAGATGCCTTTCGCTAAGGCTGTTCTTGCGGAATTGGCAAAGGGATATTTGGAAGCCCATAGAGGGCTATGGTGAGAAAGGAAATATCTTCCGTTCAAAACTGGAAAGAAGCCTTCTGAGAAACTGCTCTGCGTTCTGTTAATTCATCTCAGAGAGATACATCTTTCCCTTCTAGAAGCCTTTTGATAAGGCTGTTCTTGTGGAATTGGCAAAGGGATATTTGGAAGCCCATAGAGGGCTATGGTGAAAAAGGAAATATCTTCCGTTCAAAACTGGAAAGAAGCTTTCTGAGAAACTGCTCTGTGTTCTCTGAATTCATCTCACAGAGTTACATCTTTCCCTTTAAGAAGCCTTTCGCTAAAGCTGTTCTTCTGGAGCTGTCAATGGGATATTTGGAAGCCCATAGAGGGCTATGGTGAAAAAGGAAATATCTTCCGTTCAAAAGTGGAAAGAAGCTTTCTGAGAAACTGCTCTGTGTTCTCTGAATTCATCTCACAGAGTTACATCTTTCCCTTGAAGAAGCCTTTCGCTAAGGCTGTTCTTGTGGAATTGGCAAAGGGATATTTGGTAGCCCATAGAGGGCTTTGCTGAAAAAGGAAATAACTTCCGTTCAAAACTGGAAAGAAGCTTTCTGAGAAACTGCTCTGTGTTCTGTTAGTTCATCTCACGGAGTTACATCTTGCCCTTCAAGAAGCCTTTCGCCAAGGCTGTTCTTGTGAAATTGGCAAAGGGATATTTGGAAGCCCATAGAGGGCTATGGTGAAAAAGGAAATATCTTCCGTTCAAAACAGGAAAGAAGCTTTCTGAGAAACTGCTCTGTGTTCTGTTAATTCATTGCACAGAGTAACATCTTTCCCTTCAAGAAGCCTTTCGCTAAGGCTGTTCTTGTGGAACTGGCAAAGGGATATTTGGAAGCCCACAGAGGGCTAGGGTGATAAGGAAATATCTTCCGTTCAAAATTGGAAAGAAGCTTTCTGAGAAACTGCTCTGTTTTCTCTGAATTCATCTCACAGAGTTACATCTTTCCCTTCAAGAAGACTTTCGCTAAGGCTGTTCTTGTGGAATTGGCAAAGGGATATTTGGAAGCCCATAGAGGGCTAGGGTGAAAAGGAAATATCTTCCGTTCAAAATTGGAAAGAAGCTTTCTGAGAAACTGCTCTGTGTTCTCTGAATTCATCTCACAGAGTTACATCTTTCCCTTCATGAAGCCTTTCGCTAAGGTTGTTCTTGTGGAATTGGCAAAGGGATATTTGGAAGCCCATAGAGGGCTATGGTGAAAAAGGAAATATCTTCCGTTCAAAACTGGAAAGAAGCTTTCTGAGAAACTGCTCTGTGTTCTGTTAATTCAACTCACAGAGTTACATCTTTCCCTTGAAGAAGCCTTTCGCTAAGGCTGTTCTCGTGGAATTCGCAAAGGGATATTTGGAAGCCCATAGAGGGCTATGGTGAAAAAAGAAATATCTTCCGTTCAAAACTGGAAAGAAGCTTTCTGAGAAAATGTTCTGTGTTCTGTTAATTCATCTCACAGAGTTACATCTTTCCCTTCAAGAAGCCTTTCGCTAAGGCTGTTCTTGTGGAATTGGCAAAGTGATATTTGGAAGCACATAGAGGGCTACGGTGAAAAAGAAAATATCTTCCGTTGAAAACAGGAAAGAAGGTTTCTGAGAAACTGCTCTGTGTTCTGTTAATTCATGTCACAGAGTTACATCTTTCCCTTCAAGAAGCCTTTCGCTAAGGCTGTTCTTGTGGAATTGGCAAAGGGATATTTGGAAGCCCTTAGAGTTCTATGGTGAAAAAGGAAATATCTTCCGTTCAAAACAGGAAAGAAGCTTTCTGAGAAACTGCTCTGTGTTCTGTTAATTCATTGCACAGAGTAACATCTTTCCCTTCAAGAAGCCTTTCGCTAAGGCTGTTCTTGTGGAACTGGCAAAGGGATATTTGGAAGCCCACAGAGGGCTAGGGTGAAAAGGAAATATCTTCCGTTCAAAATTGGAAAGAAGCTTTCTGAGAAACTGCTGTGTTTTCTCTGAATTCATCTCACAGAGTTACATCTTTCCCTTCAAGAAGCCTTTCGCTAAGGCTGTTCTTGTGGAATTGGCAAAGGTATATTTGGAAGCCCATAGAGGGCTAGGGTGAAAAGGAAATATCTTCCGTTCAAAATTGGAAAGAAGCTTTCTGAGAAACTGCTCTGTGTTCTCTGAATTCATCTCACAGAGTTACATCTTTCCCTTCATGAAGCCTTTCGCTTAGGTTGTTCTTGTGGAATTGGCAAAGGGATATTTGGAAGCCCATAGAGGGCTGTGGTGAAAAAGGAAATATCTTCCGTTCAAAACTGGAAAGAAGCTTTCTGAGAAACTGCTCTGTGTTCTATTAATTGAACTCACAGAGTTACATCTTTCCCTTGAAGAAGCCTTTCGCTAAGGCTGTTCTCGTGGAATTCGCAAAGGGATATTTGGAAGCCCATAGAGGGCTATGGTGAAAAAAGAAATATCTTCCGTTCAAAACTGGAAAGAAGCTTTCTGAGAAACTGCTCTGTGTTCTCTGAATTCATCTCACAGAGTTTCGTCTTTCCCTTCAAGAAGCCTTTTGCTAAGGCTGTTTTTGTGGAACTGGCAAAGGGATATTTGGAAGCCCATAGAGGGCTAGGGTGAAAAGGAAATATCTTCCGTTCAAAATTGGAAAGAAGATTTCTGAGAAACTGCTCTGTGTTCTCTGAATTCATCTCACAGAGTTACATCTTTCCCTTCAAGAAGCCTTTCGCTAAGGCTGTTCTTCTGGAACTGGTAAAGGGATATTTGGAAGCCCATAGAGGGCTATGGTGAAAAAGGAAATATCTTCCTTTCAAAACTGGAAAGAAGCTTTCTGAGAAACTGCTCTGTGTTCTGTTAATTCATCTCACAGAGCTACATCTTTACCTTCAAGATGCCTTTCGCTAAGGCTGTTCTTGCGGAATAGGCAAAGGGATATTTGGAAGCCCATAGAGGGCTATGGTGAAAAAGGAAATATCTTCCGTTCAAAACTGGAAAGAAGCTTTCTGAGAAACTGCTCTGCGTTCTGTTCATTCATCTCAGAGAGATACATCTTTCCCTTCAAGAAGCCTTTTGATAGGGCTGTTCTTGTGGAATTGGCAAAGGGATATTTGGAATCCCATAGAGGGCTATGGTGAAAAAGGAAATATCTTCCGTTCAAAACTGGAAAGAAGCTTTCTGAGAAACTGCTCTGTGTTCTCTGAATTCATCTCACAGAGTTACATCTTTCCCTTCAAGAAGCCTTTCGCTAAAGCTGTTCTTCTGGAGCTGTCAAAGGGATATTTGGAAGCCCTTAGAGGGCTATGGTTAAAAAGGAAATATCTTCCATTCAAAAGTGGAAAGAAGCTTTCTGAGAAACTGCTCTGTGTTCTCTGAATTCATCTCACAGAGTTACATCTTTCCCTTGAAGAAGCCTTTCGCTAAGGCTGTTCTTGTGGAATTGGCAAAGGGATATTTGGAAGCCCATAGAGGGCTATGCTGAAAAAGGAAATAACTTCCGTTCAAAACTGGAAAGAAGCTTTCTGAGAAACTGCTCTGTGTTCTGTTAGTTCATCTCACGGAGTTACATCTTGCCCTTCAAGAAGCCTTTCGCCAAGGCTGTTCTTGTGGAATTGGCAAAGGGATATTTGGAAGCCCATAGAGGGCTATGGTGAAAAAGGAAATATCTTCCGTTCAAAAATGGAAAGAAGCTTTCTGAGAAACTGCTCTGTGTTCTGTTAATTCATCTCACAAAGCTACATCTTTCCCTTCAAGAGGCCTTTCGCTACTGCTGTTCTTGTGGAATTGGCAAAGTGATATTTGGAAGCCCATAGAGGGCTATGGTGAAAAACGAAATATCTTCCGTTCAAAACTGGAAAGAAGCTTTCTGAGAAAATGTTCTGTGTTCTGTTAATTCATCTCACAGAGTTACATCTTTCCCTTCAAGAAGCCTTTCGCTAAGGCTGTTCTTGTGGAATTGGCAAAGTGATATTTGGAAGCCCATAGAGGGCTACGGTGAAAAAGAAAATATCTTCCGTTGAAAACAGGAAAGAAGGTTTCTGAGAAACTGCTCTGTGTTCTGTTAATTCATCTCACAGAGTTACATCTTTCCCTTCAAGAAGCCTTTCGCTAAGGCTGTTCTTGGGGAATTGGCAAAGGGATATTTGGAAGCCCTTAGAGTTCTATGGTGAAAAAGGAAATATCTTCCGTTCAAAACAGGAAAGAAGCTTTCTGAGAAGCTGCTCTGTGTTCTGTTAATTCATCGCACAGAGTTACATCTTTCCCTTCAAGAAGCCTTTCGCTAAGGCTGTTCTTGTGGAACTGGCAAAGGGATATTTGGAAGCCCACAGAGGGCTAGGGTGAAAAGGAAATATCTTCCGTTCAAAATTGGAAAGATGCTTTCTGAGAAACTGCTCTGTTTTCTCTGAATTCATCTCACAGAGTTACATCTTTCCCTTCAAGAAGCCTTTCGCTAAGGCTGTTCTTGTGGAATTGGCAAAGGGATATTTGGAAGCCCATAGAGGGCTAGGGTGAAAAGGAAATATCTTCCGTTCAAAATTGGAAAGAAGCTTTCTGAGAAACTGCTCTGTGTTCTCTGAATTCATCTCACAGAGTTACATCTTTCCCTTCATGAAGCCTTTTGCTAAGGTTGTTCTTGTGGAATTGGCAAAGGGATATTTGGAAGCCCATAGAGGGCTATGGTGAAAAAGGAAATATCTTCCGTTCAAAACTGGAAAGAAGCTTTCTGAGAAACTGCTCTGTGTTCTGTTAATTCAACTCACAGAGTTACATCTTTCCCTTGAAGAAGCCTTTCGCTAAGGCTGTTCTCGTGGAATTCGCAAAGGGATATTTGGAAGCCCATAGAGGGCTAGGGTGAAAAGGAAATATCTTCCGTTCAAAATTGGAAAGAAGATTTCTGAGAAACTGCTCTGTGTTCTCTGAATTCATCTCAAGAGTTACATCTTTCCCTTCAAGAAGCCTTTCGCTAAGGCTGTTCTTTTGGAATTGGCAAAGGGATATTTTGAAGCCCATAGAGGGCTATGGTGAAAAGGGAAATATCTTCCGTTCAAAACTGGAAAGAAGCTTTCTGAGAAACTGCTCTGTGTTCTGTTAGTTCATCTCACAGAGTTACATCTTTCCCTTCAAGAAGCCTTTCGCTAAGGCTGTTCTTGTGGTATTGGCAAAGGGATATTTGGAAGCCCATAGAGTGCTATGGTGAAAAAGGAAATATCTTCCGTTCAAAACTGGAAAGAATGTTTCTGAGAAACTGCTCTGTGTTCTCTGAGTTCATCTCACAGAGTTACATCTTTCCCTTCAAGAAGCCTTTCGCTAAGGCTGTTCTTGTGGAATTGGCAAAGGGATAATTGGAAGCCCATAGAGAGCTAAGGTGGAAAAGGAAATATCTTGCGTTCAAAACTGGAAAGAAGCTTTCTGAGAAACTGCTCTGTGTTCTGTTAGTTCATCTCACAGAGTTACATTTTTCCTACATGAAGCCGTTCGCTAAGGCTGTTCTTGTAGAACTGGCAAAGGGATATTTGGAAACCCATAGAGGGCTATGGTGAAAAAGGAAATATCTTCTGTTCAAAACTGGAAAGAAGCTTTCTGAGAAACTGCTCTGTGTTCTCTGAATTCATCTCACAGAGTTACATCTTTCCCTTCATGAAGCCTTTCGCTAAGGCTGTTCTTCTGGAACTGGTAAAGGGATATTTGGAAGCCCATAGAGGGCTATGGTGAAAAAGGAAATATCTTCCTTTCAAAACTGGAAAGAAGCTTTCTGAGAAACTGCTCTGTGTTCTGTTAATTCATCTCACAGAGCTACATCTTTACCTTCAAGATGCCTTTCGCTAAGGCTGTTCTTGCGGAATTGGCAAAGGGATATTTGGAAGCCCATAGAGGGCTATGGTGAAAAAGGAAATATCTTCCGTTCAAAACTGGAAAGAAGCTTTCTGAGAAACTGCTCTGCGTTCTGTTAATTCATCTCAGAGAGATACATCTTTCCCTTCAAGAAGCCTTTTGCTAAGGCTGTTCTTGTGGAATTGGCAAAGGGATATTTGGAAGCCCATAGAGGGCTATGGTGAAAAAGGAAATATCTTCCGTTCAAAACTGGAAAGAAGCTTTCTGAGAAACTGCTCTGTGTTCTGTTAGTTCATCTCACAGAGTTACATCTTTCCCTTCCAGAAGCCTTTCGCGAAGGCTGTTCTTGTGGAATTGGCAAAGTGATATTTGGAAGCCCTTAGATGGCTATGGTGGAAAAGGAAATATCTTCCGTTCAAAACTGTAAAGAAGCTTTCTGAGAAACTGCTCTGTGTTCTCTGAATTCATCTCACAGAGTTACATCTTTCCCTTCAAGAAGCCTTTCGCTAAGGCTGTTCTTGTTTAATTGGCAAAGTGATATTTGGAAGCCCATAGAGGGCTATGGTGAAAAAGGAAATATCTTCCGTTCAAAACTGGAAAGAAGCTTTCTGAGAAAATGTTCTGTGTTCTGTTAATTAATCTCACAGAGTTACATCTTTCCCTTCAAGAAGCCTTTCGCTAAGGCTGTTCTTGTGGAATTGGCAAAGTGATATTTGGAAGCCCATAGAGGGCTACGGTGAAAAAGGAAATATCTTCCGTTCAAAACTGGAAAGAATCTTTCTGAGAAACTGCTCTGTGTTCTGTTAATTCATCTCACAGAGTTACTTCTTTCCCTTCAAGAAGCCTTTCGCTAAGGCTGTTCTTGTGGAATTGGCAAAGGGATATTTGGAAGCCCATAGAGGGCTATGGTGAAAAAGGTAATATCTTCCGTTCAAAACTGGAAAGAAGCTTTCTGAGAAACTGCTCTGTGTTCTGTTAATTCATCTCACAGAGTTACATCTTTCCCTTCAAGAAGCCTTTCGCTAAGGCTGTTCTCGTGGAATTCGCAAAGGGATATTTGGAAGCCCATAGAGGGCTATGGTGAAAAAGGAAATACCTTCCGTTCAAAACTGGAAAGAAGCTTTCTGAGAAACTGCTCTGTGTTCTCTGAATTCATCTCAAAGAGTTACATCTTTCCCTTCAAGAAGCCTTTCGCTAAGGCTGTTCTTGTGGAATTGGCAAAGGGTTATTTGGAAGCCCATAGAGGGCTATGGTGAAAAAGGAAATATCTTCCGTTCAAAACTGGAAAGAATGTTTCTGAGAAACTGCTCTGGGTTCTCTGAATTCATCTCACAGAGTTACATCTTTCCCTTCAAGAAGCCTTTCGCTAAGGCTGTTCTTGTGAAATTGGCAAAGGGATATTTGGAAGCCCATAGAGGGCTATGGTGAAAAAGGAAATATCTTCCGTTCAAAACTGGAAAGAAGCTTTCTGAGAAACTGCTCTGTGTTCTCTGAATTCGTCTCACAGAGTTACATCTTTCCCTTCATGAAGCCTTTCGCTAAGGCAGTTCTCGTGGAATTCGCAAAGGGATATTTGGAAGCCCATAGAGGGCTATGGTGAAAAAGGAAATATCTTCCTTTCAAAACTTTAAAGAAGCTTTCTGAGAAACTGCTCTGTGTTCTGTTAATTCATCTCACAGAGCTACATCTTTCCCTTCAAGATGCCTTTCGCTAAGGCTGTTCTTGTGGAATTGGCAAAGGGATATTTGGAAGCCCATAGAGGTGTATGGTGAAAAAGGAAATATCTTCCGTTCAAAACTGGAAAGAAGCTTTCTGAGAAACTGCTCTGCGTTCTGTTAATTCATCTCAAAGAGATACATCTTTCCCTTCAAGAAGCCTTTTTCTAAGGCTGTTCTTGTGGAATTGGCAAAGGGATATTTGGAAGCCCATAGAGGGCTATGGTGAAAAAGGAAATATCATCCGTTCAAAACTGGAAAGAAGCTTTGTGAGAAACTGCTCTGTGTTCTCTGAATTCATCTCACTGAGTTACATCTTTCCATTCAAGAAGCCTTTCGCTAAGGCTGTTCTTGTGGAATTGGGAAAGGGATATTTGGAAGCCCTTAGAGGGCTATGGTGAAAAAGGAAATATCTTCCGTTCAAAACAGGAAAGAAGCTTTCTGAGAAACTGCTCTGTGTTCTGTTAATTCATCGCACAGAGTTACATCTTTCCCTTCAAGAAGCCTTTCGCTAAGGCTGTTCTTGTGGAACTGGCAAAGGGATATTTGGAAGCCCATAGAGGGCTAGGGTGAAAAGGCAATATCTTCCGTTCAAAATTGGAAAGAAGCTTTCTGAGAAACTGCTCTGTGTTCTGTTAGTTCATCTCACAGAGTTAAATCTTTCCCATCAAGAAGCCTTTCGCCAAGGCTGTTCTTGTGGAATTGGCAAATGGATATTTGGAAGCCCATAGAGGGCTATGGTGAAAAAGGAAATATCTTCCGTTCAAAACTGGAAAGAAGCTTTCTGAGAAACTGCTCTGTGTTCTGTTAATTCATCTCACAGAGCGACATCTTTCCCTTCAAGAAGCCTTTCGCTACGGCTGTTCTTGTGGAATTGGCAAAGGGATATTTGGAAGCCCATAGAGGGCTATGGGGAAAAAGGAAATATCTTCCGTTCAAAACTGGAAAGAAGCTTTTGAGAAAATGCTCTGTGTTCTGTTAATTCATCTCACAGAGTTACATCTTTCCTTTCAAGAAGCCTTTCGCTAAGGCTGTTCTTGTGGAATTGGCAAAGTGATATTTCGAAGCCCATAGAGGGCTACGGTGAAAAAGGAAATATCTTCCGTTGAAAACTGGAAAGAATCTTTCTGAGAAACTTCTCTGTGTTCTGTTAATTCATCTCACAGAGTTACATCTTTCCCTTCAAGAAGCCTTTCGCTAAGGCTGTTCTTGTGGAACTGACAAAGGGATATTTGGAAGCCCATAGAGGGCTATGGTGAAAAAGGAAATATCTTCCGTTCAAAACTGGAAAGAAGCTTTCTGAGAAACTGCTCTGTGTTCTCTGAATTCTTCTCACAGAGTTACATCTTTCCCTTCAAGAAGCCTTTCGCTAAGGCTGTTCTTATGGAACTGGCAAAGGGATATTTGGAAACCCATAGAGGGCTATGGTGAAAAAGGAAATATCTTCCGTTCAAAACTGGAAAGAAGCTTTCTGAGAAACTGCTCTGTGTTCTCTGAATTCATCTCACAGAGTTACATCTTTCCCTTCAATAAGCCTTTCGCTACGGCTGTTCTTCTGGAACTGGCAAAGGGATATTTGGAAGCCCATAGAGGGCTATGGTGAAAAAGGAAATATCTTCCGTTCAAAACTGGAAAGAATGTTTCTGAGAAACTGCTCTGTGTTCTCTGAATTCATCTCACAGAGTTACATCTTTCCCTTCAAGAAGCGTTTCGCTAAGGCTGTTCTTGTGGAATTGGCAAAGGGATATTTGGAAGCCCATAGAGGGCTATGGTGAAAAAGGAAATATCTTCCGTTCAAAACTGGAAAGAAGCTTTCTGAGAACCTGCTCTGTGTTCTGTTAATTCATCTCACAGAGTTACATCTTTCCCTTCAAGAATCATTTCGCTAAGGCTGTTCTTGTGGAATGGGCAAAGGGATATTTGGAAGCCCTTAGAGGGCTATGGTGAAAAAGGAAATAACTTCCGTTCAAAATTAGAAAGAAGCTTTCTGAGAAACTGCTCTGTGTTCTGTTAGTTCATCTGACATAGTTACATCTTTCCCTTCAAGAAGCCTTTCGCTAAGGCTGTTCTTGTGGAATTGGCAAAGGGATATTTGTAAGCCCATAGAGGGCTATGGTGAAAAAGGAAATATCTTCCGTTCAAAACTGGAAAGAAGCTTTCTGAGAAACTGCTCTGTGTTCTGTTAGTTCATCTCACAGAGTTACATTTTTCCTACAAGAAGCCTTTCGCTAAGGCTGTTCTTGTAGAACTGGCAAAGGGATATTTGGAAACCCATAGAGGGCTATGGTGAAAAAGGAAACATCTTCCGTTCAAAACTGGAAAGAAGCTTTCTGAGAAACTGCTCTGTGTTCTCTGAATTCATCTCACAGAGTTACATCTTTCCCTTCATGAAGCCTTTCGCTAAGGCTGTTCTTCTGGAACTGGCAAAGGGATATTTGGAAGCCCATAGAGGGCTATGGTGAAAAAGGAAATATCTTCCGTTCAAAACTGGAAAGAAGCTTTCTGAGAAACTGCTCTGTGTTCTGTTAATTCATCTCACTGAGCTACATCGTTCCCTTCAAGATGCCTTTCGCTAAGGCTGTTCTTGCGAAATTGGCGAAGGGATATTTGGAAGCCCATAGAGGGCTATGGTGAAAAAGGAAATATCTTCCGTTCAAAACTGGAAGGAAGCTTTCTGAGAAACTGCTCTGTGTTCTCTGAATTCATCTCACAGAGTTACATCTTTCCCTTCAAGAAGCCTTTCGCTAAAGCTGTTCTTCTGGAACTGTCAAAGGGATATTTGGAAGCCCTTAGAGGGCTATGGTGAAAAAGGAAATATCTTCCGTTCAAAACTGGAAAGAAGCTTTCTGAGAAACTGCTCTGTGTTTTCTGAATTCATCTCACAGAGTTAAATCTTTCCCTTCCAGAAGCCTTTCGCTAAGGCTGTTCTTGTGGAATTGGCAAAGGGATATTTGGAAGCCCATAGAGGGCTATGCTGAAAAAGGAAATAACTTCCGTTCAAAACTGGAAAGAAGCTTTCTGAGAAACTGTTCTGTGTTCTGTTAGTTCATCTCACGGAGTTACATCTTGCCCTTCAAGAAGCCTTTCGCCAAGGCTGTTCTTGTGGAATTGGCAAAGGGATATTTGGAAGCCCATAGAGGGCTATGGTGAAAAAGGAAATATCTTCCGTTCAAAACTGGAAAGAAGCTTTCTGAGAAACTGCTCTGTGTTCTGTTAATTCATCTCACAGAGCTACATCTTTCCCTTCTAGAAGCCTTTCGCTACTGCTGTTCTTGTGGAATTGGCAAAGTGATATTTGGAAGCCCATAGAGGGCTATAGTGAAAAAGGAAATATCTTCCGTTCAAAACTGGAAAGAAGCTTTCTGAGAAAATGTTCTGTGTTCTGTTAATTCATCTCACAGAGTTACATCTTTCCCTTCAAGAAGCCTTTCGCTAAGGCTGTTCTTGTGGAATTGGCAAAGTGATATTTGGAAGCCCATAGAGGGCTACGGTGAAAAAGAAAATATCTTCCGTTCAAAACTGGAAAGAAGCTTTCTGAGAAACTGCTCTGTGTTCTCTGAATTCATCTCACAGAGTTACATCTTTCCCTTCAAGAAGCCTTTCGCTAAGGCTGTTCTTGTGGAATTGGCAAAGGGATATTTGGAGGCCCATAGAGGACTATGGTGAAAAAGGAAATATCTTCCGTTCAAAACTGGAAAGAAGCTTTCTGAGAAACTGCCCTGTGTTCTCTGAATTCATCTCACAGAGTTACATCTTTCCCTTCAAGAAGCCTTTCGCTAAGGCTGTTCTTGTGGAATTGGGAAAGGGATATTTGGAAGCCCTTAGAGTTCTATGGTGAAAAAGGAAATATCTTCCGTTCAAAACAGGAAAGAAGCTTTCTGAGAAACTGCTCTGTGTTCTGTTAATTCATCGCACAGAGTTACATCTTTCCCTTCAAGAAGCCTTTCGCTAAGGCTGTTCTTGTGGAACTGGCAAAGGGATATTTGGAAGCCCATAGAGGGCTAGGGTGAAAAGGAAATATCTTCCTTTCAAAATTGGAAAGGAGCTTTCTGAGAAACTGCTCTGTTTTCTCTGAATTCATCTCACAGAGTTACATCTTTCCCTTAAAGAAGCCTTTCGCTAAGGCTGTTCTTGTGGAATTGGCAAAGGGATATTTGGAAGCCCATAGAGGGCTAGGGTGAAAAGGAAATATCTTCCGTTCAAAATTGGAAAGAAGCTTTCTGATAAACTGCTCTGTGTTCTCTGAATTCATCTCACAGAGTTACATCTTTCCCTTCATGAAGCCTTTCGCTAAGGTTGTTCTTGTGGAATTGGCAAAGGGATATTTGGAAGCCCATAGAGGGCTATGGTGAAAAAGGAAATATCTTCCGTTCAAAACTGGAAAGAAGCTTTCTGAGAAACTGCTCTGTGTTCTGTTAATTCAACTCACAGAGTTACATCTTTCCCCTGAAGAAGCCTTTCGCTAAGGCTGTTCTCGTAGAATTCGCAAAGGGATATTTGGAAGCCCATAGAGGGCTATGGTGAAAAAAGAAATATCTTCCGTTCAAAACTGGAAAGAAGCTTTCTGAGAAACTGCTCTGTGTTCTCTGAATTCATCTCACAGAGTTTCGTCTTTCCCTTCAAGAAGCCTTTCGCTAAGGCTGTTCTTGTGGAACTGGCAAAGGGATATTTGGAAGCCCATAGAGGGCTAGGGTGAAAAGGAAATATCTTCCGTTCAAAATTGGAAAGAAGATTTCTGAGAAACTGCTCTGTGTTCTCTGAGTTCAGCTCACAGAGTTACATCTTTCCCTTCAAGAAGCCTTTCGCTAAGGCTGTTCTTGTGGAATTGGCAAAGGGATAATTGGAAGCCCATAGAGGGCTATGGTGAAAAAGGAAATATCTTGCGTTCAAAACTGGAAAGAAGCTTTCTGAGAAACTGCTCTGTGTTCTGTTAGTTCATCTCACAGAGTTACATTTTTCCTACATGAAGCCTTTCGCTAAGGCTGTTCTTGTAGAACTGGGAAAGGGATATTTGTAAACCCATAGAGGGCTATGGTGAAAAAGGAAATATCTTCCGTTCAAAGCTGGAAAGAAGCTTTCTGAGAAACTGCTCTGTGTTCTCTGAATTCATCTCACAGAGTTACATCTTTCCCTTCATGAAGCCTTTCGCTAAGGCTGTTCTTCTGGAACTGGTAAAGGGATATTTGGAAGCCCATAGAGGGCTATGGTGAAAAAGGAAATATCTTCCTTTCAAAACTGGAAAGAAGCTTTCTGAGAAACTGCTCTGTGTTCTGTTAATTCATCTCACAGAGCTACATCTTTACCTTCAAGATGCCTTTCGCTAAGGCTGTTCTTGCGGAATTGGCAAAGGGATATTTGGAAGCCCATAGAGGGCTATGGTGAAAAAGGAAATATCTTCCGTTCAAAACTGGAAAGAAGCCTTCTGAGAAACTGCTCTGCGTTCTGTTAATTCATCTCAGAGAGATACATCTTTCCCTTCTAGAAGCCTTTTGATAAGGCTGTTCTTGTGGAATTGGCAAAGGGATATTTGGAAGCCCATAGAGGGCTATGGTGAAAAAGGAAATATCTTCCGTTCAAAACTGGAAAGAAGCTTTCTGAGAAACTGCTCTGTGTTCTCTGAATTCATCTCACAGAGTTACATCTTTCCCTTTAAGAAGCCTTTCGCTAAAGCTGTTCTTCTGGAGCTGTCAAAGGGATATTTGGAAGCCCATAGAGGGCTATGGTGAAAAAGGAAATATCTTCCGTTCAAAAGTGGAAAGAAGCTTTCTGAGAAACTGCTCTGTGTTCTCTGAATTCATCTCACAGAGTTACATCTTTCCCTTCAAGAAGCCTTTCGCTAAGGCTGTTCTTGTGGAATTGGCAAAGTGATATTTGGAAGCACATAGAGGGCTACGGTGAAAAAGAAAATATCTTCCGTTGAAAACAGGAAAGAAGGTTTCTGAGAAACTGCTCTGTGTTCTGTTAATTCATGTCACAGAGTTACATCTTTCCCTTCAAGAAGCCTTTCGCTAAGGCTGTTCTTGTGGAATTGGCAAAGGGATATTTGGAAGCCCTTAGAGTTCTATGGTGAAAAAGGAAATATCTTCCGTTCAAAACAGGAAAGAAGCTTTCTGAGAAACTGCTCTGTGTTCTGTTAATTCATTGCACAGAGTAACATCTTTCCCTTCAAGAAGCCTTTCGCTAAGGCTGTTCTTGTGGAATTGGCAAAGGGATATTTGGAAGCCCACAGAGGGCTAGGGTGAAAAGGAAATATCTTCCGTTCAAAATTGGAAAGAAGCTTTCTGAGAAACTGCTGTGTTTTCTCTGAATTCATCTCACAGAGTTACATCTTTCCCTTCAAGAAGCCTTTCGCTAAGGCTGTTCTTGTGGAATTGGCAAAGGTATATTTGGAAGCCCATAGAGGGCTAGGGTGAAAAGGAAATATCTTCCGTTCAAAATTGGAAAGAAGCTTTCTGAGAAACTGCTCTGTGTTCTCTGAATTCATCTCACAGAGTTACATCTTTCCCTTCATGAAGCCTTTCGCTTAGGTTGTTCTTGTGGAATTGGCAAAGGGATATTTGGAAGCCCATAGAGGGCTGTGGTGAAAAAGGAAATATCTTCCGTTCAAAACTGGAAAGAAGCTTTCTGAGAAACTGCTCTGTGTTCTATTAATTGAACTCACAGAGTTACATCTTTCCCTTGAAGAAGCCTTTCGCTAAGGCTGTTCTCGTGGAATTCGCAAAGGGATATTTGGAAGCCCATAGAGGGCTATGGTGAAAAAAGAAATATCTTCCGTTCAAAACTGGAAAGAAGCTTTCTGAGAAACTGCTCTGTGTTCTCTGAATTCATCTCACAGAGTTTCGTCTTTCCCTTCAAGAAGCCTTTTGCTAAGGCTGTTTTTGTGGAACTGGCAAAGGGATATTTGGAAGCCCATAGAGGGCTAGGGTGAAAAGGAAATATCTTCCGTTCAAAATTGGAAAGAAGATTTCTGAGAAACTGCTCTGTGTTCTCTGAATTCATCTCACAGAGTTACATCTTTCCCTTCAAGAAGCCTTTCGCTAAGGCTGTTCTTCTGGAACTGGTAAAGGGATATATGGAAGCCCATAGAGGGCTATGGTGAAAAAGGAAATATCTTCCTTTCAAAACTGGAAAGAAGCTTTCTGAGAAACTGCTCTGTGTTCTGTTAATTCATCTCACAGAGCTACATCTTTACCTTCAAGATGCCTTTCGCTAAGGCTGTTCTTGCGGAATAGGCAAAGGGATATTTGGAAGCCCATAGAGGGCTATGGTGAAAAAGGAAATATCTTCCGTTCAAAACTGGAAAGAAGCTTTCTGAGAAACTGCTCTGCGTTCTGTTCATTCATCTCAGAGAGATACATCTTTCCCTTCAAGAAGCCTTTTGATAGGGCTGTTCTTGTGGAATTGGCAAAGGGATATTTGGAATCCCATAGAGGGCTATGGTGAAAAAGGAAATATCTTCCGTTCAAAACTGGAAAGAAGCTTTCTGAGAAACTGCTCTGTGTTCTCTGAATTCATCTCACAGAGTTACATCTTTCCCTTCAAGAAGCCTTTCGCTAAAGCTGTTCTTCTGGAGCTGTCAAAGGGATATTTGGAAGCCCATAGAGGGCTATGGTTAAAAAGGAAATATCTTCCATTCAAAAGTGGAAAGAAGCTTTCTGAGAAACTGCTCTGTGTTCTCTGAATTCATCTCACAGAGTTACATCTTTCCCTTGAAGAAGCCTTTCGCTAAGGCTGTTCTTGTGGAATTGGCAAAGGGATATTTGGAAGCCCATAGAGGGCTATGCTGAAAAAGGAAATAACTTCCGTTCAAAACTGGAAAGAAGCTTTCTGAGAAACTGATCTGTGTTCTGTTAGTTCATCTCACGGAGTTACATCTTGCCCTTCAAGAAGCCTTTCGCCAAGGCTGTTCTTGTGGAATTGGCAAAGGGATATTTGGAAGCCCATAGAGGGCTATGGTGAAAAAGGAAATATCTTCCGTTCAAAAATGGAAAGAAGCTTTCTGAGAAACTGCTCTGTGTTCTGTTAATTCATCTCACAAAGCTACATCTTTCCCTTCAAGAGGCCTTTCGCTACTGCTGTTCTTGTGGAATTGGCAAAGTGATATTTGGAAGCCCATAGAGGGCTATGGTGAAAAACGAAATATCTTCCGTTCAAAACTGGAAAGAAGCTTTCTGAGAAAATGTTCTGTGTTCTGTTAATTCATCTCACAGAGTTACATCTTTCCCTTCAAGAAGCCTTTCGCTAAGGCTGTTCTTGTGGAATTGGCAAAGTGATATTTGGAAGCCCATAGAGGGCTACGGTGAAAAAGAAAATATCTTCCGTTGAAAACAGGAAAGAAGGTTTCTGAGAAACTGCTCTGTGTTCTGTTAATTCATCTCACAGAGTTACATCTTTCCCTTCAAGAAGCCTTTCGCTAAGGCTGTTCTTGGGGAATTGGCAAAGGGATATTTGGAAGCCCTTAGAGTTCTATGGTGAAAAAGGAAATATCTTCCGTTCAAAACAGGAAAGAAGCTTTCTGAGAAGCTGCTCTGTGTTCTGTTAATTCATCGCACAGAGTTACATCTTTCCCTTCAAGAAGCCTTTCGCTAAGGCTGTTCTTGTGGAACTGGCAAAGGGATATTTGGAAGCCCACAGAGGGCTAGGGTGAAAAGGAAATATCTTCCGTTCAAAATTGGAAAGATGCTTTCTGAGAAACTGCTCTGTTTTCTCTGAATTCATCTCACAGAGTTACATCTTTCCCTTCAAGAAGCCTTTCGCTAAGGCTGTTCTTGTGGAATTGGCAAAGGGATATTTGGAAGCCCATAGAGGGCTAGGGTGAAAAGGAAATATCTTCCGTTCAAAATTGGAAAGAAGCTTTCTGAGAAACTGCTCTGTGTTCTCTGAATTCATCTCACAGAGTTACATCTTTCCCTTCATGAAGCCTTTTGCTAAGGTTGTTCTTGTGGAATTGGCAAAGGGATATTTGGAAGCCCATAGAGGGCTATGGTGAAAAAGGAAATATCTTCCGTTCAAAACTGGAAAGAAGCTTTCTGAGAAACTGCTCTGTGTTCTGTTAATTCAACTCACAGAGTTACATCTTTCCCTTGAAGAAGCCTTTCGCTAAGGCTGTTCTCGTGGAATTCGCAAAGGGATATTTGGAAGCCCATAGAGGGCTATGGTGAAAAAAGAAATATCTTCCGTTCAAAACTGGAAAGAAGCTTTCTGAGAAACTGCTCTGTGTTCTCTGAATTCATCTCACAGAGTTTCGTCTTTCCCTTCAAGAAGCCTTTCGCTAAGGCTGTTCTTGTGGAACTGGCAAAGGGATATTTGGAAGCCCATAGAGGGCTAGGGTGAAAAGGAAATATCTTCCGTTCAAAATTGGAAAGAAGATTTCTGAGAAACTGCTCTGTGTTCTCTGAATTCATCTCAAGAGTTACATCTTTCCCTTCAAGAAGCCTTTCGCTAAGGCTGTTCTTTTGGAATTGGCAAAGGGATATTTTGAAGCCCATAGAGGGCTATGGTGAAAAGGGAAATATCTTCCGTTCAAAACTGGAAAGAAGCTTTCTGAGAAACTGCTCTGTGTTCTGTTAGTTCATCTCACAGAGTTACATCTTTCCCTTCAAGAAGCCTTTCGCTAAGGCTGTTCTTGTGGTATTGGCAAAGGGATATTTGGAAGCCCATAGAGTGCTATGGTGAAAAAGGAAATATCTTCCGTTCAAAACTGGAAAGAATGTTTCTGAGAAACTGCTCTGTGTTCTCTGAGTTCATCTCACAGAGTTACATCTTTCCCTTCAAGAAGCCTTTCGCTAAGGCTGTTCTTGTGGAATTGGCAAAGGGATAATTGGAAGCCCATAGAGAGCTAAGGTGGAAAAGGAAATATCTTGCGTTCAAAACTGGAAAGAAGCTTTCTGAGAAACTGCTCTGTGTTCTGTTAGTTCATCTCACAGAGTTACATTTTTCCTACATGAAGCCGTTCGCTAAGGCTGTTCTTGTAGAACTGGCAAAGGGATATTTGGAAACCCATAGAGGGCTATGGTGAAAAAGGAAATATCTTCCGTTCAAAACTGGAAAGAAGCTTTCTGAGAAACTGCTCTGTGTTCTCTGAATTCATCTCACAGAGTTACATCTTTCCCTTCATGAAGCCTTTCGCTAAGGCTGTTCTTCTGGAACTGGTAAAGGGATATTTGGAAGCCCATAGAGGGCTATGGTGAAAAAGGAAATATCTTCCTTTCAAAACTGGAAAGAAGCTTTCTGAGAAACTGCTCTGTGTTCTGTTAATTCATCTCACAGAGCTACATCTTTACCTTCAAGATGCCTTTCGCTAAGGCTGTTCTTGCGGAATTGGCAAAGGGATATTTGGAAGCCCATAGAGGGCTATGGTGAAAAAGGAAATATCTTCCGTTCAAAACTGGAAAGAAGCTTTCTGAGAAACTGCTCTGCGTTCTGTTAATTCATCTCAGAGAGATACATCTTTCCCTTCAAGAAGCCTTTTGCTAAGGCTGTTCTTGTGGAATTGGCAAAGGGATATTTGGAAGCCCATAGAGGGCTATGGTGAAAAAGGAAATATCTTCCGTTCAAAACTGGAAAGAAGCTTTCTGAGAAACTGCTCTGTGTTCTCTGAATTCATCTCACAGAGTTACATCTTTCCCTTCAAGAAGCCTTTCGCTAAAGCTGTTCTTCTGGAGCTGTCAAAGGGATATTTGGAAGCCCATAGAGGGCTATGGTGAAAAAGGAAATATCTTCCGTTCAAAACTGGAAAGAAGCTTTCTGAGAAACTGCTCTGTGTTCTCTGAATTCATCTCACAGAGTTACATCTTTCCCTTGAAGAAGCCTTTCGCTAAGGCTGTTCTTGTGGAATTGGCAAAGGGATATTTGGAAGCCCATAGAGGGCTATGCTGAAAAAGGAAATAACTTCCGTTCAAAACTGGAAAGAAGCTTTCTGAGAAACTGCTCTGTGTTCTGTTAGTTCATCTCACGGAGTTACATCTTGCCCTTCAAGAAGCCTTTCGCCAAGGCTGTTCTTGTGGAATTGCAAAGGGATATTTGGAAGCCCATAGAGGGCTATGGTGAAAAAGGAAATATCTTCCGTTCAAAACTGGAAAGAAGCTTTCTGAGAAACTGCTCTGTGTTCTGTTAATTCATCTCACAAAGCTACATCTTTCCCTTCAAGAAGCCTTTCGCTACTGCTGTTCTTGTGGAATTGGCAAAGTGATATTTGGAAGCCCATAGAGGGCTATGGTGAAAAAGGAAATATCTTCCGTTCAAAACTGGAAAGAAGCTTTCTGAGAAAATGTTCTGTGTTCTGTTAATTCATCTCACAGAGTTACATCTTTCCCTTCAAGAAGCCTTTCGCTAAGGCTGTTCTTGTGGAATTGGCAAAGTGATATTTGGAAGCCCATAGAGGGCTACGGTGAAAAAGAAAATATCTTCCGTTGAAAACAGGAAAGAAGGTTTCTGAGAAACTGCTCTGTGTTCTGTTAATTCATCTCACAGAGTTACATCTTTCCCTTCAAGAAGCCTTTCGCTAAGGCTGTTCTTGTGGAATTGGGAAAGGGATATTTGGAAGCCCTTAGAGTTCTGTGGTGAAAAAGGAAATATCTTCCGTTCAAAACAGGAAAGAAGCTTTCTGAGAAACTGCTCTGTGTTCTGTTAATTCATCGCACAGAGTTACATCTTTCCCTTCAAGAAGCCTTTCGCTAAGGCTGTTCTTGTGGAACTGGCAAAGGGATATTTGGAAGCCCACAGAGGGCTAGGGTGAAAAGGAAATATCTTCCGTTCAAAATAGGAAAGAAGCTTTCTGAGAAACTGCTCTGTTTTCTCTGAATTCATCTCACAGAGTTACATCTTTCCCTTCAAGAAGCCTTTCGCTAAGGCTGTTCTTGTGGAATTGGCAAAGGGATATTTGGAAGCCCTTAGAGGGCTATGGTGAAAAAGGAAATAACTTCCGTTCAAAACTGGAAAGAAGCTTTCTGAGAAACTGCTACGTGTTCTCTGAATTCATCTCACAGAGTGACATCTTTCCCTTCAAGAAGCCTTTCGCTAACGCTGTTCTTGTGGAATTGGAAGAGTGATATTTGGAAGCCCATAGAGGACTATGGTGAAAAAGGAAATATCTTCCGTTCAAAACTGGAAAGTAGCTTTCTGAGAAACTGCTCTGTGTTCTGTTAATTCATCTCACAGAGCTACATCTTTCCCTTCAAGAAGCCTTTCGCTACTGCTGTTCTTGAGGAATTGGCAAAGTGATATTTGGAAGCCCATAGAGGGCTATGGTGAAAAAGGAAATATCTTCCGTTCAAAACTGGAAAGAAGCTTTCTGAGAAACTGCTCTGCGTTCTGTTAATTCATCTCAGAGAGATACATCTTTCCCTTCCAGAAGCCTTTTGCTAAGGCTGTTCTTGTGGAATTGGCAGAGGGATATTTGGAAGCCCATAGAGGGCTATGGTGAAAAAGGAAATATCTTCCGTTCAAAACTGGAAAGAAGCTTTCTGAGAAACTGCTCTGTGTTCTCTGAATTCATCTCACAGGGTTACATCTTTCTCTTCAAGAAGCCTTTCGCTAAGGCTGTTCTTGAGGAACTGGCAAAGGGATATTTGGAAGCCCATAGAGGGCTAGGGTGAAAAGTAAATATCTTCCGTTCAAAATTGGAAAGAAGCTTTCTGAGAAACTGCTCTGTGTTCTCTGAATTCATCTCACAGAGTTACATCTTTCCCTTCAAGAGGCCTTTCGCTAAGGCTGTTCTTGTGGAATTGGCAAAGGGATATTTGGAAGCCCTTAGAGGGCTATGGTGAAAAAGGAAATATCTTCCGTTCAAAACAGGAAAGAAGCTTTCTGAGAAACTACTCTTTGTTGTCTGAATTCATCTCACAGAGTTACATCTTTCCCTTCAAGAAGCCTTTCGCCAAGGCTGTTCTTGTGGAATTGGCAATGGGATATTTGGAAGCCCATAGAGGGCTATGCTGAAAAAGGAAATAACTTACGTTAAAAACTGGAAAGAAGCTTTCTGAGAAACTGCTCTGTGTTCTGTTAGTTCATCTCACAGAGTTAAATCTTTCCCATCAAGAAGCCTTTCGCCAAGGCTGTTCTTGTGGAATTGGCAAATGGATATTTGGAAGCCCATAGAGGGCTATGGTGAAAAAGGAAATATCTTCCGTTCAAAACTGGAAAGAAGCTTTTGAGAAAATGTTCTGTGTTCTGTTAATTCATCTCACAGAGTTACATCTTTCCCTTCAAGAAGCCTTTCGCTAAGGCTGTTCTTCTGGAATTGGCAAAGTGATATTTGGAAGCCCATAGAGGGCTACGGTGAAAAAGGAAATATCTTCCGTTCAAAACTGGAAAGAATCTTTCTGAGAAACTGCTCTGTGTTCTGTTAATTCATCTCACAGAGTTACATCTTTCCCATCAAGAAGCCTTTCGCTAACGCTGTTCTTGTGGAATTGGCAAAGGGATATTTGGAAGCCCATAGAGGGCTATTGTGAAAAAGGAAATATCTTCCGTTCAAATCTGGAAAGAAGCTTTCTGAGAAACTGCTCTGTGTTCTCTGAATGCATCTCACAGAGTTACATCTTTCCCTTGAAGAAGCCTTTCGCCAAGGCTGTTCCTCTGGAATTGGCAAAGGGATATTTGGAAGACCATAGAGGGCTATGCTGAAAAAGGAAATAACTTGCGTTCCAAACTGGAAAGAAGCTTTCTGAGAAACTGCTCTGTGTTCTTTTAGTTCATCTCACGGAGTTACATCTTGCCCTTCAAGAAGCCTTTCGCCAAGGCTGTTCTTGTGGAATTGGCAAAGGGATATTTGGAAGCCCATAGAGGGCTACGGTGAAAAAGGAAATATCTTCCGTTCAAAACTGGAAAGAAGCTTTCTGAGAAACTGCTCTGTGTTCTGTTAATTCATCTCACAGAGCTACATCTTTCCCTTCAAGAAGCCTTTCGCTACTGCTGTTCTTGTGGAATTGGCAAAGTGATATTTGGAAGCCCATAGAGGGCTACGGTGAAAAAGGAAATATCTTCCGTTCAAAACTGGAAAGAAGCTTTCTGAGAAAATGTTCTGTGTTCTGTTAATTCATCTCACAGAGTTACATCTTTCCCTTCAAGAAGCCTTTCGCTAAGGCTGTTCTTGTGGAATTGGCAAAGTGATATTTGGAAGCCCATAGAGGGCTATGGTGAAAAAGGAAATATCTTCTGTTCAAAACTGGAAAGAAGCTTTCTGAGAAACCTCCCTGTGTTCTCTGAATTCATCTCACAGAGTAACATCTTTCCCTTCAAGAAGCCTTTCGCTAAGGCTGTTCTTGTGGAATTGGGAAAGGGATATTTGGAAACCCTTAGAGTTCTATGGTGAAAAAGGAAATATCTTCCGTTCAAAACAGGAAAGAAGCTTTCTGAGAAACTGCTCTGTGTTCTGTTAATTCATCGCACAGAGTTACATCTTTCCCTTCAAGAAGCCTTTCGCTAAGGCTGTTCTTCTGGAACTAGCAAAGGGATATTTGGAATCCCACAGAGGGCTAGGGTGAAAAGGAAATATCTTCCGTTCAAAATTGGAAAGAAGCTTTCTGAGAAACTGCTCTGTTTTCTCTGAATTCATCTCACAGAGTTACATCTTTCCCTTCAAGAAGCCTTTCGCTAAGGCTGTTCTTGTGGAATTGGCAAAGGGATATTTGGAAGCCCATAGAGTTCTAGGGTGAAAAGGAAATATCTTCCGTTCAAAATTGGAAAGAAGCTTTCTGAGAAACGGCTCTGTGTTCTCTGAATTCATCTCACAGAGTTACATCTTTCCCTTCATGAAGCCTTTCGCTAAGGTTGTTCTTGTGGAATTGGCAAAGGGATATTTGGAAGCCCATAGAGGGCTATGGTGAAAAAGGAAATATCTTCCGTTCAAAACTGGAAAGAAGCTTTCTGAGAAACTGCTCTGTGTTCTGTTAATTCAACTCACACAGTTACATCTTTCCCTTGAAGAAGCCTTTCGCTAAGGCTGTTCTCGTGGAATTCGCAAAGGGATATTTGGAAGCCCATAGAGGGCTATGGTGAAAAAAGAAATATCTTCCGTTCAAAACTGGAAAGAAGCTTTCTGAGAAACTGCTCTGTGTTCTCTGAATTCATCTCACAGAGTTTCGTCTTTCCCTTCAAGAAGCCTTTCGCTAAGGCTGTTCTTGTGGAACTGGCAAAGGGATATTTGGAAGCCCATAGAGGGCTAGGGTGAAAAGGAAATATCTTCCGTTCAAAATTGGAAAGAAGATTTCTGAGAAACTGCTCTGTGTTCTCTGAATTCATCTCACAGAGTTACATCTTTCCCTTCAAGAAGCCTTTCGCTAAGGCTGTTCTTTTGGAATTGGCAAAGGGATATTTTGAAGCCCATAGAGGGCTATGGTGAAAAGGGAAATATCTTCCGTTCAAAACTGGAAAGAAGCTTTCTGAGAAACTGCTCTGTGTTCTGTTAGTTCATCTCACAGAGTTACATCTTTCCCTTCAAGAAGCCTTTCGCTAAGGCTGTTCTTGTGGAATTGGCAAAGGGATAATTGGAAGCCCATAGAGAGCTAAGGTGGAAAAGGAAATATCTTGCGTTCAAAACTGGAAAGAAGCTTTCTGAGAAACTGCTCTGTGTTCTCTGAATTCATCTCACAGAGTTACATCTTTCCCTTCATGAAGCCTTTCGCTAAGGCTGTTCTTCTGGAACTGGTAAAGGGATATTTGGAAGCCCATAGAGGGCTATGGTGAAAAAGGAAATATCTTCCTTTCAAAACTGGAAAGAAGCTTTCTGGAAACTGCTCTGTGTTCTGTTAATTCATCTCACAGAGCTACATCTTTACCTTCAAGATGCCTTTCGCTAAGGCTGTTCTTGCGGAATTGGCAAAGGGATATTTGGAAGCCCATAGAGGGCTATGGTGAAAAAGGAAATATCTTCCGTTCAAAACTGGAAAGAAGCTTTCTGAGAAACTGCTCTGTGTTCTCTGAATTCATCTCACAGAGTTACATCTTTCCCTTCAAGAAGCCTTTCGCTAAAGCTGTTCTTCTGGAGCTGTCAAAGGGATATTTTAAGCCCATAGAGGGCTATGGTGAAAAAGGAAATATCTTCCGTTCAAAACTGGAAAGAAGCTTTTTGAGAAACGGCTCTGTGTTCTCTGAATTCATCTCACAGAGTTACATCTTTCCCTTGAAGAAGCCTTCCGCTAAGGCTGTTCTTGTGGAATTGGCAAAGGGATATTTGGAAGCCCATAGAGGGCTATGCTGAAAAAGGAAATAACTTCCGTTCAAAACTGGAAAGAAGCTTTCTGAGAAACTGCTCTGTGTTCTGTTAGTTCATCTCACGGAGTTACATCTTGCCCTTCAAGAAGCCTTTCGCCAAGGCTGTTCTTGTGGAATTGCAAAGGGATATTTGGAAGCCCATAGAGGGCTATGGTGAAAAAGGAAATATCTTCCGTTCAAAACTGGAAAGAAGCTTTCTGAGAAACTGCTCTGTGTTCTGTTAATTCATCTCACAAAGCTACATCTTTCCCTTCAAGAAGCCTTTCGCTACTGCTGTTCTTGTGGAATTGGCAAAGTGATATTTGGAAGCCCATAGAGGGCTATGGTGAAAAAGGAAATATCTTCCGTTCAAAACTGGAAAGAAGCTTTCTGAGAAAATGTTCTGTTTTCTGTTAATTCATCTCACAGAGTTACATCTTTCCCTTCAAGAAACCTTTCGCTAAGGCTGTTCTTGTGGAATTGCCAAAGTGATATTTGGAAGCCCATAGAGGGCTACGGTGAAAAAGAAAATATCTTCCGTTGAAAACAGGAAAGAAGGTTTCTGAGAAACTGCTCTGTGTTCTGTTAATTCATCTCACAGAGTTACATCTTTCCCTTCAAGAAGCCTTTCGCTAAGGCTGTTCTTGTGGAATTGGGAAATGGATATTTGGAAGCCCTTAGAGTTCTGTGGTGAAAAAGGAAATATCTTCCGTTCAAAATAGGAAAGAAGCTTTCTGAGAAACTGCTCTGTGTTCTGTTAATTCATCGCACAGAGTTACATCTTTCCCTTCAAGAAGCCTTTCGCTAAGGCTGTTCTTGTGGAACTGGCAAAGGGATATTTGGAAGCCCACAGAGGGCTAGGGTGAAAAGGAAATATCTTCCGTTCAAAATAGGAAAGAAGCTTTCTGAGAAACTGCTCTGTTTTCTCTGAATTCATCTCACAGAGTTACATCTTTCCCTTCAAGAAGCCTTTCGCTAAGGCTGTTCTTGTGGAATTGGCAAAGGGATATTTGGAAGCCCTTAGAGGGCTATGGTGAAAAAGGAAATATCTTCCGTTCAAAACTGGAAAGAAGCTTTCTGAGAAACTGCTACGTGTTCTCTGAATTCATCTCACAGAGTGACATCTTTCCCTTCAAGAAGCCTTTCGCTAACGCTGTTCTTTAGGAATTGGCAGAGTGATATTTGGAAGCCCATAGAGGACTATGGTGAAAAAGGAAATATCTTCCGTTCAAAACTGGAAAGTAGCTTTCTGAGAAACTGCTCTGTGTTCTGTTAATTCATCTCACAGAGCTACATCTTTCCCTTCAAGAAGCCTTTCGCTACTGCTGTTCTTGTGGAATTGGCAAAGTGATATTTGGAAGCCCATAGAGGGCTATGGTGAAAAAGGAAATATCTTCCGTTCAAAACTGGAAAGAAGCTTTCTGAGAAACTGCTCTGCGTTCTGTTAATTCATCTCAGAGAGATACATCTTTCCCTTCCAGAAGCCTTTTGCTAAGGCTGTTCTTGTGGAATTGGCAGAGGGATATTTGGAAGCCCATAGAGGGCTATGGTGAAAAAGGAAATATCTTCCGTTCAAAACTGGAAAGAAGCTTTCTGAGAAACTGCTCTGTGTTGTCTGAATTCATCTCACAGAGTTACATCTTTCCCTTCAAGAGGCCTTTCGCTAAGGCTGTTCTTGTGGAATTGGCAAAGGGATATTTGGAAGCCCTTAGAGGGCTATGGTGAAAAAGGAAATATCTTCCGTTCAAAACTGGAAAGAAGCTTTCTGAGAAACTACTCTTTGTTGTCTGAATTCATCTCACAGAGTTACATCTTTCCCCTCAAGAAGCCTTTCGCCAAGGCTGTTCTTGTGGAATTGGCAATGGGATATTTGGAAGCCCATAGAGGGCTATGCTGAAAAAGGAAATAACTTACGTTAAAAACTGGAAAGAAGCTTTCTGAGAAACTGCTCTGTGTTCTGTTAGTTCATCTCACAGAGTTAAATCTTTCCCATCAAGAAGCCTTTCGCCAAGGCTGTTCTTGTGGAATTGGCAAATGGATATTTGGAAGCCCATAGAGGGCTATTGTGAAAAAGGAAATATCTTCCGTTCAAATCTGGAAAGAAGCTTTCTGAGAAACTGCTCTGTGTTCTCTGAATTCATCTAACAGAGTTACATCTTTCCCTTGAAGACGCCTTTCGCCAAGGCTGTTCTTCTGGAATTGGCAAAGGGATATTTGGAAGACCATAGAGGGCTATGCTGAAAAAGGAAATAACTTGCGTTCCAAACTGGAAAGAAGCTTTCTGAGAAACTGCTCTGTGTTCTTTTAGTTCATCTCACGGAGTTACATCTTGCCCTTCAAGAAGCCTTTCGCCAAGGCTGTTCTTGTGGAATTGGCAAAGGGATATTTGGAAGCCCATAGAGGGCTATGGTGAAAAAGGAAATATCTTCCGTTCAAAACTGGAAAGAAGCTTTCTGAGAAACTGCTCTGTGTTCTGTTAATTCATCTCACAGAGCTACATCTTTCCCTTCAAGAAGCCTTTCGCTACTGCTGTTCTTGTGGAATTGGCAAAGTGATATTTGGAAGCCCATAGAGGGCTATGGTGAAAAAGGAAATATCTTCCGTTCAAAACTGGAAAGAAGCTTTCTGAGAAAATGTTCTGTGTTCTGTTAATTCATCTCACAGAGTTACATCTTTCCCTTCAAGAAGCCTTTCGCTAAGGCTGTTCTTGTGGAATTGGCAAAGTGATATTTGGAAGCCCATAGAGGGCTATGGTGAAAAAGGAAATATCTTCTTTTCAAAACTGGAAAGAAGCTTTCTGAGAAACCTCCCTGTGTTCTCTGAATTCATCTCACAGAGTAACATCTTTCCCTTCAAGAAGCCTTTCGCTAAGGCTGTTCTTGTGGAATTGGGAAAGGGATATTTGGAAACCCTTAGAGTTCTATGGTGAAAAAGGAAATATCTTCCGTTCAAAACAGGAAAGAAGCTTTCTGAGAAACTGCTCTGTGTTCTGTTAATTCATCGCACAGAGTTACATCTTTACCTTCAAGAAGCCTTTCGCTAAGGCTGTTCTTGTGGAACTGGCAAAGGGATATTTGGAAGCCCACAGAGGGCTAGGGTGAAAAGGAAATATCTTCCGTTCAAAATTGGAAAGAAGCTTTCTGAGAAACTGCTCTGTTTTCTCTGAATTCATCTCACAGAGTTACATCTTTCCCTTCAAGAAGCCTTTCGCTAAGGCTGTTCTTGTGGAATTGGCAAAGGGATATTTGGAAGCCCTTAGAGGGCTATGGTGAAAAAGGAAATATCTTCCGTTCAAAACTGGAAAGAAGCTTTCTGAGAAACTGCTCTGTGTTCTCTGAATTCATCTCACAGAGTCACATCTTTCCCTTCAAGAAGCCTTTCGCTAACGCTGTTCTTGTGGAATTGGCAGAGTGATATTTGGAAGCCCATAGAGGACTATGGTGAAAAAGGAAATATCTTCCGTTCAAAACTGGAAAGTAGCTTTCTGAGAAACTGCTCTGTGTTCTGTGAATTCATCTCACAGAGTTACATCTTTCCCTTCAAGAAGCCTTTCCCTAAGGCTGTTCTTGTGGCACTGGCAAAGGGATATTTGAAAGCCCATAGAGGGCTAGGGTGAAAAGGAAATATCTTCCGTTCAAAATTGGAAAGAAGCTTTCTGAGAAACTGCTCTGTGTTCTCTGAATTCATCTCACAGAGTTATATCTTTCCCTTCAAGAGGCCTTTCGCTAAGGCTGTTCCTGTGGAATTGGCAAAGGGATATTTGGAAGCCCTTAGAGGGCTATGGTGAAAAAGTAAATATCTTCCGTTCAAAACTGGAAAGAAGCTTTTGAGAAAATGTTCTGTGTTCTGTTAATTCATCTCATAGAGTTACATCTTTCCCTTCAAGAAGCCTTTCGCTAAGGCTGTTCTTGTGGAATTGGCAAAGTGCTATTTGGAAGCCCATAGAGGGCTACGGTGAAAAAGGAAATATCTTCCGTTCAAAACTGGAAAGAATCTTTCTGAGAAACTGCTCTGTGTTCTGTTAATTCATCTCACAGAGTTACATCTTTCCCTTCAAGAAGCCTTTCGCTAAGGCTGTTCTTGTGGAATTGGCAAAGGGATATTTGGAAGCCCATAGAAGGCTATGGTGAAAAAGGAAATATCTTCCGTTCAAATCTGGAAAGAAGCTTTCTGAGAAACTGTTCTATGTTCTCTGAATTCTTCTCACAGAGTTACATCTTTCCCTTCAAGAAGCCTTTCGCTAAGGCTGTTCTTGTGGAACTGGCAAAGGGATATTTGGAAACCCATAGAGGGCTATGGTGAAAAAGGAAATATCTTCCGTTCAAAACTGGAAAGAAGCTTTCTGAGAAACTGCTCTGTGTTCTCTGAATACATCTCACAGAGTTACATCTTACCCTTCAATAAGACTTTCGCTAAGGCTGTTCTTCTGGAACTGGCAAAGGGATATTTGGAAGCCCATAGAGGGCTATAGTGAAAAAGGAAATATCTTCCGTTCAAAACTGGAAAGAATGTTTCTGAGAACCTGCTCTGTGTTTTCTGAATTCATCTCACAGAGTTACATCTTTCCCTTCAAGAAGCCTTTCGCTAAGGCTGTTCTTGTGGAATTGGCAAAGGGATATTTGGAAGCCCATAGAGGGCTATGGTGAAAAAGGAAATATCTTCCGTTCAAAACTGGAAAGAAGCTTTCTGAGATACTGCTCTGTGTTCTGTTAATTCATCTCACAGAGTTACATCTTTCCCTTCAACAATCATTTCGCTAAGGCTGTTCTTGTGGAATTGGCAAAGGGATATTTGGAAGCCCTTAGAGGGCTATGGTGAAAAAGGAAATATCTTCCGTTCAAAATTGGAAAGAATCTTTCTGAGAAACTGCTCTGTGTTTTGTTAGTTCATCTCACATAGTTACATCTTTCCCTTCAAGAAGCCTTTCGCTAAGGCTGTTCTTGTGGAATTGGCAAAGGGATATTTGGAAGCCCATAGAGGGCTATGGTGAAAAAGGAAATATCCTCCGTTCAAAACTGGAAAGAAGCTTTCTGAGAAACTGCTCTGTGTTCTCTGAATATATCTCACAGAGTTACATCTTTCCCTTCAAGAAGCCTTTCGCTAAGGCTGTTCTGGTGGAATTGGCAAAGGGATATTTGGAAGCCCATAGAGGGCTATGGTGAAAAAGGAAATATCTTCCGTTCAAAACTTGAAAGAAGCTTTCTGAGAAACTGCTCTGTGTTCTGATAAATCATCTCACAGAGCTGCATCTTTCACTTCAAGAAGCCTTTCGCTAAGGCTGTTCTTGTGGAAATGGCAAAGTGATATTTGGATGCCTATAGAGGTCTATGGTGAAAAAGGAAATATCTTCCGTTCAAAACTGGAAAGAAGCTTTCTGAGAAACTGTTCTGTGTTCTGTTAGTTCATCTCACAGTGTTACATCTTTCCCTTCAAGAAGCCTTTCGCTAAGGCTGTTCTTGTAGAACTGGCAAAGGATATTAGTAAGCCCTTAGAGGGCTATGGGGAAAAAGGAAATATCTTCCGTTCAAAACTGGAAAGAAGCTTTCTGAGAAACTGCTCTGGGTTCTCTGAATTCATCTCACACAGTTGCATCTTTCCCTTCAAGAAGCCTTTCGCTAAGGCTGTTCTTGTGGAACTGGCAAAGGGATATTTGGAAGCCCATAGAGGGCTATGGTGAAAAAGGAAATATCTTCCGTTCAAAACTGGAAAGAAGCTTTCTGAGAAACTGCTCTGTGTTCTCCGAATTCAACTCACAGTGATACATCTTTCCCTTCAAGAAGCCTTTCGCTAAGGCTGTTCTTGTGGAACTGGCAAAGGGATATTTCGAAGCTCATAGATGGCTATGGTGAAAAAGGAAATATCATCCGTTCAAAACTTGGAAGAAGCTTTCTGGGAAACTGCTCTGTGTTCTGTTAATTCATCTCACAGAGCTACATCTTTCCCTTCAAGAAGCCTTTCGCTAAGGATGTTCTTGGTGAAAGGGAAAAGTGATATTTGGAAGCCCAGAGAGGGCTATGGTGAAAAATGAAATATCTTCCGTTCAAAACTGGAAAGAAGCTTTCTGAGAAACTGCTCGGTGTTCTGTTAATTCATCTCACAGAGTTACATCTTTCCCTTCAAGAAGCCTTTCGCTAAGGCTGTTCTTGTGGAATTGGCAAAGGGATATTTGGAAGCCCATAGAGGGCTATGGTGAAAAAGGAAATATCTTCCGTTCAAAACTGGAAAGAAGCTTTCTGAGAAACTGCTCTTTGTTCTGTTAATTCATCTCACAGAGTTACATCTTTCCCTTCAAGAAGCCTTTCGCTAAGACTTTTCTTGTGGAATTTTCAAAGGGATATTTGGAAACCCATAGAGGGCTATGGTGAAAAAGGAAATATCTTCCGTTCAAACTGGAAAGAAGCTTTCTGAGAAACTGCTCTGTGTTCTGTTAATTCATCTCACAGAGCTACATCTTTCCCTTCAAGAAGCCTTTCGCTAAGGCTGTTCTTGTGATATTGGAAAAGTGATATTTGGAAGCACTTAGAGGGCTATGGTGAAAAAGGAAATATCTTCCGTTCAAAACTGGAAAGAAGCTTTCTGAGTAACTGCTCTGTGTTCTGTTAGTTCATCTCACAGAGTTACATCTTTCCCTTCAAGAAGCCTTTCGCTAAGGCTGTTCCTGTGGAATTGGGAAAGGGATATTTGGAAGCCCATAGAGGGCTGTGGTGAAAAAGGAAATATCTTCCGTTCAAAAATGGAAAGATGCTTTCTGAGAAACTGCTCTGTGTTCTGTTAATTCATCTCACAGAGATACATCTTTCCGTTCCAGAAGCCTTTCGCTAAGGCTGTTCTTGTGGAATTGGCAAAGGGATATTTGGAAGCCCATAGAGGGCTATGGTGAAAAAGGAAATATCTTCCCTTCAAAACTGGAAAGAAGCTTTCTGAGAAACTGCTCTTTGTTCTCTGAATTCATCTCACAGAGTTACATCTTTCCCTTCAAGACGCCTTTCGCTAAGGCTCTTCTTGTGGAACTGGCAAAGGGATATTTGGAAGCCCATAAAGGGCTATGGTGAAAAAGGAAATATCTTCCGTTCAAAGCTGGAAAGAAGCTTTCTGAGAAACTGCTCTGTGTTCTGTTAATTCATCTCACAGAGCTACATCTTTCCCTTCAAGAAGCCTTTCGCTAAGGCTGTTCTTGTGGAAATGGGAAAGTGATATTTGGAAGCCCATAGAGGGCTATGGTGAAAAAGGAAATATCTTCCGTTCAAAACTGGAAAGAAGCTTTCTGAGAAACGGTTCTGTGTTCTGTTAGTTCATCTCACAGTGCTACATCTTTCCCTTCAAGAAGCCTTTCGCTAAGGCTGTTCTTGTGTAACTGGCAAAGGGATATTTGGAAGCCCTTAGAGGGCTATGGTGAAAAAGGAATTATCTTCCGTTCAAAACTGGAAAGAAACTTTCTGAGAAACTGCTCTGTGTTCTGTTAGTTCACCTCACAGAGTTACATCTTTCCCGTCAAGAAGCCTTTCGCTAAGGCTGTTCTTGTGGAACTGGCAAAGGAATATTTGGAAACCCATTGAGGGCTATGGTGAAAAAGGAAATATCTTCCGTTCAAAACTGGAAAGAAGCTTTCTGAGAAACTTCTCTGTGTTCTCTGAATTCATCTCACAGAGTTACATATTTCCCTTCAAGAAGCCTTTCGCTAAAGCTGTTCTTCTGGAACTGGCAAAGGGATATTTGGAAGCCCATAGAGGGCTATGGTGAAAAAGGAAATATCTTACGTTCAAAACTGGAAAGTAGCTTTCTGAGAAACTGCTCTGTGTTCTCTGAATTCATCTCACAGAGTTACATCTTTCCCTTCAAGAAGCCCTTCGGTAAGGCTGTTCTTGTGGAACTGGCAAAGGGATATTTGGAAGCCCATGGAGGGCTAGGGTGAAAAGGAAATATCTTCCGTTCAAAATTGGAAAGAAGCTTCCTGAGAAACTGCTCTGTTTTCTCTGAATTTACCTCACAGAGTTACATCTTTCCCTTCAAGAAGCCTTTCGCTAAGGCTGTTCTTGTGGAACTGGCAAAGGGATATTTGGAAGCCCATAGAGGGCTATGGTGAAAAAGGAAGTATCTTCCGTTCAAAATTGGAAAGAAGCTTTCTGAGAAACTGCTCTGTGTTCTGTTAATTCACCTCACAGAGCTACATCTTTCCCTTCAAGAAGCCTTTCGCTAAGGCTGTTCTTGTGGAATTTGCAAAGTGATATTTGGAAACCCATAGTGGGCTATGGTGAAAAAGGAAATAGCTTCCGTTCAAAACTGGAAAGAAGCTTTCTAAGAAACTGTTCTGTGTTCTGTTAGTTCATCTCACAGAGTTACATCTTTCCCTTCAAGAAGCCTTTCGCTAAGGCTGTTCTTGTGGAACTGGCAAAGGGATATTTGGAATCCCACAGAGGGCTATGGTGAAAAAGGAAATAGCTTCCGTTCAAAACTGGAAAGAAGCTTTCTAAGAAACTGTTCTGTGTTCTGTTAGTTCATCTCACAGAGTTACATCTTTCCCTTCAAGAAGCCTTTCGCTAAGGCTGTTCTTGTGGAACTGGCAAAGGGATATTTGGAAGCCCATAGAGGGCTATGGTGAAAAAGGAAGTATCTTCCGTTCAAAATTGGAAAGAAGCTTTCTGAGAAACTGCTCTGTGTTCTGTTAGTTCATCTCACAGAGTTACATCTTTCCCTTCAAGAAGCCTTTCGCTAAGGCTGTTCTTGTGGAACTGGCAAAGGGATATTTGGAATCCCACAGAGGGCTATGGTGAAAAAGGAAATATCTTCCGTTCAAAACTGGAAAGAAGCTTTCTGAGAAACTGCTCTGTGTTCTGTTAATTCATCTCACAGAGTTACATCTTTCCCTTCAAGAAGCCTTTCGCTAAGGCTGTTCTTGTGGAATTGGCAAAGTGATATTTGGAAGCCCATGGAGGGCTACGGTGAAAAAGGAAATATCTTCCGTTCAAAACAGGAAAGAAGGTTTCTGAGAAACTGCTCTGTGTTCTGTTAATTCATCTCACAGAGTTACATCTTTCCCTTCAAGAAGCCTTTCGCTAAGGCTGTTCTTGTGGAATTGGCAAAGGGATATTTTGAAGCCCATAGAGGGCTATGGTGAAAAAGGAAATATCTTCCGTTCAAAACTGAAAAGAAGCTTTCTGAGAAACTGCTCTGTGTTCTCTGAATTCTTCTGACCGAGTTACATCTTTCCCTTCAAGAAGCCTTTCGCTAAGGCTGTTCTTGTGGAACTGGCAAAGGGATATTTGGAAAACCATAGAGGGCTATGGTGAAAAAGGAAATATCTTCCGTTCAAAACTGGAAAGAAGCTTTCTGAGAAACTGCTCTGTGCTCTCTGAATTCATCTCACAGAGTTACATCTTTCCCTTCAATAAGACTTTCGCTAAGGCTGTTCTTCTGTAACTGGCAAAGGGATATTTGGAAGCCCATAGAGGGCTATGGTGAAAAAGGAAATATCTTCCGTTCAAAACTGGAAAGAAGCTTTCTGAGAAACTGCTCGGTGTTCTGTTAATTCATCTCACAGAGCTACATCTTTCCCTTCAAGAAGCCTTTCGCTAAGGCTGTTCTTGTGGAATTGCCAAGTGATATTTCGAAGGCGATAGAGGGCTATGGTGAAAAAGGAAATATCTTCCGTTCAAAACTGGAAGGAAGCTTTCTGAGAAAGTGCTCTTTGTTCTGTTAATTCATCTCACAGAGTTACATCTTTCCCTTCAAGAAGCCTTTCGCTAAGGCTGTTCTTGTGGAATTGGCAAAGGGATATTTGGAAGCCCATAGAGGGCTATGCTGAAAAAGGAAATAACTTCCGTTCAAAACTGGAAAGAAGCTTTCTGAGAAACTGCTCTGTGTTCTTATAGTTGATCTCACGGAGTTACATCTTGCCCTTCAATAAGCCTTTCGCCAAGGCTGTTCTTGTGGAATTGGCAAAGGGATATTTGGAAGCCCATAGAGGGCTATGGTGAAAAAGGAAATATCTTCCGTTCAAAACTGGAAAGAAGCTTTCCGAGAAACTGCTCTGTGTTCTCTGAATTCTTCTAACAGAGTTACATCTTTCCCTTCAAGAAGCCTTTCGCTAAGGCTGTTGTTGTGGAACTGGCAAAGGGATATTTGGAAACCCATAGAGGGCTATGGTAAAAAAGGAAATATCTTCCGTTCAGAACTGGAAAGAAGCTTTCTGAGAATCTGCTCTGTGTTCTCTGAATTCATATCACAGAGTTACATCTTTCCCGTCAACAAGCCTTTCGCTAAGGCTGTTCTTGTGGAACTGACAAAGGGATATCTGTAAGCCCATAGAGGGCTATGGTGAAAAAGGAAATATCTTCCGTTCAAAACTGGAAAGAAGCTTTCTGAGAAACAGCTCTGTGTTCTCTAAATTCATCTTACCGAGTTACATCTTTCCCTTCAAGAAGCCTTTCGCTAAGGCTGTTCTTGTGGAATTGGCAAAGTGATATTTGGAAGCCCATAGAGGGCTATGGTGAAAAAGGAAATATCTTCCGTTCAAAACTGGAAAGAAGCTTTCTGAGAAACTGCTCTGTGTTCTCTGAATTCATCTCACAGAGTTACATCTTTCCCTTCAAGAAGCCTTTCGCTAAGGCTGTTCTGGTGGTATTGGCAAAGGGATATTTGGAAGCCCATAGAGGGCTATGGTGAAAAAGGAAATATCTTCCGTTCAAAACTTGAAAGAAGCTTTCTGAGAAACTGCTCTGTGTTCTGATAAATCATCTCACAGAGCTACATCTTTCACTTCAAGAAGCCTTTCGCTAAGGCTGTTCTTGTGGAAATGGCAAAGTGATATTTGGAAGCCTATAGAGGGCTATGGTGAAAAAGGAAATATCTTCCGTTCAAAACTGGAAAGAAGCTTTCTGAGAAACTGTTCTGTGTTCTGTTAGTTCATCTCACAGTGTTACATCTTTCCCTTCAAGAAGCCTTTCGCTAAGGCTGTTCTTGTAGAACTGGCAAAGGATATTAGTAAGCCCTTAGAGGGCTATGGTGAAAAAGGAAATATCTTCCGTTCAAAACTGGAAAGAAGCTTTCTGAGAAACTGCTCTGGGTTCTCTGAATTCATCTCACACAGTTGCATCTTTCCCTTCAAGAAGCCTTTCGCTAAGGCTGTTCTTGTGGAACTGGCAAAGGGATATTTGGAAGCCCATAGAGGGCTATGGTGAAAAAGGAAATATCTTCCGTTCAAAACTGGAAAGAAGCTTTCTGAGAAACTGCTCTGTGTTCTCCGAATTCAACTCACAGTGATACATCTTTCCCTTCAAGAAGCCTTTCGCTAAGGCTGTTCTTGTGGAACTGGCAAAGGGATATTTCGAAGCTCATAGATGGCTATGGTGAAAAAGGAAATATCATCCGTTCAAAACTTGGAAGAAGCTTTCTGGGAAACTGCTCTGTGTTCTGTTAATTCATCTCACAGAGCTACATCTTTCCCTTCAAGAAGCCTTTCGCTAAGGATGTTCTTGGTGAAAGGGAAAAGTGATATTTGGAAGCCCAGAGAGGGCTATGGTGAAAAATGAAATATCTTCCGTTCAAAACTGGAAAGAAGCTTTCTGAGAAACTGCTCGGTGTTCTGTTAATTCATCTCACAGAGTTACATCTTTCCCTTCAAGAAGCCTTTCGCTAAGGCTGTTCTTGTGGAATTGGCAAAGGGATATTTGGAAGCCCATAGAGGGCTATGGTGAAAAAGGAAATATCTTCCGTTCAAAACTGGAAAGAAGCTTTCTGAGAAACTGCTCTTTGTTCTGTTAATTCATCTCACAGAGTTACATCTTTCCCTTCAAGAAGCCTTTCGCTAAGACTTTTCTTGTGGAATTTTCAAAGGGATATTTGGAAACCCATAGAGGGCTATGGTGAAAAAGGAAATATCTTCCGTTCAAAACTGGAAAGAAGCTTTCTGAGAAACTGCTCTTTGTTCTGTTAATTCATCTCACAGAGTTACATCTTTCCCTTCAAGAAGCCTTTCGCTATGGCTGTTTTTGTGATATTGGCAAAGGGATATTTTGAAGCCCATAGAGGGCTATGGTGAAAAAGGAAATATCTTCCGTTCAAACTGGAAAGAAGCTTTCTGAGAAACTGCTCTGTGTTCTGTTAATTCATCTCACAGAGCTACATCTTTCCCTTCAAGAAGCCTTTCGCTAAGGCTGTTCTTGTGATATTGGCAAAGTGATATTTGGAAGCACATAGAGGGCTATGGTGAAAAAGGAAATATCTTCCGTTCAAAACTGGAAAGAAGCTTTCTGAGTAACTGCTCTGTGTTCTGTTAGTTCATCTCACAGAGTTACATCTTTCCCTTCAAGAAGCCTTTCGCTAAGGCTGTTCCTGTGGAATTGGGAAAGGGATATTTGGAAGCCCATAGAGGGCTGTGGTGAAAAAGGAAATATCTTCCGTTCAAAAATGGAAAGATGCTTTCTGAGAAACTGCTCTGTGTTCTGTTAATTCATCTCACAGAGATACATCTTTCCGTTCCAGAAGCCTTTCGCTAAGGCTGTTCTTGTGGAATTGGCAAAGGGATATTTGGAAGCCCATAGAGGGCTATGGTGAAAAAGGAAATATCTTCCCTTCAAAACTGGAAAGAAGCTTTCTGAGAAACTGCTCTTTGTTCTCTGAATTCATCTCACAGAGTTACATCTTTCCCTTCAAGACGCCTTTCGCTAAGGCTCTTCTTGTGGAACTGGCAAAGGGATATTTGGAAGCCCATAGAGGGCTATGGTGAAAAAGGAAATATCTTCCGTTCAAAACTGGAAAGAAGCTTTCTGAGAAACTGCTCTGTGTTCTGTTAATTCATCTCACAGAGCTACATCTTTCCCTTCAAGAAGCCTTTCGCTAAGGCTGTTCTTGTGGAAATGGGAAAGTGATATTTGGAAGCCCATAGAGGGCTATGGTGAAAAAGGAAATATCTTCCGTTCAAAACTGGAAAGAAGCTTTCTGAGAAACGGTTCTGTGTTCTGTTAGTTCATCTCACAGTGTTACATCTTTCCCTTCAAGAAGCCTTTCGCTAAGGCTGTTCTTGTGTAACTGGCAAAGGGATATTTGGAAGCCCTTAGAGGGCTATGGTGAAAAAGGAATTATCTTCCGTTCAAAACTGGAAAGAAACTTTCTGAGAAACTGCTCTGTGTTCTGTTAGTTCTCCTCACAGAGTTACATCTTTCCCGTCAAGAAGCCTTTCGCTAAGGCTGTTCTTGTGGAACTGGCAAAGGGATATTTGGAAACCCATTGAGGGCTATGGTGAAAAAGGAAATATCTTCCGTTCAAAACTGGAAAGAAGCTTTCTGAGAAACTTCTCTGTGTTCTCTGAATTCATCTCACAGAGTTACATATTTCCCTTCAAGAAGCCTTTCGCTAAAGCTGTTCTTCTGGAACTGGCAAAGGGATATTTGGAAGCCCATAGAGGGCTATGGTGAAAAAGGAAATATCTTACGTTCAAAACTGGAAAGTAGCTTTCTGAGAAACTGCTCTGTGTTCTCTGAATTCATCTCACAGAGTTACATCTTTCCCTTCAAGAAGCCCTTCGGTAAGGCTGTTCTTGTGGAACTGGCAAAGGGATATTTGGAAGCCCATGGAGGGCTAGGGTGAAAAGGAAATATCTTCCGTTCAAAATTGGAAAGAAGCTTCCTGAGAAACTGCTCTGTTTTCTCTGAATTTACCTCACAGAGTTACATCTTTCCCTTCAAGAAGCCTTTCGCTAAGGCTGTTCTTGTGGAACTGGCAAAGGGATATTTGGTAGCCCATAGAGGGCTATGGTGAAAAAGGAAGTATCTTCCGTTCAAAATTGGAAAGAAGCTTTCTGAGAAACTGCTCTGTGTTCTGTTAATTCACCTCAGAGAGCTACATCTTTCCCTTCAAGAAGCCTTTCGCTAAGGCTGTTCTTGTGGAATTTGCAAAGTGATATTTGGAAACCCATAGTGGGCTATGGTGAAAAAGGAAATAGCTTCCGTTCAAAACTGGAAAGAAGCTTTCTAAGAAACTGTTCTGTGTTCTGTTAGTTCATCTCACAGAGTTACATCTTTCCCTTCAAGAAGCCTTTCGCTAAGGCTGTTCTTGTGGAACTGGCAAAGGGATATTTCGAAGCCCATAGAGGGCTATGGTGAAAAAGGAAATATCTTCCGTTCAAAACTGGAAAGAAGCTTTCTGAGAATCTGCTCAGTGTTCTCTGAATTTATCTCACAGAGTTACATCTTTCCCTACAAGAATCCTTTCGCTAAGGCTGTTCTTGTGGAAATGGCAAAGTGATATTTGGAAGCCCATAGAGGGCTATGGTGAAAAAGGAAATATCTTCCGTTCAAAACTGGAAAGAAGCTTTCTGAGAAGCTGTTATGTGTTCTGTTAATTCATCGCACAGATTTACATCTTTCCCTTCAAGAAGCCTTTCGCTAAGGCTGTTCCTGTGGAATTGGCAAAGGGATATTTGGAAGCCCATAGAGGGCTGTGGTGAAAAAGGAAATATCTTCCGTTCAAAAATGGAAAGAAGCTTTCTGAGAAACTGCTCTGTGTTCTGTTAATTCAGCTCACAGAGATACATCTTTCCGTTCAAGAAGCCTTTCGCTAAGGCTGTTCCTGTGGAATTGGCAAAGGGATATTTGGAAGCCCATAGAGTTCTATGGTGAAAAAGGAAATATCTTCCCTTCAAAACTAGAAAGAAGCTTTCTGAGAAACTGCTCTGTGTTCTCTGAATTCATCTCACAGAGTTACATCTTTCCCTTCAAGAAGCCTTTCGCTAAGGCTGTTCTTGTGGAATTGGCAAAGGAATATTTGGAAGACCATAGAGGGCTATGGTGAAAAAGGAAATATATTCCGTTCACAACTGGAAAGAAGCATTCTGAGAAACTGCTCTGTGTTCTGTTAATTCATCTCACAGAGTTACATCTTTTCCTTCAAGAAACCTTTCCTAAGGCTGTTCTTGTGGAAATGGCAAAGGGATATTTGGAAGCCCATAGAGGGCTATGGTGAAAAAGGAAATATCTTCCGTTCAAACTGGAAAGAAGCTTTCTGAGAAACTGCTCTGTGTTCTGTTAATTCATCTCACACAGCTACATCTTTCCCGTCAAGAAGCCTTTCGCTAAGGCTTTTCTTGTGAAATTGGCAAAGTGATATTTGGAAGCACATAGAGGGCTATGGTGAAAAAGGAAATATCTTCCGTTCAAAACTGGCAAGAAGCTTTCTGAGAAACTGTTCTGTGTTCTGTTAGTTCATCTCACAGAGTTACATCTTTCCCTTCAAGAAGCCTTTGGGTAAGGCTGTTCTTGTGGAATTAGCAAAGGGATATTTGTAAGCCCTTTGAGGGCTATGGTGAAAAAGGAAATACCTTCCTTTCAAAACCGGAAAGAAGCTTTCTGAGAAACTGTTCTGTGTTCTGTTAGTTCATCTCACAGAGTTACATCTTTCACTTCAAGAAGCCTTTTGGTAAGGCTCTTCTTGTGGAATTAGCAAAGGGATATTTGGAAGCCCTTAGAGGGCTATGGTGAAAAAGGAAATATCTTCCGTTCAAAACTGGAAAGAAGCTTTCTGAGAAACTGCTCTGTGTTCTCTGAATTCATCTCACAGAGTTACATCTTTCCCTCCAAGAAGCCTTTCGCTAAGGCTGTTCTTGTGGAAATGGCAAAGGGATATTTCGAAGCTCATAGAGGGCTATGGTGAAAAAGGAAGTATCATCCATTCAAAACTGAAAGAAGCTTTCTGAGAAACTGCTCTGCGTTCTCTGAATTCATCTCACAGAGTTACATCTTTCTGTTCAAGAAGCCCTTCGCTGAGGCTGTTCTTGTGGAACTGGCAAAGGGATATTTGGAAGCCCATAGAGGGCTATGGTGAAAAGGAAATATCTTCCGTTCAAAACTGGAAAGAAGCTTTCTGAGAAACTGCTCTGTGTTCTGTTAATTCATCTCACAGAGCTACATCTTTCACTTCAAGAAGCCTTTCGCTAAGGCTGGTCTTGTGGAAATGGGAAAGTGATATATGGAAGCCCATAGAGGGCTATTGTGAAAAAGGAAATATCTTCCGTTCAAAACTGGAAAGAAGCTTTCTGAGAAACTGTTCTGTGTTCTGTTAATTCATCTCACAGAGTTACATCTTTCCCTTCAAGAAGCCTTTCGCTAAGGTTTCTCTTGTGGAATTTTCAAAGGGATATTTGGAAACCCATAGTGGGTTATGGTGAAAAAGGAAATATCTTCCGTTCAAAACTGGAAAGAAGCTTTCTGAGAAACTGCTCTGTGTTCTGTTAATTCACCTCACAGAGCTACATCTTTCCCTTCAAGAAGCCTTTCGCTAAGGCTGTTCTTGTGGAATTTGCAAAGTGATATTTGGAAACCCATAGTGGGTTATGGTGAAAAAGGAAATATCTTCCGTTCAAAACTGGAAAGAAGCTTTCTAAGAAACTGTTCTGTGTTCTGTTAGTTCATCTCACAGAGTTACATCTTTCCCTTCAAGAAGCCTTTCGCTAAGGCTGTTCTTCTGGAACTGGCAAAGGGATATTTGGAATCCCATAGAGGGCTATGGTGAAAAAGGAAATATCTTCCGTTCAAAACTGGAAAGAAGCTTTCTGAAAAACTGCTCTTTGTTCTCTGAATTCATCTCACAGAGTTACATCTTTCCCTTCAAGACGCCTTTCGCTAAGGCTCTTCTTGTGGTACTGGCAAAGGGATATTTGGAAGCCCATAGAGGGCTATGGTGAAAAAGGAAATATCTTCCGTTCAAAACTGGAAAGAAGCTTTCTGAGAAACTGCTCTGTGTTCTCTGAATTCATCTCACAGAGTTACATCTTTCCCTTCAAGAAGCCGTTCGCTAAGGCTGTTCTTGTGGAATTGGCAAAGGGACATTTGGAAGCCCATAGAGGGCTATGGTGAAAAAGGAAATGTCTTCCGTTCAAAACTGGAAAGAAGCTTTCTGAGAAACTGCTCTGTGTTCTCTGAATTCATCTCACAGAGTTACATCTTTCCCTTCAAGAAGCCTTTCGCTAAGGCTGTTCTTGTGGAATTGGCAAAGGGATATTTGGAAGCCCTTAGAGGGCTATGGTGAAAAAGGAAATATCTTCCGTTCAAAACAGGAAAGAAGCTTTCTGAGAAACTGCTCTGTGTTCTGTTAATTCATCTCACAGAGTTACATCTTTCAAGAAGCCTATCGCTAAGGCTGTTCTCGTGGAATTCGCAAAGGTATATTTGGAATCCCATAGAGGGCTATGGTGAAAAAGGAAATATCTTCCGTTCAAAACTGGAAAGAAGCTTTCTGAGAAACTGCTCTGTGTTCTCTGAATTCATCTCACAGAGTTACATCTTTCCCTTCAAGAAGCCTTTCGCTAAGGCTGTTCTTGTGGAATTGGCAAAGGGATATTTGGAAGCCCCTAGAGGACTATGGTGAAAAAGGAAATATCTTCCGTTCAAAACTAGAAAGAAGCTTTCTGAGAACCTGCTCTGTGTTCTCTGAATTCATCTCACAGAGTTACATCTTTCCCTTCAAGAAGCCTTTCGATAACGCTGTTCTTGTGGAATTGGCAGTGTGATATTTGGAAGCCCATAGAGGGCTATGGTGAAAAAGGAAATATCTTCCGTTCAAAACTGGAAAGTAGCTTTCTGAGAAACTGCTCTGTGTTCTCTGAATTCATCTCACAGAGTTACATCTTTCCCTTCAAGAAGCCTTTCGCTAAGGCTGTTCTTGTGGAACTGGCAAAGGGGTATTTGGAAGCCCATAGAGGGCTCTAGTGAAAAGGAAATATCTTCCGTTCAAAATTGGAAAGAAGCTTTCTGAGAAACTGCTCTGTGTTCTGTTAATTCATCTCACAGAGCTACATCTTTCCCTTCAAGAAGCCTTTCGCTAAGGCTGTTCTTGTGGAAATGGGAAAGTGATATTTGGAAGCCCATAGAGGGCTATGGTGAAAAAGGAAATATCTTCCGTTCAAAACTGGAAAGAAGCTTTCTGAGAAACTGTTCTGTGTTCTGTTAGTTCATCTCACAGTGTTACATCTTTCCCTTCAAGAAGCCTTTCGCTAAGGCTGTTCTTGTGTAACTGGCAAAGGGATATTTGGAAGCCCTTAGAGGGCTATGGTGAAAAAGGAATTATCTTCCGTTCAAAACTGGAAAGAAGCTTTCTGAGAAACTGCTCTGTGTTTTGTTAGTTCACCTCACAGAGTTACATCTTTCCCGTCAAGAAGCCTTTCGCTAAGGCTGTTCTTGTGGAACTGGCAAAGGGATATTTGGAAACCAATTGAGGGCTATGGTGAAAAAGGAAATATCTTCAGTTCAAAACTGGAAAGTAGCTTTCTGAGAAACTGCTCTGTGTTCTCTGAATTCATCTCACAGAGTTACATCTTTCCCTTCAAGAATCCTTTCGGTAAGGCTGTTCTTGTGGAACTGGCAAAGGGATATTTGGAAGCCCATGGAGGGCTAGGGTGAAAAGGAAATATCTTCCGTTCAAAATTGGAAAGAAGCTTCCTGAGAAACTGCTCTGTTTTCTCTGAATTTATCTCACAGAGTTACATCTTTCTCTTCAAGAAGCCTTTCGCTAAGGCTGTTCTTGCGGAACTGGCAAAGGGATATTTGGAAGCCCATAGAGGGCTATGGTGAAAAAGGAAATATCTTCCGTTCAAAATTGGAAAGAAGCTTTCTGAGAAACTGCTCTGTGTTCTGTTAATTCACCTCACAGAGCTACATCTTTCCCTTCAAGAAGCCTTTCGCTAAGGCTGTTCTTGTGGAATTTGCAAAGTGATATTTGGAAACCCATAGTGGGCTATGGTGAAAAAGGAAATATCTTCCGTTCAAAACTGGAAAGAAGCTTTCTAAGAAACTGTTCTGTGTTCTGTTAGTTCTTCTCACAGAGTTACATCTTTCCCTTCAAGAAGCCTTTCGCTAAGGCTGTTCTTCTGGAACTGGCAAAGGGATATTTGGAATCCCATAGAGGGCTATGGTGAAAAAGGAAATATCTTCCGTTCAAAACTGGAAAGAAGCTTTCTGAAAAACTGCTCTGTGTTCTGTTAATTCATCTCACGGAGCTACATCTTTCCCTTCAAGAAACATTTCGCTAAGGCTGTTCTTGCGGAATAGGGAAAGGGATATTTGGAAGCCCATAGAGGGCTATGGTGAAAAAGAAAATATCTTCCGTTCAAAACTGGAAAGAAGCTTTCTGAGAAACTGCTCTGTGTTCTGTTAATTCATCTCACAGAGATACATCTTTCCCTTCAAGAAGCCTTTCGCTAAGGCTGTTCTTGTGGAATTTGCAAAGGGATATTTGGAAGCCCATAGAGGGCTATGGTGAAAAAGGAAATATCTTCCGTTCAAAACTGGAAAGAAGCTTTCTGAGAAACTGCTCTGTGTTCTCTGAATTCATCTCACAGAGTTACATCTTTCCCTTCAAGAAGCCTTTCGCTAAGGCTGTTCTTGTGGAATTGGCAAAGGGATATTTGGAAGCCCAAAGAGGGCTATGGTGAAAAAGGAAACATCTTCCGTTCAAAACTGGAAAGAAGCATTCTGAGAAAATGTTCTGTGTTCTGTTAATTCATCTCACAGAGTTACATCTTTCCCTTCTAGAAGCCTTTCGCTAAGGCTGTTCTTGTGGAATTGGCAAAGGGATATTTGGAAGCCCTTAGAGGGCTACGGTGAAAAAGGAGATATCTTCCGTTCAAAACTGGAAAGAAGCTTTCTGAGCAACTGCTCTGTGTTCTGTTAATTCATCTCACAGAGTTACATCTTTCCCTTCAAGAAGCCTTTCGGTAAGGCTGTTCTTGTGGAATTGGCAAAGGGACATTTGGAAGCCCTTAGAGGGCTATGGTGAAAAAGGAAATGTCTTCCGTTCAAAACTGGAAAGAAGCTTTCTGAGAAACTGCTCTGTGTTCTCTGAATTCATCTCACAGAGTTACATCTTTCCCTTCAAGAAGCCTTTCGCTAAGGCTGTTCTTGTGGAATTGGCAAAGGGATATTTGGAAGCCCTTAGAGGGCTATGGTGAAAAAGGAAATATCTTCCGTTCAAAACAGGAAAGAAGCTTTCTGAGAAACTGCTCTGTGTTCTGTTAATTCATCTCACAGAGTTACATCTTTCAAGAAGCCTTTCGCTAAGGCTGTTCTCGTGGAATTCGCAAAGGTATATTTGGAATCCCATAGAGGGCTATGGTGAAAAAGGAAATATCTTCCGTTCAAAACTGGAAAGAAGCTTTCTGAGAAACTGCTCTGTGTTCTCTGAATTCATCTCACAGAGTTACATCTTTCCCTTCAAGTAGCCTTTCGCTAAGGCTGTTCTTGTGGAATTTGCAAAGGGATATTTGGAAGCCCCTAGAGGACTATGGTGAAAAAGGAAATATCTTCCGTTCAAAACTAGAAAGAAGCTTTCTGAGAAACTGTTCTGTGTTCTGTTAATTCATCGCACAGATTTACATCTTTCCCTTCAAGAAGCCTTTCGCTAAGGCTGTTCCTGTGGAATTGGCAAAGGGATATTTGGAAGCCCATAGAGGGCTGTGGTGAAAAAGGAAATATCTTCCGTTCAAAAATGGAAAGATGCTTTCTGAGAAACTGCTCTGTGTTCTGTTAATTCATCTCAGAGATACATCTTTCCGTTCAAGAAGCCTTTCGCTAAGGCTGTTCTTGTGGAATTGGCAAAGGGATATTTGGAAGCCCATAGAGGGCTATGGTGAAAAAGGAAATATCTTCCCTTCAAAACTGGAAAGAAGCTTTCTGAGAAACTGCTCTTTGTTCTCTGAATTCATCTCACAGAGTTACATCTTTCCCTTCAAGACGCCTTTCGCTAAGGCTCTTCTTGTGGAACTGGCAAAGGGATATTTGGAAGCCCATAGAGGGCTATGGTGAAAAAGGAAATATCTTCCGTTCAAAACTGGAAAGAAGCTTTCTGAGAAACTGCTCTGTGTTCTGTTAATTCATCTCACAGAGCTACATCTTTCCCTTCAAGAAGCCTTTCGCTAAGGCTGTTCTTGTGGAAATGGGAAAGTGATATTTGGAAGCCCATAGAGGGCTATGGTGAAAAAGGAAATATCTTCCGTTCAAAACTGGAAAGAAACTTTCTGAGAAACTGCTATGTGTTCTGTTAATTCACCTCACAGAGCTACATCTTTCCCTTCAAGAAGCCTTTCGCTAAGGCTGTTCTTGTGGAATTTGCAAAGTGATATTTGGAAACTCATAGTGGGCTATGGTGAAAAAGGAAATAGCTTCCGTTCAAAACTGGAAAGAAGCTTTCTAAGAAACTGTTCTGTGTTCTGTTAGTTCATCTCACAGAGTTACATCTTTCCCTTCAAGAAGCCTTTCGCTAAGGCTGTTCTTGTGGAACTGGCAAAGGGATATTTCGAAGCCCATAGAGGGCTATGGTGAAAAAGGAAATATCTTCCGTTCAAAACTGGAAAGAACCTTTCTGATAATCTGCTCAGTGTTCTCTGAATTTATCTCACAGAGTTACATCTTTCCCTACAAGAATCCTTTCGCTAAGGCTGTTCTTGTGGAAATGGCAAAGTGATATTTGGAAGCCCATAGAGGGCTATGGTGAAAAAGGAAATATCTTCCGTTCAAAACTGGAAAGAAGCTTTCTGAGAAGCTGTTCTGTGTTCTGTTAATTCATCGCACAGATTTACATCTTTCCCTTCAAGAAGCCTTTCGCTAAGGCTGTTCCTGTGGAATTGGCAAAGGGATATTTGGAAGCCCATAGAGGGCTGTGGTGAAAAAGGAAATATCTTCCGTTCAAAAATGGAAAGAAGCTTTCTGAGAAACTGCTCTGTGTTCTGTTAATTCAGCTCACAGAGATACATCTTTCCGTTCAAGAAGCCTTTCGCTAAGGCTGTTCCTGTGGAATTGGCAAAGGGATATTTGGAAGCCCATAGAGGGCTAAGGTGAAAAAGGAAATATCTTCCCTTCAAAACTAGAAAGAAGCTTTCTGAGAAACTGCTCTGTGTTCTCTGAATTCATCTCACAGAGTTACATCTTTCCCTTCAAGAAGCCTTTCACTAAGGCTCTTCTTGTGGAACTGGCAAAGGGATATTTGGAAGCCCATAGAGGGCTATGGTGAAAAAGGAAATATCTTCCCTTTAAAACTGGAAAGAAGCTTTCTGAGAAACTGCTCTGTGTTGTGTTAATTCATCTCACAGAGCTACATCTTTCCCTTCAAGAAGCCATTCGCTAAGGCTGTTCTTGCGGAATTGGGAAAGGGATATTTGGAAGCCCATAGAGGGCTATGGTGAAAAAGGAAATATCTTCCGTTCAAAACTGGAAAGAAGCTTTCTGAGAAACTGCTCTGTGTTCTGTTAATTCATCTCACAGAGATACATCTTTCCCTTCAAGAAGTCTTTCGCTAAGGCTGTTCTTGTGGAATTGGCAAAGGGATATTTGGAAGCCCGTAGAGGGCTATGGTGAAAAAGGAAATATCTTCCGTTCAAAACTGGAAAGAAGCTTTCTGAGAAACTGCTCTGTGTTCTGTTAATTCATCTCACAGAGTTACATCTTTCCCTTCAAGAAGCCTTTCGCTAAGGCTGTTCTTGTGGAAATGGCAAAGTGGTATTTGGAAGCCCCTAGAAGGCTCTGGTGAAAAAGGAAATATCTTCCGTTCAAAACTGGAAAGAAGCTTTCTGAGAAACTGTTCTGTGTTCTGTTAATTCATCGCACAGATTTACATCTTTCCCTTCAAGAAGCCTTTCGCTAAGGCTGTTCCTGTGGTATTGGCAAAGGGATATTTGGAAGCCCATAGAGGGCTGTGGTGAAAAAGGAAATATCTTCCGTTCAAAAATGGAAAGATGCTTTCTGAGAAACTGCTCTGTGTTCTGTTAATTCATCTCACAGAGATACATCTTTCCGTTCAAGAAGCCTTTCGCTAAGGCTGTTCTTGTGGAATTGGCAAAGGGATATTTGGAAGCCCATAGAGGGCTATGGTGAAAAAGGAAACATCTTCCGTTCAAAACTGGAAAGAAGCATTCTGAGAAAATGTTCTGTGTTCTGTTAATTCATCTCACAGAGTTACATCTTTCCCTTCAAGAAGCCTTTCGCTAAGGCTGTTCTTGTGGAATTGGCAAAGGGATATTTGGAAGCCCTTAGAGGGCTACGGTGAAAAAGGAGATATCTTCCGTTCAAAACTGGAAAGAAGCTTTCTGAGCAACTGCTCTGTGTTCTGTTAATTCATCTCACAGAGTTACATCTTTCCCTTCAAGAAGCCGTTCGCTAAGGCTGTTCTTGTGGAATTGGCAAAGGGACATTTGGAAGCCCATAGAGGGCTATGGTGAAAAAGGAAATGTCTTCCGTTCAAAACTGGAAAGAAGCTTTCTGAGAAACTGCTCTGTGTTCTCTGAATTCATCTCACAGAGTTACATCTTTCCCTTCAAGAAGCCTTTCGCTAAGGCTGTTCTTGTGGAATTGGCAAAGGGATATTTGGAAGCCCTTAGAGGGCTATGGTGAAAAAGGAAATATCTTCCGTTCAAAACAGGAAAGAAGCTTTCTGAGAAACTGCTCTGTGTTCTGTTAATTCATCTCACAGAGTTACATCTTTCAAGAAGCCTTTCGCTAAGGCTGTTCTCGTGGAATTCGCAAAGGTATATTTGGAATCCCATAGAGGGCTATGGTGAAAAAGGAAATATCTTCCGTTCAAAACTGGAAAGAAGCTTTCTGAGAAACTGCTCTGTGTTCTCTGAATTCATCTCACAGAGTTACATCTTTCCCTTCAAGAAGCCTTTCGCTAAGGCTGTTCTTGTGGAATTGGCAAAGGGATATTTGGAAGCCCCTAGAGGACTATGGTGAAAAAGGAAATATCTTCCGTTCAAAACTAGAAAGAAGCTTTCTGAGAACCTGCTCTGTGTTCTCTGAATTCATCTCACAGAGTTACATCTTTCCCTTCAAGAAGACTTTCGATAACGCTGTTCTTGTGGAATTGGCAGTGTGATATTTGGAAGCCCATAGAGGGCTATGGTGAAAAAGGAAATATCTTCCGTTCAATACTGGAAAGTAGCTTTCTGAGAAACTGCTCTGTGTTCTCTGAATTCATCTCACAGAGTTACATCTTTCCCTTCAAGAAGCCTTTCGCTAAGGCTGTTATTGTGGAACTGGCAAAGGGATATTTGGAAGCCCATAGAGGGCTCTAGTGAAAAGGAAATATCTTCCGTTCAAAATTGGAAAGAAGCTTTCTGAGAAACTGCTCTGTGTTCTCTGAATTCATCTCACAGAGTTACATCTTTCCCTTCAAGAAGCCTTTCGCTAAGGCTGTTCTTGTGGAAATGGCAAAGTGATATTTGGAAGCCCCTAGAGGGCTCTGGTGAAAAAGGAAATATCTTCCGTTCAAAACTGGAAAGAAGCTTTCTGAGAAACTGTTCTGTGTTCTGTTAATTCATCGCACAGATTTACATCTTTCCCTTCAAGAAGCCTTTCGCTAAGGCTGTTCCTGTGGAATTGGCAAAGGGATATTTGGAAGCCCATAGAGGGCTGTGGTGAAAAAGGAAATATCTTCCGTTCAAAAATGGAAAGATGCTTTCTGAGAAACTGCTCTGTGTTCTGTTAATTCATCTCACAGAGATACATCTTTCCGTTCAAGAAGCCTTTCGCTAAGGCTGTTCTTGTGGAATTGGCAAAGGGATATTTGGAAGCCCATAGAGGGCTATGGTGAAAAAGGAAATATCTTCCCTTCAAAACTGGAAAGAAGCTTTCTGAGAAACTGCTCTGTGTTCTCTGAATTCATCTCACAGAGTTACATCTTTCCCTTCAAGAAGCCTTTCGCTAAGGCTGTTCTTGTGGAATTGGCAAAGGGATATTTGGAAGCCCTTAGAGGGCTATGGTGAAAAAGGAAATATCTTCCGTTCAAAACAGGAAAGAAGCTTTCTGAGAAACTGCTCTGTGTTCTGTTAATTCATCTCACAGAGTTACATCTTTCAAGAAGCCTTTCGCTAAGGCTGTTCTCGTGGAATTCGCAAAGGTATATTTGGAATCCCATAGAGGGCTATGGTGAAAAAGGAAATATCTTCCGTTCAAAACTGGAAAGAAGCTTTCTGAGAAACTGCTCTGTGTTCTCTGAATTCATCTCACAGAGTTACATCTTTCCCTTCAAGAAGCCTTTCGCTAAGGCTGTTCTTGTGGAATTGGCAAAGGGATATTTGGAAGCCCCTAGAGGACTATGGTGAAAAAGGAAATATCTTCCGTTCAAAACTAGAAAGAAGCTTTCTGAGAACCTGCTCTGTGTTCTCTGAATTCATCTCACAGAGTTACATCTTTCCCTTCAAGAAGACTTTCGATAACGCTGTTCTTGTGGAATTGGCATTGTGATATTTGGAAGCCCATAGAGGGCTATGGTGAAAAAGGAAATATCTTCCGTTCAAAACTGGAAAGTAGCTTTCTGAGAAACTGCTCTGTGTTCTCTGAATTCATCTCACAGAGTTACATCTTTCCCTTCAAGAAGCCTTTCGCTAAGGCTGTTATTGTGGAACTGGCAAAGGGATATTTGGAAGCCCATAGAGGGCTCTAGTGAAAAGGAAATATCTTCCGTTCAAAATTGGAAAGAAGCTTTCTGAGAAACTGCTCTGTGTTCTCTGAATTCATCTCACAGAGTTACATCTTTCCCTTCAAGAAGCCTTTCGCTAAGGCTGTTCTTGTGGAAATGGCAAAGTGATATTTGGAAGCCCCTAGAGGGCTCTGGTGAAAAAGGAAATATCTTCCGTTCAAAACTGGAAAGAAGCTTTCTGAGAAACTGTTCTGTGTTCTGTTAATTCATCGCACAGATTTACATCTTTCCCTTCAAGAAGCCTTTCGCTAAGGCTGTTCCTGTGGAATTGGCAAAGGGATATTTGGAAGCCCATAGAGGGCTGTGGTGAAAAAGGAAATATCTTCCGTTCAAAAATGGAATGATGCTTTCTGAGAAACTGCTCTGTGTTCTGTTAATTCATCTCACAGAGATACATCTTTCCGTTCAAGAAGCCTTTCGCTAAGGCTGTTCTTGTGGAATTGGCAAAGGGATATTTGGAAGCCCATAGAGGGCTATGGTGAAAAAGGAAATATCTTCCCTTCAAAACTGGAAAGAAGCTTTCTGAGAAACTGCTCTTTGTTCTCTGAATTCATCTCACAGAGTTACATCTTTCCCTTCAAGACGCCTTTCGCTAAGGCTCTTCTTGTGGAACGGGCAAAGGGATATTTGGAAGCCCATAGAGGGCTATGGTGAAAAAGGAAATATCTTCCGTTCAAAACTGGAAAGAAGCTTTCTGAGAAACTGCTCTGTGTTCTGTTAATTCATCTCACAGAGCTACATCTTTCCCTTCAAGAAGCCTTTCGCTAAGGCTGTTCTTGTGGAAATGGGAAAGTGATATTTGGAAGCCCATAGAGGGCTATGGTGAAAAAGGAAATATCTTCCTTTCAAAACTGGAAAGAAGCTTTCTGAGAAACTGTTCTGTGTTCTGTTAGTTCATCTCACAGTGTTACATCTTTCCCTTCAAGAAGCATTTCGCTAAGGCTGTTCTTGTGTAACTGGCAAAGGGATATTTGGAAGCCCTTAGAGGGCTATGGTGAAAAAGGAAATATCTTCCGTTCAAAACTGGAAAGAAGCTTTCTGAGAAACTTCTCTGTGTTCTCTGAATTCATCTCACAGAGTTACATATTTCCCTTCAAGAAGCCTTTCGCTAAAGCTGTTCTTCTGGAACTGGCAAAGGGATATTTGGAAGCCCATAGAGGGCTATGGTGAAAAAGGAAATATCTTACGTTCAAAACTGGAAAGTAGCTTTCTGAGAAACTGCTCTGTGTTCTCTGAATTCATCTCACAGAGTTACATCTTTCCCTTCAAGAATCCTTTCGGTAAGGCTGTTCTTGTGGAACTGGCAAAGGGATATTTGGAAGCCCATGGAGGGCTAGGGTGAAAAGGAAATATCTTCTGTTCAAAATTGGAAAGAAGCTTTCTGAGAAACTGCTCTGTGTTCTGTTAATTCACCTCACAGAGCTACATCTTTCCCTTCAAGAAGCCTTTCGCTAAGGCTGTTCTTGTGGAATTTGCCAAGTGATATTTGGAAACCCATAGTGGGCTATGGTGAAAAAGGAAATATCTTCGGTTCAAAACTGGAAAGAAGCTTTCTAAGAAACTGTTCTGTGTTCTGTTAGTTCATCTCACAGAGTTACATCTTTCCCTTCAAGAAGCCTTTCGCTAAGGCTGTTCTTCTGGAACTGGCAAAGGGATATTTGGAATCCCATAGAGGGCTATGGTGAAAAAGGAAATATCTTCCGTTCAAAACTGGAAAGAAGCTTTCTGAAAAACTGCTCTGTGTTCTGTTAATTCATCTCACGGAGCTACATCTTTCCCTTCAAGAAACCTTTCGCTAAGGCTGTTCTTGCGGAATAGGGAAAGGGATATTTGGAAGCCCGTAGAGGGCTATGGTGAAAAAGGAAATATCTTCCGTTCAAAACTGGAAAGAAGCTTTCTGAGAAACTGCTCTGTGTTCTGCTAATTCATCTCACAGAGATACATCTTTCCCTTCAAGAAGCCTTTCGCTAAGGCTGTTCTTGTGGAATTTGCAAAGGGATATTTGGAAGCCCATAGAGGGCTATGGTGAAAAAGGAAATATCTTCCGTTCAAAACTGGAAAGAAGCTTTCTGAGAAACTGCTCTGTGTTCTCTGAATTCATCTCACAGAGTTGCATCTTTCCCTTCAAGAAGCCTTTCGCTAAGGCTGTTCTTGTGAAATTGGCAAAGGGATATTTGGAAGCCCATAGAGGGCTATGGTGAAAAAGGAAACATCTTCCGTTCAAAACTGGAAAGAAGCATTCTGAGAAAATGTTCTGTGTTCTGTTAATTCATCTCACAGAGTTACATCTTTCCCTTCAAGAAGCCTTTCGCTAAGGCTGTTCTTGTGGAATTGGCAAAGGGATATTTGGAAGCCCTTTGAGGGCTACGGTGAAAAAGGAGATATCTTCCGTTCAAAACTGGAAAGAAGCTTTCTGAGAAGCTGTTCTGTGTTCTGTTAATTCATCGCACAGATTTACATCTTTCCCTTCAAGAAGCCTTTCGCTAAGGCTGTTCCTGTGGAATTGGCAAAGGGATATTTGGAAGCCCATAGAGGGCTATGGTGAAAAAGGAAATATCTTCCGTTCAAAACTGGAAAGAAGCTTTCTGAGAATCTGCTCAGTGTTCTCTGAATTTATCTCACAGAGTTACATCTTTCCCTACAAGAATCCTTTCGCTAAGGCTGTTCTTGTGGAAATGGCAAAGTGATATTTGGAAGCCCATAGAGGGCTATGGTGAAAAAGGAAATATCTTCCGTTCAAAACTGGAAAGAAGCTTTCTGAGAAGCTGTTCTGTGTTCTGTTAATTCATCGCACAGATTTACATCTTTCCCTTCAAGAAGCCTTTCGCTAAGGCTGTTCCTGTGGAATTGGCAAAGGGATATTTGGAAGCCCATAGAGGGCTGTGGTGAAAAAGGAAATATCTTCCGTTCAAAAATGGAAAGAAGCTTTCTGAGAAACTGCTCTGTGTTCTGTTAATTCAGCTCACAGAGATACATCTTTCCGTTCAAGAAGCCTTTCGCTAAGGCTGTTCCTGTGGAATTGGCAAAGGGATATTTGGAAGCCCATAGAGGGCTAAGGTGAAAAAGGAAATATCTTCCCTTCAAAACTAGAAAGAAGCTTTCTGAGAAACTGCTCTGTGTTCTCTGAATTCATCTCACAGAGTTACATCTTTCCCTTCAAGAAGCCTTTCACTAAGGCTCTTCTTGTGGAACTGGCAAAGGGATATTTGGAAGCCCATAGAGGGCTATGGTGAAAAAGGAAATATCTTCCCTTGAAAACTGGAAAGAAGCTTTCTGAGAAACTGCTCTGTGTTGTGTTAATTCATCTCACAGAGCTACATCTTTCCCTTCATGAAGCCATTCGCTAAGGCTGTTCTTGCGGAATTGGGAAAGGGATATTTGGAAGCCCATAGAGGGCTATGGTGAAAAAGGAAATATCTTCCGTTCAAAACTGGAAAGAAGCTTTCTGAGAAACTGCTCTGTGTTCTGTTAATTCATCTCACAGAGATACATCTTTCCCTTCAAGAAGTCTTTCGCTAAGGCTGTTCTTGTGGAATTGGCAAAGGGATATTTGGAAGCCCATAGAGGGCTATGGTGAAAAAGGAAATATCTTCCGTTCAAAACTGGAAAGAAGCTTTCTGAGAAACTGCTCTGTGTTCTCTGAATTCATCTCACAGAGTTACATCTTTCCCTTCAAGAAGCCTTTCGCTAAGGCTGTTCTTGTGGAATTGGCAAAGGAATATTTGGAAGACCATAGAGGGCTATGGTGAAAAAGGAAATATATTCCGTTCACAACTGGAAAGAAGCATTCTGAGAAACTGCTCTGTGTTCTGTTAATTCATCTCACAGAGTTACATCTTTTCCTTCAAGAAGCCTTTCCTAAGGCTGTTCTTGTGGAAATGGCAAAGGGATATTTGGAAGCCCATAGAGGGCTATGGTGAAAAAGGAAATATCTTCCGTTCAAAAGTGGAAAGAAGCTTTCTGAGAAACTGCTCTGTGTTCTCTGAATTCATCTCACAGAGTTACATCTTTCCCTTGAAGAAGCCTTTCGCTAAGGCTGTTCTTGTGGAATTGGCAAAGGGATATTTGGAAGCCCATAGAGGGCTATGCTGAAAAAGGAAATAACTTCCGTTCAAAACTGGAAAGAAGCTTTCTGAGAAACTGCTCTGTGTTCTGTTAGTTCATCTCACGGAGTTACATCTTGCCCTTCAAGAAGCCTTTCGCCAAGGCTGTTCTTGTGGAACTGGCAAAGGGATATTTGGAAGCCCATAGAGGGCTATGGTGAAAAAGGAAATATCTTCCGTTCAAAAATGGAAAGAAGCTTTCTGAGAACCTGCTCTGTGTTCTCTGAATTCATCTCACAGAGTTACATCTTTCCCTTCTAGAAGCCTTTCGATAACGCAGGTCTTGTGGAATTGGCAGTGTGATATTTGGAAGCCCATAGAGGGCTATGGTGAAAAAGGAAATATCTTCCGTTCAAAACTGGAAAGTAGCTTTCTGAGAAACTGCTCTGTGTTCTCTGAATTCATCTCACAGAGTTACATCTTTCCCTTTAAGAAGCCTTTCGCTAAGGCTGTTCTTGTGGAACTGGCAAAGGGATATTTGGAAGCCCATAGAGGGCTCTAGTGAAAAGGAAATATCTTCCGTTCAAAATTGGAAAGAAACTTTCTGAGAAACTGCTCTGTGTTCTCTGAATTCATCTCACAGAGTTACATCTTTCCCTTCAAGACGCCTTTCGCTAAGGCTCTTCTTGTGGAAATGGCAAAGGGATATTTGGAAGCCCATAGAGGGCTATGGTGAAAAAGGAAATATCTTCCGTTCAAAACTGGAAAGAAGCTTTCTGAGAAACTGTTCTGTGTTCTGTTAATTCAACTCACAGAGCTACATCTTTCCCTTCAAGAAGCCTTTCGCTAAGGCTGTTCTTGTGGAAATGGGAAAGTGATATTTGGAAGCCAATAGAGGGCTATGGTGAAAGAGGAAATATCTTCCGTTCAAAACTGGAAAGAAGCTTTCTGAGAAACTGTTCTGTGTTCCGTTAGTTCATCTCACAGTGTTACATCTTTCCCTTCAAGAAGCCTTTCGCTAAGGCTGTTCTTGTGTAACTGGCAAAGGGATATTTGGAAGCCCTTAGAGGGCTATGGTGAAAAAGGAAATATCTTCCGTTCAAAACTGGAAAGAAGCTTTCTGAGAAACTTCTATGTGTTCTCTGAATTCATCTCACAGAGTTACATATTTCCCTTCAAGAAGCCTTTCGCTAAAGCTGTTCTTCTGGAACTGGCAAAGGGATATTTGGAAGCCCATAGAGGGCTATGGTGAAAAAGGAAATATCTTACGTTCAAAACTGGAAAGTAGCTTTCTGAGAAACTGCTCTGTGTTCTCTGAATTCATCTCACAGAGTTACATCTTTCCCTTCAAGAATCCTTTCGGTAAGGCTGTTCTTGTGGAACTGGCAAAGGGATATTTGGAAGCCCATGGAGGGCTAGGGTGAAAAGGAAATATCTTCCGTTCAAAATTGGAAAGAAGCTTTCTGAGAAACTGCTCTGTGTTCTGTTAATTCACCTCACAGAGCTACATCTTTCCCTTCAAGAAGCCTTTCGCTAAGGCTGTTCTTGTGGAATTTGCAAAGTGATATTTGGAAACCCATAGTGGGCTATGGTGAAAAAGGAAATATCTTCGGTTCAAAACTGGAAAGAAGCTTTCTAAGAAACTGTTCTGTGTTCTGTTAGTTCATCTCACAGAGTTACATCTTTCCCTTCAAGAAGCCTTTCGCTAAGGCTGTTCTTCTGGAACAGGCAAAGGGATATTTGGAATCCCATAGAGGGCTATGGTGAAAAAGGAAATATCTTCCGTTCAAAACTGGAAAGAAGCTTTCTGAAAAACTGCTCTGTGTTCTGTTAATTCATCTCACGGAGCTACATCTTTCCCTTCAAGAAACCTTTCGCTAAGGCTGTTCTTGCGGAATAGGGAAAGGGATATTTGGAAGCCCGTAGAGGGCTATGGTGAAAAAGGAAATATCTTCCGTTCAAAACTGGAAAGAAGCTTTCTGAGAAGCTGTTCTGTGTTCTGTTAATTCATCTCACAGAGATACATCTTTCCCTTCAAGAAGCCTTTCGCTAAGGCTGTTCCTGTGGAATTTGCAAGGGATATTTGGAAGCCCATAGAGGGCTGTGGTGAAAAAGGAAATATCTTCCGTTCAAAACTGGAAAGAAGCTTTCTGAGAAACTGCTCTGTGTTCTCTGAATTCATCTCACAGAGTTGCATCTTTCCCTTCAAGAAGCCTTTCGCTAAGGCTGTTCTTGTGGAATTGGCAAAGGGATATTTGGAAGCCCATAGAGGGCTATGGTGAAAAAGGAAACATCTTCCGTTCAAAACTGGAAAGAAGCATTCTGAGAAAATGCTCTGTGTTCTGTTAATTCATCTCACAGAGTTACATCTTTCCCTTCAAGAAGCCTTTCGCTAAGGCTGTTCTTGTGGAAATGGCAAAGGGATATTTGGAAGCCCCTAGAGGGCTATGGTGAAAAAGGAAATATCTTCCGTTCAAAACTGGAAAGAAGCTTTCTGAGAAACTGTTCTGTGTTCTGTTAATTCATCGCACAGATTTACATCTTTCCCTTCAAGAAGCCTTTCGCTAAGGCTGTTCCTGTGGAATTGGCAAAGGGATATTTGGAAGCCCATAGAGGGCTGTGGTGAAAAAGGAAATATCTTCCGTTCAAAACTGGAAAGAAGCTTTCTGAGAAACTGCTCTTTGTTCTCTGAATTCATCTCACAGAGTTACATCTTTCCCTTCAAGACGCCTTTCGCTAAGGCTCTTCTTGTGGAACTGGCAAAGGGATATTTGGAAGCCCATAGAGGGCTATGGTGAAAAGGGAAATATCTTCCGTTCAAAACTGGAAAGAAGCTTTCTGAGAAACTGCTCTGTGTTCTGTTAGTTCACCTCACAGAGTTACATCTTTCCCGTCAAGAAGCCTTTCGCTAAGGCTGTTCTTGTGGAACTGGCAAAGGGATATTTGGAAACCCATTGAGGGCTATGGTGAAAAAGGAAATATCTTCCGTTCAAAACTGGAAAGTAGCTTTCTGAGAAACTGCTCTGTGTTCTCTGAATTCATCTCACAGAGTTACATCTTTCCCTTCAAGAATCCTTTCGGTAAGGCTGTTCTTGTGGAACTGGCAAAGGGATATTTGGAAGCCCATGGAGGGCTAGGGTGAAAAGGAAATATCTTCCGTTCAAAATTGGAAAGAAGCTTCCTGAGAAACTGCTCTGTTTTCTCTGAATTTATCTCACAGAGTTACATCTTTCTCTTCAAGAAGCCTTTCGCTAAGGCTGTTCTTGCGGAACTGGCAAAGGGATATTTGGAAGCCCATAGAGGGCTATGGTGAAAAAGGAAATATCTTCCGTTCAAAACAGGAAAGAAGCTTTCTGAGAAACTGCTCTGTGTTCTGTTAATTCATCTCACAGAGTTACATCTTTCAAGAAGCCTTTCGCTAAGGCTGTTCTCGTGGAATTCGCAAAGGTATATTTGGAATCCCATAGAGGGCTATGGTGAAAAAGGAAATATCTTCCGTTCAAAATTGGAAAGAAACTTTCTGAGAAACTGTTCTGTGTTCTGTTAGTTCATCTCACAGAGTTACATCTTTCCCTTCAAGAAGCCTTTCGCTAAGGCTGTTCTTGTGGAACTGGCAAAGGGATATTTCGAAGCCCATAGAGGGCTATGGTGAAAAAGGAAATATCTTCCGTTCAAAACTGGAAAGAACCTTTCTGATAATCTGCTCAGTGTTCTCTGAATTTATCTCACAGAGTTACATCTTTCCCTACAAGAATCCTTTCGCTAAGGCTGTTCTTGTGGAAATGGCAAAGTGATATTTGGAAGCCCATAGAGGGCTATGGTGAAAAAGGAAATATCTTCCGTTCAAAACTGGAAAGAAGCTTTCTGAGAAGCTGTTCTGTGTTCTGTTAATTCATCGCACAGATTTACATCTTTCCCTTCAAGAAGCCTTTCGCTAAGGCTGTTCCTGTGGAATTGGCAAAGGGATATTTGGAAGCCCATAGAGGGCTGTGGTGAAAAAGGAAATATCTTCCGTTCAAAAATGGAAAGAAGCTTTCTGAGAAACTGCTCTGTGTTCTGTTAATTCAGCTCACAGAGATACATCTTTCCGTTCAAGAAGCCTTTCGCTAAGGCTGTTCCTGTGGAATTGGCAAAGGGATATTTGGAAGCCCATAGAATGCTAAGGTGAAAAAGGAAATATCTTCCCTTCAAAACTAGAAAGAAGCTTTCTGAGAAACTGCTCTGTGTTCTCTGAATTCATCTCACAGAGTTACATCTTTCCCTTCAAGAAGCCTTTCACTAAGGCTCTTCTTGTGGAACTGGCAAAGGGATATTTGGAAGCCCATAGAGGGCTATGGTGAAAAAGGAAATATCTTCCCTTGAAAACTGGAAAGAAGCTTTCTGAGAAACTGCTCTGTGTTGTGTTAATTCATCTCACAGAGCTACATCTTTCCCTTCAAGAAGCCATTCGCTAAGGCTGTTCTTGCGGAATTGGGAAAGGGATATTTGGAAGCCCGTAGAGGGCTATAGTGAAAAAGGAAATATCTTCCGTTCAAAACTGGAAAGAAGCTTTCTGAGAAACTGCTCTGTGTTCTCTGAATTCATCTCACAGAGTTACATCTTTCCCTTCAAGAAGCCTTTCGCTAAGGCTGTTCTTGTGGAATTGGCAAAGGAATATTTGGAAGACCATAGAGGGCTATGGTGAAAAAGGAAATATATTCCGTTCACAACTGGAAAGAAGCATTCTGAGAAACTCCTCTGTGTTCTGTTAATTCATCTCACAGAGTTACATCTTTTCCTTCAAGAAGCATTTCCTAAGGCTGTTCTTGTGGAAATGGCAAAGGGATATTTGGAAGCCCATAGAGGGCTATGGTGAAAAAGGAAATATCTTCCGTTCAAAAGTGGAAAGAAGCTTTCTGAGAAACTGCTCTGTGTTCTCTGAATTCATCTCACAGAGTTACATCTTTCCCTTGAAGAAGCCTTTCGCTAAGGCTGTTCTTGTGGAATTGGCAAAGGGATATTTGGAAGCCCATAGAGGGCTATGCTGAAAAAGGAAATAACTTCCGTTCAAAACTGGAAAGAAGCTTTCTGAGAAACTGCTCTGTGTTCTGTTAGTTCATCTCACGGAGTTACATCTTGCCCTTCAAGAAGCCTTTCGCCAAGGCTGTTCTTGTGGAACTGGCAAAGGGATATTTGGAAGCCCATAGAGGGCTATGGTGAAAAAGGAAATATCTTCCGTTCAAAAATGGAAAGAAGCTTTCTGAGAACCTGCTCTGTGTTCTCTGAATTCATCTCACAGAGTTACATCTTTCCCTTCAAGAAGCCTTTCGATAACGCTGTTCTTGTGGAATTGGCAGTGTGATATTTGGAAGCCCATAGAGGGCTATGGTGAAAAAGGAAATATCTTCCGTTCAAAACTGGAAAGTAGCTTTCTGAGAAACTGCTCTGTGTTCTCCGAATTCATCTCACAGAGTTACATCTTTCCCTTCAAGAAGCCTTTCGCTAAGGCTGTTCTTGTGGAACTGGCAAAGGGATATTTGGAAGCCCATAGAGGGCTCTAGTGAAAAGGAAATATCTTCCGTTCAAAATTGGGAAGAAGCTTTCTGAGAAACTGCTCTGTGTTCTCTGAATTCATCTCAAAGAGTTACATCTTTCCCTTCAAGAAGCCTTTCGCTAAGGCTGTTCTTGTGGAAATGGCAAAGTGATATTTGGAAGCCCCTAGAGGGCTATGGTGAAAAAGGAAATATCTTCCGTTCAAAACTGGAAAGAAGCTTTCTGAGAAACTGTTCTGTGTTCTGTTAATTCATCGCACAGATTTACATCTTTCCCTTCAAGAAGCCTTTCGCTAAGGCTGTTCCTGTGGAATTGGCAAAGGGATATTTGGAAGCCCATAGAGGGCTGTGGTGAAAAAGGAAATATCTTCCGTTCAAAAATGGAAAGATGCTTTCTGAGAAACTGCTCTGTGTTCTGTTAATTCATCTCACAGAGATACATCTTTCCGTTCAAGAAGCCTTTCGCTAAGGCTGTTCTTGTGGAATTGGCAAAGGGATATTTGGAAGCCCATAGAGGGCTATGGTGAAAAAGGAAACATCTTCCGTTCAAAACTGGAAAGAAGCATTGTGAGAAAATGTTCTGTGTTCTGTTACTTCATCTCACAGAGTTACATCTTTCCCTTCAAGAAGCCTTTCGCTAAGGCTGTTCTTGTGGAATTGGCAAAGGGATATTTGGAAGCCCTTAGAGGGCTACGGTGAAAAAGGAGATATCTTCCGTTCAAAACTGGAAAGAAGCTTTCTGAGCAACTGCTCTGTGTTCTGTTAATTCATCTCACAGAGTTACATCTTTCCCTTCAAGAAGCCGTTCGCTAAGGCTGTTCTTGTGGAATTGGCAAAGGGACATTTGGAAGCCCATAGAGGGCTATGGTGAAAAAGGAAATGTCTTCCGTTCAAAACTGGAAAGAAGCTTTCTGAGAAACTGCTCTGTGTTCTGTTAATTCATCTCACAGAGTTACATCTTTCCCTTCAAGAAGCCTTTCGCTAAGGCTGTTCTTGTGGAATTGGCAAAGGGATATTTGGAAGCCCTTAGAGGGCTATGGTGAAAAAGGAAATATCTTCCGTTCAAAACAGGAAAGAAGCTTTCTGAGAAACTGCTCTGTGTTCTGTTAATTCATCTCACAGAGTTACATCTTTCAAGAAGCCTTTCGCTAAGGCTGTTCTCGTGGAATTCGCAAAGGTATATTTGGAATCCCATAGAGGGCTATGGTGAAAAAGGAAATATCTTCCGTTCAAAACTGGAAAGAAGCTTTCTGAGAAACTGCTCTGTGTTCTCTGAATTCATCTCACAGAGTTACATCTTTCCCTTCAAGAAGCCTTTCGCTAAGGCTGTTCTTGTGGAATTGGCAAAGGGATATTTGGAAGCCCCTAGAGGACTATGGTGAAAAAGGAAATATCTTCCGTTCAAAACTAGAAAGAAGCTTTCTGAGAACCTGCTCTGTGTTCTGTTAATTCATCTCACAGAGTTACATCTTTCCCTTCAAGAAGCCTTTCGATAACGCTGTTCTTGTGGAATTGGCAGTGTGATATTTGGAAGACCATAGAGGGCTACGGTGAAAAAGGAAATATCTTCCGTTCAAAACTGGAAAGTAGCTTTCTGAGAAACTGCTCTGTGTTCTCTGAATTCATCTCACAGAGTTACATCTTTCCCTTCAAGAAGCCTTTCGCTAAGGCTGTTCTTGTGGAACTGGCAAAGGGATATTTGGAAGCCCATAGAGGGCTCTAGTGAAAAGGAAATATCTTCCGTTCAAAATTGGAAAGAAGCTTTCTGAGAAACTGCTCTGTGTTCTCTGAATTCATCTCACAGAGTTACATCTTTCCCTTCAAGAAGCCTTTCGCTAAGGCTGTTCTTGTGGAAATGGCAAAGTGATATTTGGAAGCCCCTAGGGGGCTCTGGTGAAAAAGGAAATATCTTCCGTTCAAAACTGGAAAGAAGCTTTCTGAGAAACTGTTCTGTGTTCTGTTAATTCATCGCACAGATTTACATCTTTCCCTTCAAGAAGCCTTTCGCTAAGGCTGTTCCTGTGGTATTGGCAAAGGGATATTTGGAAGCCCATAGAGGGCTGTGGTGAAAAAGGAAATATCTTCCGTTCAAAAATGGAAAGATGCTTTCTGAGAAACTGCTCTGTGTTCTGTTAATTCATCTCACAGAGATACATCTTTCCGTTCAAGAAGCCTTTCGCTAAGGCTGTTCTTGTGGAATTGGCAAAGGGATATTTGGAAGCCCATAGAGGGCTATGGTGAAAAAGGAAACATCTTCCGTTCAAAACTGGAAAGAAGCATTCTGAGAAAATGTTCTGTGTTCTGTTACTTCATCTCACAGAGTTACATCTTTCCCTTCAAGAAGCCTTTCGCTAAGGCTGTTCTTGTGGAATTGGCAAAGGGATATTTGGAAGCCCTTAGAGGGCTACGGTGAAAAAGGAGATATCTTCCGTTCAAAACTGGAAAGAAGCTTTCTGAGCAACTGCTCTGTGTTCTGTTAATTCATCTCACAGAGTTACATCTTTCCCTTCAAGAAGCCGTTCGCTAAGGCTGTTCTTGTGGAATTGGCAAGGGGACATTTGGAAGCCCATAGAGGGCTATGGTGAAAAAGGAAATGTCTTCCGTTCAAAACTGGAAAGAAGCTTTCTGAGAAACTGCTCTGTGTTCTGTTAATTCATCTCACAGAGTTACATCTTTCCCTTCAAGAAGCCTTTCGCTAAGGCTGTTCTTGTGGAATTGGCAAAGGGATATTTGGAAGCCCTTAGAGGGCTATGGTGAAAAAGGAAATATCTTCCGTTCAAAACAGGAAAGAAGCTTTCTGAGAAACTGCTCTGTGTTCTGTTAATTCATCTCACAGAGTTACATCTTTCAAGAAGCCTTTCGCTAAGGCTGTTCTCGTGGAATTCGCAAAGGTATATTTGGAATCCCATAGAGGGCTATGGTGAAAAAGGAAATATCTTCCGTTCAAAACTGGAAAGAAGCTTTCTGAGAAACTGCTCTGTGTTCTCTGAATTCATCTCACAGAGTTACATCTTTCCCTTCAAGAAGCCTTTCGCTAAGGCTGTTCTTGTGGAATTGGCAAAGGGATATTTGGAAGCCCCTAGAGGACTATGGTGAAAAAGGAAATATCTTCCGTTCAAAACTAGAAAGAAGCTTTCTGAGAACCTGCTCTGTGTTCTGTTAATTCATCTCACAGAGTTACATCTTTCCCTTCAAGAAGCCTTTCGATAACGCTGTTCTTGTGGAATTGGCAGTGTGATATTTGGAAGACCATAGAGGGCTATGGTGAAAAAGGAAATATCTTCCGTTCAAAACTGGAAAGTAGCTTTCTGAGAAACTGCTCTGTGTTCTCTGAATTCATCTCACAGAGTTACATCTTTCCCTTCAAGAAGCCTTTCGCTAAGGCTGTTCTTGTGGAACTGGCAAAGGGATATTTGGAAGCCCATAGAGGGCTCTAGTGAAAAGGAAATATCTTCCGTTCAAAATTGGAAAGAAGCTTTCTGAGAAACTGCTCTGTGTTCTCTGAATTCATCTCACAGAGTTACATCTTTCCCTTCAAGAAGCCTTTCGCTAAGGCTGTTCTTGTGGAAATGGCAAAGTGATATTTGGAAGCCCCTAGGGGGCTCTGGTGAAAAAGGAAATATCTTCCGTTCAAAACTGGAAAGAAGCTTTCTGAGAAACTGTTCTGTGTTCTGTTAATTCATCGCACAGATTTACATCTTTCCCTTCAAGAAGCCTTTCGCTAAGGCTGTTCCTGTGGTATTGGCAAAGGGATATTTGGAAGCCCATAGAGGGCTGTGGTGAAAAAGGAAATATCTTCCGTTCAAAAATGGAAAGATGCTTTCTGAGAAACTGCTCTGTGTTCTGTTAATTCATCTCACAGAGATACATCTTTCCGTTCAAGAAGCCTTTCGCTAAGGCTGTTCTTGTGGAATTGGCAAAGGGATATTTGGAAGCCCATAGAGGGCTATGGTGAAAAAGGAAACATCTTCCGTTCAAAACTGGAAAGAAGCATTCTGAGAAAATGTTCTGTGTTCTGTTAATTCATCTCACAGAGTTACATCTTTCCCTTCAAGAAGCCTTTCGCTAAGGCTGTTCTTGTGGAATTGGCAAAGGGATATTTGGAAGCCCTTAGAGGGCTACGGTGAAAAAGGAGATATCTTCCGTTCAAAACTGGAAAGAAGCTTTCTGAGCAACTGCTCTGTGTTCTGTTAATTCATCTCACAGAGTTACATCTTTCCCTTCAAGAAGCCGTTCGCTAAGGCTGTTCTTGTGGAATTGGCAAAGGGACATTTGGAAGCCCATAGAGGGCTATGGTGAAAAAGGAAATGTCTTCCGTTCAAAACTGGAAAGAAGCTTTCTGAGAAACTGCTCTGTGTTCTCTGAATTCATCTCACAGAGTTACATCTTTCCCTTCAAGAAGCCTTTCGCTAACGCTGTTCTTGTGGAATTGGCAAAGGGATATTTGGAAGCCCTTAGAGGGCTATGGTGAAAAAGGAAATATCTTCCGTTCAAAACAGGAAAGAAGCTTTCTGAGAAACTGCTCTGTGTTCTGTTAATTCATCTCACAGAGTTACATCTTTCAAGAAGCCTTTCGCTAAGGTGTTCTCGTGGAATTCGCAAAGGTATATTTGGAATCCCATAGAGGGCTATGGTGAAAAAGGAAATATCTTCCGTTCAAAACTGGAAAGAAGCTTTCTGAGAAACTGCTCTGTGTTCTCTGAATTCATCTCACAGAGTTACATCTTTCCCTTCAAGAAGCCTTTCGCTAAGGCTGTTCTTGTGGAATTGGCAAAGGGATATTTGGAAGCCCCTAGAGGACTATGGTGAAAAAGGAAATATCTTCCGTTCAAAACTAGAAAGAAGCTTTCTGAGAACCTGCTCTGTGTTCTCTGAATTCATCTCACAGAGTTACATCTTTGCCTTCAAGAAGACTTTCGATAACGCTGTTCTTGTGGAATTGGCAGTGTGATATTTGGAAGCCCATAGAGGGCTATGGTGAAAAAGGAAATATCTTCCGTTCAAAACTGGAAAGTAGCTTTCTGAGAAACTGCTCTGTGTTCTCTGAATTCATCTCACAGAGTTACATCTTTCCCTTCAAGAAGCCTTTCGCTAAGGCTGTTATTGTGGAACTGGCAAAGGGATATTTGGAAGCCCATAGAGGGCTCTAGTGAAAAGGAAATATCTTCCGTTCAAAATTGGAAAGAAGCTTTCTGAGAAACTGCTCTGTGTTCTCTGAATTCATCTCACAGAGTTACATCTTTCCCTTCAAGAAGCCTTTCGCTAAGGCTGTTCTTGTGGAAATGGCAAAGTGATATTTGGAAGCCCCTAGAGGGCTCTGGTGAAAAAGGAAATATCTTCCGTTCAAAACTGGAAAGAAGCTTTCTGAGAAACTGTTCTGTGTTCTGTTAATTCATCGCACAGATTTACATCTTTCCCTTCAAGAAGCCTTTCGCTAAGGCTGTTCCTGTGGAATTGGCAAAGGGATATTTGGAAGCCCATAGAGGGCTGTGGTGAAAAAGGAAATATCTTCCGTTCAAAAATGGAAAGATGCTTTCTGAGAAACTGCTCTGTGTTCTGTTAATTCATCTCACAGAGATACATCTTTCCGTTCAAGAAGCCTTTCGCTAAGGCTGTTCTTGTGGAATTGGCAAAGGGATATTTGGAAGCCCATAGAGGGCTATGGTGAAAAAGGAAATATCTTCCCTTCAAAACTGGAAAGAAGCTTTCTGAGAAACTGCTCTTTGTTCTCTGAATTCATCTCACAGAGTTACATCTTTCCCTTCAAGACGCCTTTCGCTAAGGCTCTTCTTGTGGAACGGGCAAAGGGATATTTGGAAGCCCATAGAGGGCTATGGTGAAAAAGGAAATATCTTCCGTTCAAAACTGGAAAGAAGCTTTCTGAGAAACTGCTCTGTGTTCTGTTAATTCATCTCACAGAGCTACATCTTTCCCTTCAAGAAGCCTTTCGCTAAGGCTGTTCTTGTGGAAATGGGAAAGTGATATTTGGAAGCCCATAGAGGGCTATGGTGAAAAAGGAAATATCTTCCGTTCAAAACTGGAAAGAAGCTTTCTGAGAAACTGTTCTGTGTTCTCTTAGTTCATCTCACAGTGTTACATCTTTCCCTTCAAGAAGCATTTCGCTAAGGCTGTTCTTGTGTAACTGGCAAAGGGATATTTGGAAGCCCTTAGAGGGCTATGGTGAAAAAGGAAATATCTTCCGTTCAAAACTGGAAAGAAGCTTTCTGAGAAACTTCTCTGTGTTCTCTGAATTCATCTCACAGAGTTACATATTTCCCTTCAAGAAGCCTTTCGCTAAAGCTGTTCTTCTGGAACTGGCAAAGGGATATTTGGAAGCCCATAGAGGGCTATGCTGAAAAAGGAAATATCTTACGTTCAAAACTGGAAAGTAGCTTTCTGAGAAACTGCTCTTTGTTCTCTGAATTCATCTCACAGAGTTACATCTTTCCCTTCAAGAATCCTTTCGGTAAGGCTGTTCTTGTGGAACTGGCAAAGGGATATTTGGAAGCCCATGGAGGGCTAGGGTGAAAAGGAAATATCTTCTGTTCAAAATTGGAAAGAAGCTTTCTGAGAAACTGCTCTGTGTTCTGTTAATTCACCTCACAGAGCTACATCTTTCCCTTCAAGAAGCCTTTCGCTAAGGCTGTTCTTGTGGAATTTGCCAAGTGATATTTGGAAACCCATAGTGGGCTATGGTGAAAAAGGAAATATCTTCGGTTCAAAACTGGAAAGAAGCTTTCTAAGAAACTGTTCTGTGTTCTGTTAGTTCATCTCACAGAGTTACATCTTTCCCTTCAAGAAGCCTTTCGCTAAGGCTGTTCTTCTGGAACTGGCAAAGGGATATTTGGAATCCCATAGAGGGCTATGGTGAAAAAGGAAATATCTTCCGTTCAAAACTGGAAAGAAGCTTTCTGAAAAACTGCTCTGTGTTCTGTTAATTCATCTCACGGAGCTACATCTTTCCCTTCAAGAAACCTTTCGCTAAGGCTGTTCTTGCGGAATAGGGAAAGGGATATTTGGAAGCCCGTAGAGGGCTATGGTGAAAAAGGAAATATCTTCCGTTCAAAACTGGAAAGAAGCTTTCTGAGAAACTGCTCTGTGTTCTGCTAATTCATCTCACAGAGATACATCTTTCCCTTCAAGAAGCCTTTCGCTAAGGCTGTTCTTGTGGAATTTGCAAAGGGATATTTGGAAGCCCATAGAGGGCTATGGTGAAAAAGGAAATATCTTCCGTTCAAAACTGGAAAGAAGCTTTCTGAGAAACTGCTCTGTGTTCTCTGAATTCATCTCACAGAGTTGCATCTTTCCCTTCAAGAAGCCTTTCGCTAAGGCTGTTCTTGTGAAATTGGCAAAGGGATATTTGGAAGCCCATAGAGGGCTATGGTGAAAAAGGAAACATCTTCCGTTCAAAACTGGAAAGAAGCTTTCTGAGAAACTGCTCTGTGTTCTCTGAATTCATCTCACAGAGTTGCATCTTTCCCTTCAAGAAGCCTTTCGCTAAGGCTGTTCTTGTGAAATTGGCAAAGGGATATTTGGAAGCCCATAGAGGGCTATGGTGAAAAAGGAAACATCTTCCGTTCAAAACTGGAAAGAAGCATTCTGAGAAAATGTTCTGTGTTCTGTTAATTCATCTCACAGAGTTACATCTTTCCCTTCAAGAAGCCTTTCGCTAAGGCTGTTCTTGTGGAATTGGCAAAGGGATATTTGGAAGCCCTTTGAGGGCTACGGTGAAAAAGGAGATATCTTCCGTTCAAAACTGGAAAGAAGCTTTCTGAGAAGCTGTTCTGTGTTCTGTTAATTCATCGCACAGATTTACATCTTTCCCTTCAAGAAGCCTTTCGCTAAGGCTGTTCCTGTGGAATTGGCAAAGGGATATTTGGAAGCCCATAGAGGGCTATGGTGAAAAAGGAAATATCTTCCGTTCAAAACTGGAAAGAAGCTTTCTGAGAATCTGCTCAGTGTTCTCTGAATTTATCTCACAGAGTTACATCTTTCCCTACAAGAATCCTTTCGCTAAGGCTGTTCTTGTGGAAATGGCAAAGTGATATTTGGAAGCCCATAGAGGGCTATGGTGAAAAAGGAAATATCTTCCGTTCAAAACTGGAAAGAAGCTTTCTGAGAAGCTGTTCTGTGTTCTGTTAATTCATCGCACAGATTTACATCTTTCCCTTCAAGAAACCTTTCGCTAAGTCTGTTCCTGTGGAATTGGCAAAGGGATATTTGGAAGCCCATAGAGGGCTGTGGTGAAAAAGGAAATATCATCCGTTCAAAAATGGAAAGAAGCTTTCTGAGAAACTGCTCTGTGTTCTGTTAATTCAGCTCACAGAGATACATCTTTCCGTTCAAGAAGCCTTTCGCTAAGGCTGTTCCTGTGGAATTGGCAAAGGGATATTTGGAAGCCCATAGAGGGCTAAGGTGAAAAAGGAAATATCTTCCCTTCAAAACTAGAAAGAAGCTTTCTGAGAAACTGCTCTGTGTTCTCTGAATTCATCTCACAGAGTTACATCTTTCCCTTCAAGAAGCCTTTCACTAAGGTTCTTCTTGTGGAACTGGCAAAGGGATATTTGGAAGCCCATAGAGGGCTATGGTGAAAAAGGAAATATCTTCCCTTGAAAACTGGAAAGAAGCTTTCTGAGAAACTGCTCTGTGTTGTGTTAATTCATCTCACAGAGCTACATCTTTCCCTTCATGAAGCCATTCGCTAAGGCTGTTCTTGCGGAATTGGGAAAGGGATATTTGGAAGCCCATAGAGGGCTATGGTGAAAAAGGAAATATCTTCCGTTCAAAACTGGAAAGAAGCTTTCTGAGAAACTGCTCTGTGTTCTGTTAATTCATCTCACAGAGATACATCTTTCCCTTCAAGAAGTCTTTCGCTAAGGCTGTTCTTGTGGAATTGGCAAAGGGATATTTGGAAGCCCATAGAGGGCTATGGTGAAAAAGGAAATATCTTCCGTTCAAAACTGGAAAGAAGCTTTCTGAGAAACTGCTCTGTGTTCTCTGAATTCATCTCACAGAGTTACAACTTTCCCTTCAAGAAGCCTTTCGCTAAGGCTGTTCTTGTGGAATTGGCAAAGGAATATTTGGAAGACCATAGAGGGCTATGGTGAAAAAGGAAATATATTCCGTTCACAACTGGAAAGAAGCATTCTGAGAAACTGCTCTGTGTTCTGTTAATTCATCTCACAGCGTTACATCTTTTCCTTCAAGAAGCCTTTCCTAAGGCTGTTCTTGTGGAAATGGCAAAGGGATATTTGGAAGCCCATAGAGGGCTATGGTGAAAAAGGAAATATCTTCCGTTCAAAAGTGGAAAGAAGCTTTCTGAGAAACTGCTCTGTGTTCTCTGAATTCATCTCACAGAGTTACATCTTTCCCTTGAAGAAGCCTTTCGCTAAGGCTGTTCTTGTGGAATTGGCAAAGGGATATTTGGAAGCCCATAGAGGGCTATGCTGAAAAAGGAAATAACTTCCGTTCAAAACTGGAAAGAAGCTTTCTGAGAAACTGCTCTGTGTTCTGTTAGTTCATCTCACGGAGTTACATCTTGCCCTTCAAGAAGCCTTTCGCCAAGGCTGTTCTTGTGGAACTGGCAAAGGGATATTTGGAAGCCCATAGAGGGCTATGGTGAAAAAGGAAATATCTTCCGTTCAAAAATGGAAAGAAGCTTTCTGAGAACCTGCTCTGTGTTCTCTGAATTCACCTCACAGAGTTACATCTTTCCCTTCTAGAAGCCTTTCGATAACGCTGTTCTTGTGGAATTGGCAGTGTGATATTTGGAAGCCCATAGAGGGCTATGGTGAAAAAGGAAATATCTTCCGTTCAAAACTGGAAAGTAGCTTTCTGAGAAACTGCTCTGTGTTCTCTGAATTCATCTCACAGAGTTACATCTTTCCCTTCAAGAAGCCTTTCGCTAAGGCTGTTCTTGTGGAACTGGCAAAGGGATATTTGGAAGCCCATAGAGGGCTCTAGTGAAAAGGAAATATCTTCCGTTCAAAATTGGAAAGAAACTTTCTGAGAAACTGCTCTGTGTTCTCTGAATTCATCTCACAGAGTTACATCTTTCCCTTCAAGAAGCCTTTCGCTAAGGCTGTTCTTGTGGAAATGGCAAAGTGATATTTGGAAGCCCCTAGAGGGCTCTGGTGAAAAAGGAAATATCTTCCGTTCAAAACTGGAAAGAAGCTTTCTGAGAAACTGTTCTGTGTTCTGTTAATTCATCGCACAGATTTACATCTTTCCCTTCAAGAAGCCTTTCGCTAAGGCTGTTCCTGTGGAATTGGCAAAGGGATATTTGGAAGCCCATAGAGGGCTGTGGTGAAAAAGGAAATATCTTCCGTTCAAAAATGGAAAGATGCTTTCTGAGAAACTGCTCTGTGTTCTCTGAATGCATCTCACAGAGTTACATCTTTCCCTTCAAGAAGCCTTTCGCTAAGGCTGTTCTTGTGGAATTGGCAAAGGGATATTTGGAAGCCCATAGAGGGCTATGGTGAAAAAGGAAACATCTTCCGTTCAAAACTGGAAAGAAGCATTCTGAGAAAATGATCTGTGTTCTGTTAATTCATCTCACAGAGTTACATCTTTCCCTTCAAGAAGCCTTTCGCTAAGGCTGTTCTTGTGGAATTGGCAAAGGGATATTTGGAAGCCCTTAGAGGGCTACGGTGAAAAAGGAGATATCTTCCGTTCAAAACTGGAAAGAAGCTTTCTGAGCAACTGCTCTGTGTTCTGTTAATTCATCGCACAGATTTACATCTTTCCCTTCAAGAAGCCTTTCGCTAAGGCTGTTCCTGTGGAATTGGCAAAGGGATATTTGGAAGCCCATAGAGGGCTGTGGTGAAAAAGGAAATATCTTCCGTTCAAAAATGGAAAGAAGCTTTCTGAGAAACTGCTCTGTGTTCTGTTAATTCAGCTCACAGAGATACATCTTTCCGTTCAAGAAGCCTTTCGCTAAGGCTGTTCCTGTGGAATTGGCAAAGGGATATTTGGAAGCCCATAGAGGGCTAAGGTGAAAAAGGAAATATCTTCCCTTCAAAACTAGAAAGAAGCTTTCTGAGAAACTGCTCTGTGTTCTCTGAATTCATCTCACAGAGTTACATATTTCCCTTCAAGAAGCCTTTCACTAAGGCTCTTCTTGTGGAACTGGCAAAGGGATATTTGGAAGCCCATAGAGGGCTATGGTGAAAAAGGAAATATCTTCCCTTGAAAACTGGAAAGAAGCTTTCTGAGAAACTGCTCTGTGTTGTGTTAATTCATCTCACAGAGCTACATCTTTCCCTTCAAGAAGCCATTCGCTAAGGCTGTTCTTGCGGAATTGGGAAAGGGATATTTGGAAGCCCATAGAGGGCTATGGTGAAAAAGGAAATATCTTCCGTTCAAAACTGGAAAGAAGCTTTCTGAGAAACTGCTCTGTGTTCTCTGAATTCATCTCACAGAGTTACATCTTTCCCTTCAAGAAGCCTTTCGCTAAGGCTCTTCTTGTGGAATTGGCAAAGGAATATTTGGAAGACCATAGAGGGCTATGGTGAAAAAGGAATTATATTCCGTTCACAACTGGAAAGAAGCATTCTGAGAAACTGCTCTGTGTTCTGTTAATTCATCTCCCAGAGTTACATCTTTTCCTTCAAGAAGCCTTTCCTAAGGCTGTTCTTGTGGAAATGGCAAAGGGATATTTGGAAGCCCATAGAGGGCTATGGTGAAAAAGGAAATATCTTCCGTTCAAAAGTGGAAAGAAGCTTTCTGAGAAACTGCTCTGTGTTCTCTGAATTCATCTCACAGAGTTACATCTTTCCCTTCATGAAGCCTTTCGCTAAGGCTGTTCTTGTGGAATTGGCAAAGGGATATTTGGAAGCCCATAGAGGGCTATGCTGAAAAAGGAAATAACTTCCGTTCAAAACTGGAAAGAAGCTTTCTGAGAAACTGCTCTGTGTTCTGTTAGTTCATCTCACGGAGTTACATCTTGCCCTTCAAGAAGCCTTTCGCCAAGGCTGTTCTTGTGGAACTGGCAAAGGGATATTTGGAAGCCCATAGAGGGCTATGGTGAAAACGGAAATATATTCCTTTCAAAACTGGAAAGAAGCTTTCTGAGAAACTGCTCTGTGTTCTCTGAATTCATCTCACAGAGTTACATCTTTCCCTTCATGAAGCCTTTCGCTAAGGTTGTTCTTGTGGAATTGGCAAAGGGATATTTGGAAGCCCATAGAGGGCTATGGTGAAAAAGGAAATGTCTTCCGTTCAAAACTGGAAAGAAGCTTTCTGAGAAACTGCTCTGTGTTCTGTTAATTCAACTCACAGAGTTACATCTTTCCCTTGAAGAAGCCTTTCGCTAAGGCTGTTCTCGTGGAATTCGCAAAGGGATATTTGGAAGCCCATAGAGTGCTATGGTGAAAAAAGAAATATCTTCCGTTCAAAACTGGAAAGAAGCTTTCTGAGAAACTGCTCTGTGTTCTCTGAATTCATCTCACAGAGTTACATCTTTCCCTTCAAGAAGCCTTTCGCTAAGGCTGTTCTTGTGGAACTGGCAAAGGGATATTTGGAAGCCCATAGAGGGCTAGGGTGAAAAGGAAATATCTTCCGTTCAAAATTGGAAAGAAGATTTCTGAGAAACTGCTCTGTGTTCTCTGAATTCATCTCACAGAGTTACATCTTTCCCTTCAAGAAGCCTTTCGCTAAGGCTGTTCTTCTGGAACTGGTAAAGGGATATTTGGAAGCCCATAGAGGGCTATGGTGAAAAAGGAAATATCTTCCTTTCAAAACTGGAAAGAAGCTTTCTGAGAAACTGCTCTGTGTTCTGTTAATTCATCTCACAGAGCTACATCTTTACCTTCAAGATGCCTTTCGCTAAGGCTGTTCTTGCGGAATTGGCAAAGGGATATTTGGAAGCCCATAGAGGGCTATGGTGAAAAAGGAAATATCTTCCGTTCAAAACTGGAAAGAAGCTTTCTGAGAAACTGCTCTGCGTTCTGTTAATTCATCTCAGAGAGATACATCTTTCCCTTCAAGAAGCCTTTTGATAAGGCTGTTCTTGTGGAATTGGCAAAGGGATATTTGGAAGCCCATAGAGGGCTATGGTGAAAAAGGAAATATCTTCCGTTCAAAACTGGAAAGAAGCTTTCTGAGAAACTGCTCTGTGTTCTCTGAATTCATCTCACAGAGTTACATCTTTCCCTTCAAGAAGCCTTTCGCTAAAGCTGTTCTTCTGGAGCTGTCAAAGGGATATTTGGAAGCCCATAGAGGGCTATGGTTAAAAAGGAAATATCTTCCGTTCAAAAGTGGAAAGAAGCTTTCTGAGAAACTGCTCTGTGTTCTCTGAATTCATCTCACAGAGTTACATCTTTCCCTTCAAGAAGCCTTTCGCTAAGGCTGTTCTTGTGGAATTCTCAAAGGGATATTTGGAAGCCCATAGAGGGCTATGCTGAAAAAGGAAATAACTTCCGTTCAAAACTGGAAAGAAGCTTTCTGAGAAACTGCTCTGTGTTCTGTTAGTTCATCTCACGGAGTTACATCTTGCCCTTCAAGAAGCCTTTCGCCAAGGCTGTTCTTGTGGAATTGGCAAAGGGATATTTGGAAGCCCATAGAGGGCTATGGTGAAAAAGGAAATATCTTCCGTTCAAAAATGGAAAGAAGCCTTCTGAGAAACTGCTCTGTGTTCTGTTAATTCATCTCACAAAGCTACATCTTTCCCTTCAAGAAGCCTTTCGCTACTGCTGTTCTTGTGGAATTGGCAAAGGGATATTTGGAAGCCCATAGAGGGCTATGCTGAAAAAGGAAATATCTTCAGTTCAAAACTGGAAAGAAGCTTTCTGAGAAAATGTTCTGTGTTCTGTTAATTCATCTCACAGAGTTACATCTTTCCCTTCAAGAAGCCTTTCGCTAAGGCTGTTCTTGTGGAATTGGCAAAGTGATATTTGGAAGCCCATAGAGGGCTACGGTGAAAAAGAAAATATCTTCCGTTGAAAACAGGAAAGAAGGTTTCTGAGAAACTGCTCTGTGTTCTGTTAATTCATCTCACAGAGTTACATCTTTCCCTTCAAGAAGCCTTTCGCTAAGGCTGTTCTTGTGGAATTGGCAAAGGGATATTTGGAAGCCCTTAGAGTTCTATGGTGAAAAAGGAAATATCTTCCGTTCAAAACAGGAAAGAAGCTTTCTGAGAAACTGCTCTGTGTTCTGTTAATTCATCGCACAGAGTTACATCTTTCCCTTCAAGAAGCCTTTCGCTAAGGCTGTTCTTGTGGAACTGGCAAAGGGATATTTGGAAGCCCACAGAGGGCTAGGGTGAAAAGGAAATATCTTCCGTTCAAAATTGGAAAGATGCTTTCTGAGAAACTGCTCTGTTTTCTCTGAATTCATCTCACAGAGTTACATCTTTCCCTTCAAGAAGCCTTTCGCTAAGGCTGTTCTTGTGGAACTGGCAAAGGGATATTTGGAAGCCCACAGAGGGCTAGGGTGAAAAGGAAATATCTTCCGTTCAAAATTGGAAAGATGCTTTCTGAGAAACTGCTCTGTGTTCTGTTAATTCATCTCACAGAGTTACATCTTTCCCTTCAAGAAGCCTTTCGCTAAGGCTGTTCTTGTGGAATTGGCAAGGGGATATTTGGAAGCCCATAGAGGGCTAGGGTGAAAAGGAAATATCTTCCGTTCAAAATTGGAAAGAAGCTTTCTGAGAAACTGCTCTGTGTTCTCTGAATTCATCTCACAGAGTTACATCTTTCCCTTCATGAAGCCTTTCGCTAAGGTTGTTCTTGTGGAATTGGCAAAGGGATATTTGGAAGCCCATAGAGGGCTATGGTGAAAAAGGAAATATCTTCCGTTCAAAACTGGAAAGAAGCTTTCTGAGAAACTGCTCTGTGTTCTGTTAATTCAACTCACAGAGTTACATCTTTCCCTTGAAGAAGCCTTTCGCTAAGGCTGTTCTCGTGGAATTCGCAAAGGGATATTTGGAAGCCCATAGAGGGCTATGGTGAAAAAAGAAATATCTTCCGTTCAAAACTGGAAAGAAGCTTTCTGAGAAACTGCTCTGTGTTCTCTGAATTCATCTCACAGAGTTTCGCCTTTCCCTTCAAGAAGCCTTTCGCTAAGGCTGTTCTTGTGGAACTGGCAAAGGGATATTTGGAAGCCCATAGAGGGCTAGGGTGAAAAGGAAATATCTTCCGTTCAAAATTGGAAAGAAGATTTCTGAGAAACTGCTCTGTGTTCTCTGAATTCATCTCACAGAGTTACATCTTTCCCTTCAAGAAGCCTTTTGCTAAGGCTGTTCTTTTGGAATTGGCAAAGGGATATTTTGAAGCCCATCTAGGGCTATGGTGAAAAGGGAAATATCTTCCGTTCAAAACTGGAAAGAAGCTTTCTGAGAAACTGCTCTGTGTTCTGTTAGTTCATCTCACAGAGTTACATCTTTCCCTTCAAGAAGCCTTTCGCTAAGGCTGTTCTTGTGGTATTGGCAAAGGGATATTTGGAAGCCCATAGAGTGCTATGGTGAAAAAGGAAATATCTTCCGTTCAAAACTGGAAAGAATGTTTCTGAGAAACTGCTCTGTGTTCTCTGAGTTCATCTCACAGAGTTACATCTTTCCCTTCAACAAGCCTTTTGCTAAGGCTGTTCTTGTGGAATTGGCAAAGGGATAATTGGAAGCCCATAGAGAGCTATGGTGGAAAAGGAAATATCTTGCGTTCAAAACTGGAAAGAAGCTTTCTGAGAAACTGCTCTGTGTTCTGTTAGTTCATCTCACAGAGTTACATTTTTCCTACATGAAGCCTTTCGCTAAGGCTGTTCTTGTAGAACTGGCAAAGGGATATTTGGAAACCCATAGAGGGCTATGGTGAAAAAGGAAATATCTTCCGTTCAAAACTGGAAAGAAGCTTTCTGAGAAACTGCTCTGCGTTCTGTTAATTCATCTCAGAGAGATACATCTTTCCCTTCAAGAAGCCTTTTGCTAAGGCTGTTCTTGTGGAATTGGCAAAGGGATATTTGGAAGCCCATAGAGGGCTATGGTGAAAAAGGAAATATCTTCCGTTCAAAACTGGAAAGAAGCTTTCTGAGAAACTGCTCTGTGTTCTCTGAATTCATCTCACAGAGTTACATCTTTCCCTTCAAGAAGCCTTTCGCTAAAGCTGTTCTTCTGGAGCTGTCAAAGGGACATTTGGAAGCCCATATAGGGCTATGGTGAAAAAGGAAATATCTTCCGTTCAAAACTGGAAAGAAGCTTTCTGAGAAACTGCTCTGTGTTCTCTGAATTCATCTCACAGAGTTACATCTTTCCCTTGAAGAAGCCTTTCGCTAAGGCTGTTCTTGTGGAATTGGCAAAGGGATATTTGGAAGCCCATAGAGGGCTATGGTGAAAAAGGAAATATCTTCCGTTCAAAACTGGAAAGAAGCTTTCTGAGAAAATGTTCTGTGTTCTGTTAATTCATCTCACAGAGTTACATCTTTCCCTTCAAGAAGCCTTTCGCTAAGGCTGTTCTTGTGGAATTGCCAAAGTGATATTTGGAAGCCCATAGAGGGCTACGGTGAAAAAGAAAATATCTTCCGTTGAAAAGAGGAAAGAAGGTTTCTGAGAAACTGCTCTGTGTTCTGTTAATTCATCTCACAGAGTTACATCTTTCCCTTCAAGAAGCCTTTCGCTACGGCTGTTCTTGTGGAATTGGGAAAGGGATATTTGGAAGCCCTTAGAGTTCTATGGTGAAAAAGGAAATATCTTCCGTTCAAAACAGGAAAGAAGCTTTCTGAGAAACTGCTCTGTGTTCTGTTAATTCATCGCACAGAGTTACATCTTTCCCTTCAAGAAGCCTTTCGCTAAGGCTGTTCTTGTGGAACTGACAAAGGGATATTTGGAAGCCCACAGAGGGCTAGGGTGAAAAGGAAATATCTTCCGTTCAAAATAGGAAAGAAGCTTTCTGAGAAACTGCTCTGTTTTCTCTGAATTCATCTCACAGAGTTACATCTTTCCCTTCAAGAGGCCTTTCGCTAAGGCTGTTCTTGTGGAATTGGCAAAGGGATGTTTGGAAGCCCTTAGAGGGCTATGGTGAAAAAGGAAATATCTTCCGTTCAAAACTGGAAAGAAGCTATCTGAGAAACTACTCTTTGTTGTCTGAATTCATCTCACAGAGTTACATCTTTCCCTTCAAGAAGCCTTTCGCCAAGGCTGTTCTTGTGGAATTGGCAAAGGGATATTTGGAAGCCCATAGAGGGCTATGCTGAAAAAGGAAATAACTTACGTTAAAAACTGGAAAGAAGCTTTCTGAGAAACTGCTCTGTGTTCTGTTAGTTCATCTCACAGAGTTAAATCTTTCCCATCAAGAAGCCTTTCGCCAAGGCTGTTCTTGTGGAATTGGCAAATGGATATTTGGAAGCCCATAGAGGGCTATGGTGAAAAAGGAAATATCTTCCGTTCAAAACTGGAAGGAATCTTTTGAGAAAATGTTCTGTGTTCTGTTAATTCATCTCACAGAGTTACATCTTTCCCTTCAAGAAGCCTTTCGCTAAGGCTGTTCTTCTGGAATTGGCAAAGTGATATTTGGAAGCCAATAGAGGGCTACGGTGAAAAAGGAAATATCTTCCGTTCAAAACTGGAAAGAATCTTTCTGAGAAACTGCTTTGTGTTCTGTTAATTCATCTCACAGAGTTACATCTTTCCCTTCAAGAAGCCTTTCGCTAACGCTGTTCTTGTGAAATTGGCAAAGGGATATTTGGAAGCCCATAGAGGGCTATTGTGAAAAAGGAAATATCTTCCGTTCAATTCTGGAAAGAAACTTTCTGAGAAACTGCTCTGTGTTCTCTGAATTCATCTCACAGAGTTACATCTTTCCCTTGAAGAAGCCTTTCGCCAAGGCTGTTCTTCTGGAATTGGCAAAGGGATATTTGGAAGACCATAGAGGGCTATGCTGAAAAAGGAAATAACTTGCGTTCAAAACTGGAAAGAAGCTTTCTGAGAAACTGCTCTGTGTTCTTTTAGTTCATCTCACGGAGTTACATCTTGCCCTTCAAGAAGCCTTTCGCCAAGGCTGTTCTTGTGGAATTGGCAAAGGGATATTTGGAAGCCCATAGAGGGCTATGGTGAAAAAGGAAATATCTTCAGTTCAAAACTGGAAAGAAGCTTTCTGAGAAACTGCTGTGTGTTCTGTTAATTCATCTCACAGAGCTGCATCTTTCCCTTCAAGAAGCCTTTCGCTACTGCTGTTCTTGTGGAATTGGCAAAGTGATATTTGGAAGCCCATAGAGGGCTATGGTGAAAAAGGAAATATCTTCCGTTCAAAACTGGAAAGAAGCTTTCTGAGAAAATGTTCTGTGTTCTGTTAATTCATCTCACAGAGTTACATCTTTCCCTTCAAGAAGCCTTTCGCTAAGGCTGTTCTTGTGGAATTGGCAAAGTGATATTTGGAAGCCCATAGAGGGCTATGGTGAATAAGGAAATATCTTCCGTTCAAAACTGGAAAGAAGCTTTCTGAGAAAATGTTCTGTGTTCTGTTAATTCATCTCACAGAGTTACATCTTTCCCTTCAAGAAGCCTTTCGCTAAGGCTGTTCTTGTGGAATTGCCAAAGTGATATTTGGAAGCCCATAGAGGGCTACGGTGAAAAAGAAAATATCTTCCGTTGAAAACAGGAAAGAAGGTTTCTGAGAAACTGCTCTGTGTTCTGTTAATTCATCTCACAGAGTTACATCTTTCCCTTCAAGAAGCCTTTCGCTAAGGCTGTTCTTGTTGAATTGGGAAAGGGATATTGGGAAGCTCTTAGAGTTCTATGGTGAAAAAGGAAATATCTTCCGTTCAAAACAGGAAAGAAGCTTTCTGAGAAACTGCTCTGTGTTCTGTTAATTCATCGCACAGAGTTACATCTTTCCCTTCAAGAAGCCTTTCGCTAAGGCTGTTCTTGTGGAACTGGCAAAGGGATATTTGGAAGCCCACAGAGGGCTAGGGTGAAAAGGAAATATCTTCCGTTCAAAATAGGAAAGAAACTTTCTGAGAAACTGCTCTGTTTTCTCTGAATTCATCTCACAGAGTTACATCTTTCCCTTCAAGAAGCCTTTCGCTAAGGCTGTTCTTGTGGAATTGGCAAAGGGATATTTGGAAGCCCTTAGAGGGCTATGGTGAAAAAGGAAATATCTTCCGTTCAAAACTGGAAAGAAGCTTTCTGAGAAACTGCTACGTGTTCTCTGAATTCATCTCACAGAGTGACATCTTTCCCTTCAAGAAGCCTTTCGCTAACGCTGTTCTTGTGGAATTGGCAGAGTGATATTTGGAAGCCCATAGAGGACTATGGTGAAAAAGGAAATATCTTCCGTTCAAAACTGGAAAGTAGCTTTCTGAGAAACTGCTCTGTGTTCTGTTAATTCATCTCACAGAGCTACATCTTTCCCTTCAAGAAGCCTTTCGCTACTGCTGTTCTTGTGGAATTGGCAAAGTGATATTTGGAAGCCCATAGAGGGATATGGTGAAAAAGGAAATATCTTCCGTTCAAAACTGGAAAGAAGCTTTCTGAGAAACTGCTCTGCGTTCTGTTAATTCATCTCAGAGAGATACATCTTTCCCTTCCAGAAGCCTTTGCTAAGGCTGTTCTTGTGGAATTGGCAGAGGGATATTTGGAAGCCCATAGAGGGCTATGGTGAAAAAGGAAATATCTTCCGTTCAAAACTGGAAAGAAGCTTTCTGAGAAACTGCTCTGTGTTCTCTGAATTCATCTCACAGAGTTACATCTTTCCCTTCAAGAAGCCTTTCGCTAAGGCTGTTCTTGAGGAACTGGTAAAGGGATATTTGGAAGCCCATAGAGGGCTAGGGTGAAAAGGAAATATCTTCCGTTCAAAATTGGAAAGAAGCTTTCTGAGAAACTGCTCTGTGTTCTCTGAATTCATCTCACAGAGTTACATCTTTCCCTTCAAGAGGCCTTTCGCTAAGGCTGTTCTTGTGGAATTGGCAAAGGGATATTTGGAAGCCCTTAGAGGGCTATGGTGAAAAAGGAAATATCTTCCATTCAAAACTGGAAAGAAGCTTTCTGAGAAACTACTCTTTGTTGTCTGAATTCATCTCACACAGTTACATCTTTCCCTTCAAGAAGTCTTTCGCCAAGGCTGTTCTTGTGGAATTGGCAAAGGGATATTTGGAAGCCCATAGAGGGCTATGCTGAAAAAGGAAATAACTTACGTTAAAAACTGGAAAGAAGCTTTCTGAGAAACTGCTCTGTGTTCTGTTAGTTCATCTCACAGAGTTAAATCTTTCCCATTAAGAAGCCTTTCGCCAAGGCTGTTCTTGTGGAATTGGCAAATGGATATTTGGAAGCCCATAGAGGGCTATGGTGAAAAAGGAAATATCTTCCGTTCAAAACTGGAAAGAATCTTTTGAGAAAATGTTCTGTGTTCTGTTAATTCATCTCACAGAGTTACATCTTTCCCTTCAAGAAGCCTTTCGCTAAGGCTGTTCTTCTGGAATTGGCAAAGTGATATTTGGAAGCCCATAGAGGGCTACGGTGAAAAAGGAAATATCTTCCGTTCAAAACTGGAAAGAATCTTTCTGAGAAACTGCTCTGTGTTCTGTTAATTCATCTCACAGAGTTACATCTTTCCCTTCAAGAAGCCTTTCGCTAACGCTGTTCTTGTGGAATTGGCAAAGGGATATTTGGAAGCCCATAGAGGGCTATTGTGAAAAAGGAAATATCTTCCGTTCAAATCTGGAAAGAAGCTTTCTGAGAAACTGCTCTGTGTTCTCTGAATTCATCTCACAGAGTTACATCTTTCCCTTGAAGAAGCCTTTCGCCAAGGCTGTTCTTCTGGAATTGGCAAAGGGATATTTGGAAGACCATAGAGGGCTATGCTGAAAAAGGAAATAACTTGCGTTCAAAACTGGAAAGAAGCTTTCTGAGAAACTGCTCTGTGTTCTTTTAGTTCATCTCACGGAGTTACATCTTGGCCTTCAAGAAACCTTTCGCCAAGGCTGTTCTTGTGGAATTGGCAAAGGGATATTTGGAAGCCCATAGAGGGCTATGGTGAAAAAGGAAATATCTTCCGTTCAAAACTGGAAAGAAGCTTTCTGAGAAACTGCTCTGTGTTCTGTTAATTCATCTCACAGAGCTACATCTTTCCCTTCAAGAAGCCTTTCGCTACTGCTGTTCTTGTGGAATTGGCAAAGTGATATTTGGAAGCCCATAGAGGGCTATGGTGAAAAAGGAAATATCTTCCGTTCAAAACTGGAAAGAAGCTTTCTGAGAAAATGTTCTGTGTTCTGTTAATTCATCTCACAGAGTTACATCTTTCCCTTCAAGAAGCCTTTCGCTAAGGCTGTTCTTGTGGAATTGGCAAAGTGATATTTGGAAGCCCATAGAGGGCTACGGTGAAAAAGGAAATATCTTCTGTTCAAAACTGGAAAGAAGCTTTCTGAGAAACTGCCCTGTGTTCTCTGAATTCATCTCACAGAGTAACATCTTTCCCTTCAAGAAGCCTTTCGCTAAGGCTGTTCTTGTGGAATTGGGAAAGGGATATTTGGAAACCCTTAGAGTTCTATGGTGAAAAAGGAAATATCTTCCGTTCAAAACAGGAAAGAAGCTTTCTGAGAAACTGCTCTGTGTTCTGTTAATTCATCGCACAGAGTTACATCTTTCCCTTCAAGAAGCCTTTCGCTAAGGCTGTTCTTGTGGAACTGGCAAAGGGATATTTGGAAGCCCACAGAGGGCTAGGGTGAAAAAGGAAATATCTTCCGTTCAAAACTGGAAAGAAGCTTTCTGAGAAACTGCTCTGTGTTCTCTGAATTCATCTCACAGAGTCACATCTTTCCCTTCAAGAAGCCTTTCGCTAACGCTGTTCTTGTGGAATTGGCAGAGTGATATTTGGAAGCCCATAGAGGACTACGGTGAAAAAGGAAATATCTTCCGTTCAAAACTGGAAAGTAGCTTTCTGAGAAACTGCTCTGTGTTCTGTGAATTCATCTCACAGAGTTACATCTTTCCCTTCAAGAAGCCTTTCGCTAAGGCTGTTCTTGTGGCACTGGCAAAGGGATATTTGGAAGCCCATAGAGGGCTAGGGTGAAAAGGAAATATCTTCCGTTCAAAATTGGAAAGAAGCTTTCTGAGAAACTGCTCTGTGTTCTCTGAATTCATCTCACAGAGTTATATCTTTCCCTTCAAGAGGCCTTTCGCTAAGGCTGTTCTTGTGGAATTGGCAAAGGGATATTTGGAAGCCCTTAGAGGGCTATGGTGAAAAAGGAAATATCTTCCGTTCAAAACTGGAAAGAAGCTTTTGAGAAAATGTTCTGTGTTCTGTTAATTCATCTCACAGAGTTACATCTTTCCCTTCAAGAAGACTTTCGCTAAGGCTGTTCATGTGGAATTGGCAAAGTGATATTTGGACGCCCATAGAGGGCTACGGTGAAAAAGGAAATATCTTCCGTTCAAAACTGGAAAGAATCTTTCTGAGAAAGTGCTCTGTGTTCTGTTAATTCATCTCACAGTGTTACATCTTTCCCTTCAAGAAGCCTTTCGCTAAGGCTGTTCTTGTGGAATTGGCAAAGGGATATTTGGAAGCCCATAGAAGGCTATGGTGAAAAAGGAAATATCTTCCGTTCAAAACTGGAAAGAAGCTTTCTGAGAAACTGTTCTGTGTTCTCTGAATTCCTCTCACAGAGTTACATCTTTCCCTTCAAGAAGCCTTTCGCTAAGGCTGTTCTTGTGGAACTGGCAAAGGGATATTTGGAAACCCATAGAGGGCTATGGTGAAAAAGGAAATATCTTCCGTTCAAAACTGGAAAGAAGCTTTCTGAGAAACTGCTCTGTGTTCTCTGAATACATCTCACAGAGTTACATCTTACCCTTCAATAAGACTTTCGCTAAGGCTGTTCTTCTGGAACTGGCAAAGGGATATTTGGAAGCCCATAGAGGGCTATAGTGAAAAAGGAAATATCTTCCGTTCAAAACTGGAAAGAATGTTTCTGAGAACCTGCTCTGTGTTTTCTGAATTCATCTCACAGAGTTACATCTTTCCCTTCAAGAAGCCTTTCGCTAAGGCTGTTCTTGTGGAATAGGCAAAGGGATATTTGGAAGCCCATAGAGGGCTACGGTGAAAAACGAAATATCTTCCATTCAAAACTGGAAAGAAGCTTTCTGAGAAACTGCTCTGTGTTCTCTGAATTCATCTCACAGAGTTACATCTTTCCCTTCAAGAAGCCTTTCGCTAAGGCTGTTCTTGTGGAACTGGCAAAGGGATATTTGTAAGCCCATAGAGGGCTATGGTGAAAAAGGAAATATCTTCCGTTCAAAACTGGAAAGAAGCTTTCTGAGAAACTGCTCTGTGTTCTCTGAATTCATCTCACAGAGTTACATCTTTCCCTTGAAGAAGCCTTTCGCTAAGGCTGTTCTTGTGGAATTGGCAAAGGGATATTTGGAAGCCCATAGAGGGCTATGCTGAAAAAGGAGATAACTTCCGTTCAAAACTGGAAAGAAGCTTTCTGAGAAACTGCTCTGTGTTCTGTTAGTTCATCCCACGGAGTTACATCTTGCCCTTCAAGAAGCCTTTCGCCAAGGCTGTTCTTGTGCAATTGGCAAAGGGATATTTGGAAGCCCATAGAGGGCTATGGTGAAAAAGGAAATATCTTCCGTTCAAAACTGGAAAGAAGCTTTCTGAGAAACTGCTCTGTGTTCTGTTAATTCATCTCACAGAGCTACATCTTTCCCTTCAAGAAGCCTTTCGCTACTGCTGTTCTTGTGGAATTGGCAAAGTGATATTTGGAAGCCCATAGAGGGCTACGGTGAAAAAGAAAATATCTTCCGTTCAAAACTGGAAAGAAGCTTTCTGAGAAACTGCTCTGTGTTCTGTTAATTCATCTCACAGAGTTACATCTTTCCCTTCAAGAAGCCTTTCGCTAAGGCTGTTCTTGTGGAATTGGCAAAGGGATATTTGGAAGCCCATAGAGGGCTATGGTGAAAAAGGAAATATCTTCCGTTCAAAACTGGAAAGAAGCTTTCTGAGAAACTGCTCTGTGTTCTCTGAATTCAACTCACAGAGTTACATCTTTCCCTTCAAGAAGCCTTTCGCTAAGGCTGTTCTTGTGGAATTGGGAAAGGGATATTTGGAAGCCCATAGAGGGCTATGGTGAAAAAGGAAATATCTTCCGTTCAAAACAGGAAAGAAGCTTTCTGAGAAACTGCTCTGTGTTCTGTTAATTCATCGCACAGAGTTACATCTTTCCCTTCAAGGAGCCGTTCGCTAAGGCTGTTCTTCTGGAACTGGCAAAGGGATATTTGGAAGCCCATAGAGGGCTAGGGTGAAAAGGAAATATCTTCCGTTCAAAACTGGAAAGAAGCTTTCTGAGAAACTGCTCTGTGTTCTCTGAATTCATCTCACAGAGTCACATGTTTCCCTTCAAGAAGCCTTTCGCTAACGCTGTTCTTGTGGAATTGGCAGAGTGATATTTGGAAGCCCATAGAGGACTATGGTGAAAAAGGAAATATCTTCCGTTCAAAACTGGAAAGTAGCTTTCTGAGAAACTGCTCTGTGTTCTCTGAATTCATCTCACAGAGTTACATCTTTCCCTTCAAGAAGCCTTTCGCTAAGGCTGTTCTTGTGGAACTGGCAAAGGGATATTTGGAAGCCCATAGAGGGCTAGGGTGAAAAGGAAATATCTTCCGTTCAAAATTGGAAAGAAGCTTTCTGAGAAACTGCTCTGTGTTCTCTGAATTCATCTCACAGTGTTACATCTTTCCCTTCAAGAGGCCTTTCGCTAAGGCTGTTCTTGTGGAATTGGCAAAGGGATATTTGGAAGCCCTTAGAGGGCTATGGTGAAAAAGGAAATATCTTCCGTTCAAAACTGGAAAGAAGCTTTCTGAGAAACTGCTCTTTGTTGTCTGAATTCATCTCACAGAGCTACATCTTTCCCTTCAAGCCTTTCGCTACGGCTGTTCTTGTGGAATTGGCAAAGGGATATTTGGAAGCCCATAGAGGGCTATGGTGAAAAAGGAAATATATTCCGTTCAAAACTGGAAAGAAGCTTTCTGAGAAAATGTTCTGTGTTCTGTTAATTCATCTCACAGAGTTACATCTTTCCCTTCAAGAAGCCTTTCGCTAAGGCTGTTCTTGTGGAATTGGCAAAGTGATATTTGGAAGCCCATAGAGGGTTACGGTGAAAAAGGAAATATCTTCCGTTCAAAACTGGAAAGAATCTTTCTGAGAAACTGCTCGGTGTTCTGTTAATTCATCTCACAGAGTTACATCTTTCCCTTCAAGAAGCCTTTCGCTAAGGCTGTTCTTGTGGAATTGGCAAAGGGATATTTTGAAGCCCATAGAGGGCTATGGTGAAAAAGGAAATATCTTCCGTTCAAAACTGAAAAGAAGCTTTCTGAGAAACTGCTCTGTGTTCTCTGAATTCTTCTAACAGAGTTACATCTTTCCCTTCAAGAAGCCTTTCGCTAAGGCTGTTCTTGTGGAACTGGCAAAGGGATATTTCGAAACCCATAGGCGGCTCTGGTGAAAAAGGAAATATCTTCCGTTCAAAATTGGAAAGAAGCTTTCTGAGAAACTGCGCTGTGCTCTCTGAATTCATCTCACAGAGTTACATCTTTCCCTTCAATAAGACTTTCGCTAAGGCTGTTCTTCTGGAACTGGCAAAGGGATATTTGGAAGACCATAGAGGGCTATGCTGAAAAAGGAAATAACTTGCGTTCAAAACTGGAAAGAAGCTTTCTGAGAAACTGCTCTGTGTTCTTTTAGTTCATCTCACGGAGTTACATCTTGCCCTTCAAGAAGCCTTTCGCCAAGGCTGTTCTTGTGGAATTGGCAAAGGGATATTTGGAAGCCCATAGAGGGCTATGGTGAAAAAGGAAATATCTTCCGTTCAAAACTGGAAAGAAGCTTTCTGAGAAACTGCTCTGTGTTCTGTTAATTCATCTCACAGAGCTACATCTTTCCCTTCAAGAAGCCTTTCGCTACTGCTGTTCTTGTGGAATTGGCAAAGTGATATTTGGAAGCCCATAGAGGGCTAGGTGAAAAAGGAAATATCTTCCGTTCAAAACTGGAAAGAAGCTTTCTGAGAAAATGTTCTGTGTTCTGTTAATTCATCTCACAGAGTTACATCTTTCCCTTCAAGAAGCCTTTCGCTAAGGCTGTTCTTGTGGAATTGGCAAAGTGATATTTGGAAGCCCATAGAGGGCTACGGTGAAAAAGGAAATATCTTCTGTTCAAAACTGGAAAGAAGCTTTCTGAGAAACTGCCCTGTGTTCTCTGAATTCATCTCACAGAGTAACATCTTTCCCTTCAAGAAGCCTTTCGCTAAGGCTGTTCTTGTGGAATTGGGAAAGGGATATTTGGAAACCCTTAGAGTTCTATGGTGAAAAAGGAAATATCTTCCGTTCAAAACAGGAAAGAAGCTTTCTGAGAAACTGCTCTGTGTTCTGTTAATTCATCGCACAGAGTTACATCTTTCCCTTCAAGAAGCCTTTCGCTAAGGCTGTTCTTGTGGAACTGGCAAAGGGATATTTGGAAGCCCACAGAGGGCTAGGGAGAAAAGGAAATATCTTCCGTTCAAAATTGGAAAGAAGCTTTCTGAGAAACTGCTCTGTTTTCTCTGAATTCATCTCACAGAGTTACATCTTTCCCTTCAAGAAGCCTTTCGCTAAGGCTATTCTTGTGGAATTGGCAAAGGGATATTTGGAAGCCCTTAGAGGGCTATGGTGAAAAAGGAAATATCTTCCGTTCAAAACTGGAAAGAAGCTTTCTGAGAAACTGCTCTGTGTTCTCTGAATTCATCTCACAGAGTCACATCTTTCCCTTCAAGAAGCCTTTCGCTAACGCTGTTCTTGTGGAATTGGCAGAGTGATATTTGGAAGCCCATAGAGGACTACGGTGAAAAAGGAAATATCTTCCGTTCAAAACTGGAAAGTAGCTTTCTGAGAAACTGCTCTGTGTTCTGTGAATTCATCTCACCGAGTTACATCTTTCCCTTCAAGAAGCCTTTCGCTAAGGCTGTTCTTGTGGCACTGGCAAAGGGATATTTGGAAGCCCATAGAGGGCTAGGGTGAAAAGGAAATATCTTCCGTTCAAAATTGGAAAGAAGCTTTCTGAGAAACTGCTCTGTGTTCTCTGAATTCATCTCACAGAGTTATATCTTTCCCTTCAAGAGGCCTTTCGCTAAGGCTGTTCTTGTGGAATTGGCAAAGGGATATTTGGAAGCCCTTAGAGGGCTATGGTGAAAAAGGAAATATCTTCCGTTCAAAACTGGAAAGAAGCTTTTGAGAAAATGTTCTGTGTTCTGTTAATTCATCTCACAGAGTTACATCTTTCCCTTCAAGAAGCCTTTCGCTAAGGCTGTTCTTGTGGAATTGGCAAAGTGATATTTGGAAGCCCATAGAGGGCTACGGTGAAAAAGGAAATATCTTCCGTTCAAAACTGGAAAGAATCTTTCTGAGAAACTGCTCTGTGTTCTGTTAATTCATCTCACAGTGTTACATCTTTCCCTTCAAGAAGCCTTTCGCTAAGGCTGTTCTTGTGGAATTGGCAAAGGGATATTTGGAAGCCCATAGAAGGCTATGGTGAAAAAGGAAATATCTTCCGTTCAAAACTGGAAAGAAGCTTTCTGAGAAACTGTTCTGTGTTCTCTGAATTCTTCTCACAGAGTTACATCTTTCCCTTCAAGAAGCCTTTCGCTAAGGCTGTTCTTGTGTAACTGGCAAAGGGATATTTGGAAACCCATAGAGGGCTATGGTGAAAAAGGAAATATCTTCCGTTCAAAACTGGAAAGAAGCTTTCTGAGAAACTGCTCTGTGTTCTCTGAATACATCTCACAGTGTTACATCTTACCCTTCAATAAGACTTTCGCTAAGGCTGTTCTTCTGGAACTGGCAAAGGGATATTTGGAAGCCCATAGAGGGCTATAGTGAAAAAGGAAATATCTTCCGTTCAAAACTGGAAAGAATGTTTCTGAGAACCTGCTCTGTGTTTTCTGAATTCATCTCACAGAGTTACATCTTTCCCTTCAAGAAGCCTTTCGCTAAGGCTGTTCTTGTGGAATTGGCAAAGGGATATTTGGAAGCCCATAGAGGGCTACGGTGAAAAACGAAATATCTTCCGTTCAAAACTGGAAAGAAGCTTTCTGAGAAACTGCTCTGTGTTCTCTGAATTCATCTCACAGAGTTACATCTTTCCCTTCAAGAAGCCTTTCGCTAAGGCTGTTCTTGTGGAATTGGCAAAGGGATATTTGGAAGCCCATAGAGGGCTATGCTGAAAAAGGAAATAACTTCCGTTCAAAACTGGAAAGAAGCTTTCTGAGAAACTGCTCTGTGTTCTGTTAGTTCATCCCACGGAGTTACATCTTGCCCTTCAAGAAGCCTTTCGCCAAGGCTGTTCTTGTGGAATTGGCAAAGGGATATTTGGAAGCCCATAGAGGGCTATGGTGAAAAAGGAAATATCTTCCGTTCAAAACTGGAAAGAAGCTTTCTGAGAAACTGCTCTGTGTTCTGTTAATTCATCTCACAGAGATACATCTTTCCCTTCAAGAAGCCTTTCGCTACTGCTGTTCTTGTGGAATTGGCAAAGTGATATTTGGAAGCCCATAGAGGGCTACGGTGAAAAAGAAAATATCTTCCGTTCAAAACTGGAAAGAAGCTTTCTGAGAAACTGCTCTGTGTTCTGTTAATTCATCTCACAGAGTTACATCTTTCCCTTCAAGAAGCCTTTCGCTAAGGCTGTTCTTGTGGAATTGGCAAAGGGATATTTGGAAGCCCATAGAGGGCTATGGTGAAAAAGGAAATATCTTCCGTTCAAAACTGGAAAGAAGCTTTCTGAGAAACTGCTCTGTGTTCTCTGAATTCATCTCACAGAGTTACATCTTTCCCTTCAAGAAGCCTTACGCTAAGGCTGTTCTTGTGGAATTGGGAAAGGGATATTTGGAAGCCCATAGAGGGCTATGGTGAAAAAGGAAATATCTTCCGTTCAAAACAGGAAAGAAGCTTTCTGAGAAACTGCTCTGTGTTCTGTTAATTCATCGCACAGAGTTACATCTTTCCCTTCAAGGAGCCTTTCGCTAAGGCTGTTCTTCTGGAACTGGCAAAGGGATATTTGGAAGCCCATAGAGGGCTAGGGTGAAAAGGAAATATCTTCCGTTCAAAACTGGAAAGAAGCTTTCTGAGAAACTGCTCTGTGTTCTCTGAATTCATCTCACAGAGTCACATCTTTCCCTTCAAGAAGCCTTTCGCTAACGCTGTTCTTGTGGAATTGGCAGAGTGATATTTGGAAGCCCATAGAGGACTATGGTGAAAAAGGAAATATCTTCCGTTCAAAACTGGAAAGTAGCTTTCTGAGAAACTGCTCTGTGTTCTCTGAATTCATCTCACAGAGTTACATCTTTCCCTTCAAGAAGCCTTTCGCTAAGGCTGTTCTTGTGGAACTGGCAAAGGGATATTTGGAAGCCCATAGAGGGCTAGGGTAAAAAGGAAATATCTTCCGTTCAAAATTGGAAAGAAGCTTTCTGAGAAACTGCTCTGTGTTCTCTGAATTCATCTCACATTGTTACATCTTTCCCTTCAAGAGGCCTTTCGCTAAGGCTGTTCTTGTGGAATTGGCAAAGGGATATTTGGAAGCCCTTAGAGGGCTATGGTGAAAAAGGAAATATCTTCCGTTCAAAACTGGAAAGAAGCTTTCTGAGAAACTGCTCTTTGTTGTCTGAATTCATCTCACAGAGCTACATCTTTCCCTTCAAGCCTTTCGCTACGGCTGTTCTTGTGGAATTGGCAAAGGGATATTTGGAAGCCCATAGAGGGCTATGGTGAAAAAGGAAATATATTCCGTTCAAAACTGGAAAGAAGCTTTCTGAGAAAATGTTCTGTGTTCTGTTAATTCATCTCACAGAGTTACATCTTTCCCTTCAAGAAGCCTTTCGCTAAGGCTGTTCTTGTGGAATTGGCAAAGTGATATTTGGAAGCCCATAGAGGGCTACGGTGAAAAAGGAAATATCTTCCGTTCAAAACTGGAAAGAATCTTTCTGAGAAACTGCTCGGTGTTCTGTTAATTCATCTCACAGAGTTACATCTTTCCCTTCAAGAAGCCTTTCGCTAAGGCTGTTCTTGTGGAATTGGCAAAGGGATATTTTGAAGCCCATAGAGGGCTATGGTGAAAAAGGAAATATCTTCCGTTCAAAACTGAAAAGAAGCTTTCTGAGAAACTGCTCTGTGTTCTCTGAATTCTTCTAACAGAGTTACATCTTTCCCTTCAAGAAGCCTTTCGCTAAGGCTGTTCTTGTGGAACTGGCAAAGGGATATTTGGAAACCCATAGGCGGCTCTGGTGAAAAAGGAAATATCTTCCGTTCAAAATTGGAAAGAAGCTTTCTGAGAAACTGCTCTGTGCTCTCTGAATTCATCTCACAGAGTTACATCTTTCCCTTCAATAAGACTTTCGCTAAGGCTGTTCTTCTGGAACTGGCAAAGGGATATTTGGAAGCCCATAGAGGGCTAAGGTGAAAAAGGAAATATCTTCCGTTCAAAACTGGAAAGAAGCTTTCTGAGAAACTGCTCTGTGTTCTGTTAGTTCATCTCATAGAGTTACATCTTTCCCTTCAAGAAGCCTTTCGGTAAGGCTGTCCTTGTGGAACTGGCAAAGGGATATTTGGAAGCCCATGGAGGGCTAGGGTGAAAAGGAAATATCTTCCGTTCAAAATTGGAAAGAAGATTTCTGAGAAACTGCTCTGTGTTCTCTGAATTCATCTCACAGAGTTACATCTTTCCCTTCAAGAAGCCGTTCGCTAAGGCTGTTCTTGTGGAATTCGCAAAGGGACATTTGGAAGCCCCTAGAGGGCTATGGTGAAAAAGGAAATGTCTTCCGTTCAAAACTGGAAAGAAGCTTTCTGAGAAACTGCTCTGTGTTCTCTGAATTCATCTCACAGAGTTACATCTTTCCCTTCAAGAAGCCTTTCGCTAAGGCTGTTCTTGTGGAATTGGCAAAGGGATATTTGGAAGCCCTTAGAGGGCTATGGTGAAAAAGGAAATATCTTCCGTTCAAAACAGGAAAGAAGCTTTCTGAGAAACTGCTCTGTGTTCTGTTAATTCATCTCACAGAGTTACATCTTTCAAGAAGCCTTTCGCTAAGGCTGTTCTCGTGGAATTCGCAAAGGTATATTTGGAATCCCATAGAGGGCTATGGTGAAAAAGGAAATATCTTCCGTTCAAAACTAGAAAGAAGCTTTCTGAGAACCTGCTCTGTGTTCTCTGAATTCATCTCACAGAGTTACATCTTTCCCTTCAAGAAGCCCTTCGATAACGCTGTTCTTGTGGAATTGGCAGTGTGATATTTGGAAGCCCATGGAGGGCTATGGTGAAAAAGGAAATATCTTGCGTTCAAAACTGGAAAGTAGCTTTCTGAGAAACTGCTCTGTGTTCTCTGAATTCATCTCACAGAGTTACATCTTTCCCTTCAAGAAGCCTTTCGCTAAGGCTGTTCTTGTGGAACTGGCAAAGGGATATTTGGAAGCCCATAGAGGGCTATAGTGAAAAGGAAATATCTTCCGTTCAAAATTGGAAAGAAGCTTTCTGAGAAACTGCTCTGTGTTCTCTGAATTCATCTCACAGAGTTACATCTTTCCCTTCAAGAAGCCTTTCGCTAAGGCTGTTCTTGTGGAAATGGCAAAGTGATATTTGGAAGCCCCTAGAGGGCTATGGTGAAAAAGGAAATATCTTCCGTTCAAAACTGGAAAGAAGCTTTCTGAGAAACTGTTCTGTGTTCTGTTAATTCATCGCACAGATTTACATCTTTCCCTTCAAGAAGCCTTTCGCTAAGGCTGTTCCTGTGGAATTGGCAAAGGGATATTTGGAAGCCCATAGAGGGCTGTGGTGAAAAAGGAAATATCTTCCGTTCAAAAATGGAAAGATGCTTTCTGAGAAACTGCTCTGTGTTCTGTTAATTCATCTCACAGAGATACATCTTTCCGTTCAAGAAGCCTTTCGCTAAGGCTGTTCTTGTGGAATTGGCAAAGGGATATTTGGAAGCCCATAGAGGGCTATGGTGAAAAAGGAAATATCTTCCCTTCAAAACTGGAAAGAAGCTTTCTGAGAAACTGCTCTTTGTTCTCTGAATTCATCTCACAGAGTTACATCTTTCCCTTCAATACGCCTTTCGCTAAGGCTCTTCTTGTGGAACTGGCAAAGGGATATTTGGAAGCCCATAGAGGGCTATGGTGAAAAAGGAAATATCTTCCGTTCAAAACTGGAAAGAAGCTTTCTGAGAAACTGCTCTGTGTTCTGTTAATTCATCTCACAGAGCTACATCTTTCCCTTCAAGAAGCCTTTCGCTAAGGCTGTTCTTGTGGAAATGGGAAAGTGATATTTGGAAGCCCATAGAGGGCTATGGTGAAAAAGGAAATATCTTCCGTTCAAAACTGGAACGAAGCTTTCTGAGAAACTGTTCTGTGTTCTGTTAGTTCATCTCACAGTGTTACATCTTTCCCTTCAAGAAGCCTTTCGCTAAGGCTGTTCTTGTGTAACTGGCAAAGGGATATTTGGAAGCCCTTAGAGGGCTATGGTGAAAAAGGAATTATCTTCCGTTCAAAACTGGAAAGAAGCTTTCTGAGAAACTGCTCTGTGTTCTGTTAGTTCACCTCACAGAGTTACATCTTTCCCGTCAAGAAGCCTTTCGCTAAGGCTGTTCTTGTGGAACTGGCAAAGGGATATTTGGAAACCCATTGAGGGCTATGGTGAAAAAGGAAATATCTTCCGTTCAAAACTGGAAAGAAGCTTTCTGAGAAACTTCTCTGTGTTCTCTGAATTCATCTCACAGAGTTACATATTTCCCTTCAAGAAGCCTTTCGCTAAAGCTGTTCTTCTGGAACTGGCAAAGGGATATTTGGAAGCCCATAGAGGGCTATGGTGAAAAAGGAAATATCTTACGTTCAAAACTGGAAAGTAGCTTTCTGAGAAACTGCTCTGTGTTCTCTGAATTCATCTCACAGAGTTACATCTTTCCCTTCATGAAGCCTTTCGCTAAGGTTGTTCTTGTGGAATTGGCAAAGGGATATTTGGAAGCCCATAGAGGGCTATGGTGAAAAAGGAAATATCTTCCGTTCAAAACTGGAAAGAAGCTTTCTGAGAAACTGCTCTGTGTTCTGTTAATTCAACTCACAGAGTTACATCTTTCCCTTGAAGAAGCCTTTCGCTAAGGCTGTTCTCGTGGAATTCGCAAAGGGATATTTGGAAGCCCATAGAGGGCTATGGTGAAAAAAGAAATATCTTCCGTTCAAAACTGGAAAGAAGCTTTCTGAGAAACTGCTCTGTGTTCTCTGAATTCATCTCACAGAGTTTCGTCTTTCCCTTCAAGAAGCCTTTCGCTAAGGCTGTTCTTGTGGAACTGGCAAAGGGATATTTGGAAGCCCATAGAGGGCTAGGGTGAAAAGGAAATATCTTCCGTTCAAAATTGGAAAGAAGATTTCTGAGAAACTGCTCTGTGTTCTCTGAATTCATCTCACAGAGTTACATCTTTCCCTTCAAGAAGCCTTTCGCTAAGGCTGTTCTTCTGGAACTGGTAAAGGGATATTTGGAAGCCCATAGAGGGCTATGGTGAAAAAGGAAATATCTTCCTTTCAAAACTGGAAAGAAGCTTTCTGAGAAACTGCTCTGTGTTCTGTTAATTCATCTCACAGAGCTACATCTTTACCTTCAAGATGCCTTTCGCTAAGGCTGTTCTTGCGGAATTGGCAAAGGGATATTTGGAAGCCCATAGAGGGCTATGGTGAAAAAGGAAATATCTTCCGTTCAAAACTGGAAAGAAGCTTTCTGAGAAACTGCTCTGCGTTCTGTTAATTCATCTCAGAGAGATACATCTTTCCCTTCAAGAAGCCTTTCGATAAGGCTGTTCTTGTGGAATTGGCAAAGGGATATTTGGAAGCCCATAGAGGGCTATGGTGAAAAAGGAAATATCTTCCGTTCAAAACTGGAAAGAAGCTTTCTGAGAAACTGCTCTGTGTTCTCTGAATTCATCTCACAGAGTTACATCTTTCCCTTCAAGAAGCCTTTCGCTAAAGCTGTTCTTCTGGAGCTGTCAAAGGGATATTTGGAAGCCCATAGAGGGCTATGGTTAAAAAGGAAATATCTTCCGTTCAAAATTGGAAAGAAGCTTTCTGAGAAACTGCTCTGTGTTCTCTGAATTCATCTCACAGAGTTACATCTTTCCCTTGAAGAAGCCTTTCGCTAAGGCTGTTCTTGTGGAATTGTCAAAGGGATATTTGGAAGCCCATAGAGGGCTATGCTGAAAAAGGAAATAACTTCCGTTCAAAACTGGAAAGAAGCTTTCTGAGAAACTGCTCTGTGTTCTGTTAGTTCATCTCACGGAGTTACATCTTGCCCTTCAAGAAGCCTTTCGCCAAGGCTGTTCTTGTGGAATTGGCAAAGGGATATTTGGAAGCCCATAGAGGGCTATGGTGAAAAAGGAAATATCTTCCGTTCAAAAATGGAAAGAAGCCTTCTGAGAAACTGCTCTGTGTTCTGTTAATTCATCTCACAAAGCTACATCTTTCCCTTCAAGAAGCCTTTCGCTACTGCTGTTCTTGTGGAATTGGCAAAGTGATATTTGGAAGCCCATAGAGGGCTATGGTGAAAAAGGAAATATCTTCCGTTCAAAACTGGAAAGAAGCTTTCTGAGAAAATGTTCTGTGTTCTGTTAATTCATCTCACAGAGTTACATCTTTCCCTTCAAGAAGCCTTTCGCTAAGGCTGTTCTTGTGGAATTGGCAAAGTGATATTTGGAAGCCCATAGAGGGCTACGGTGAAAAAGAAATTATCTTCCGTTGAAAACAGGAAAGAAGGTTTCTGAGAAACTGCTCTGTGTTCTGTTAATTCATCTCACAGAGTTACATCTTTCCCTTCAAGAAGCCTTTCGCTAAGGCTGTTCTTGTGGAATTGGCAAAGGGATATTTGGAAGCCCTTAGAGTTCTATGGTGAAAAAGGAAATATCTTCCGTTCAAAACAGGAAAGAAGCTTTCTGAGAAACTGCTCTGTGTTCTGTTAATTCATCGCACAGAGTTACATCTTTCCCTTCAAGAAGCCTTTCGCTAAGGCTGTTCTTGTGGAACTGGCAAAGGGATATTTGGAAGCCCACAGAGGGCTAGGGTGAAAAGCAAATATCTTCCGTTCAAAATTGGAAAGATGCTTCTGAGAAAGTGCTCTGTTTTCTCTGAATTCATCTCACAGAGTTACATCTTTCCCTTCAAGAAGCCTTTCGCTAAGGCTGTTCTTGTGGAATTGGCAAAGGGATATTTGGAAGCCCCTAGAGGGCTAGGGTGAAAAGGAAATATCTTCCGTTCAAAATTGGAAAGAAGCTTTCTGAGAAACTGCTCTGTGTTCTCTGAATTCATCTCACAGAGTTACATCTTTCCCTTCATGAAGCCTTTCGCTAAGGTTGTTCTTGTGGAATTGGCAAAGGGATATTTGGAAGCCCATAGAGGGCTATGGTGAAAAAGGAAATATCTTCCGTTCAAAACTGGAAAGAAGCTTTCTGAGAAACTGCTCTGTGTTCTGTTAATTCAACTCACAGAGTTACATCTTTCCCTTGAAGAAGCCTTTCGCTAAGGCTGTTCTTGTGGAACTGGCAAAGGGATATTTGGAAGCCCACAGAGGGCTAGGGTGAAAAGGAAATATCTTCCGTTCAAAATTGGAAAGATGCTTTCTGAGAAACTGCTCTGTTTTCTCTGAATTCATCTCACAGAGTTACATCTTTCCCTTCAAGAAGCCTTTCGCTAAGGCTGTTCTTGTGGAATTGGCAAAGGGATATTTGGAAGCCCATAGAGGGCTAGGGTGAAAAGGAAATATCTTCCGTTCAAAATTGGAAAGAAGCTTTCTGAGAAACTGCTCTGTGTTCTCTGAATTCATCTCACAGAGTTACATCTTTCCCTTCATGAAGCCTTTCGCTAAGGTTGTTCTTGTGGAATTGGCAAAGGGATATTTGGAATCCCATAGAGGGCTATGGTGAAAAAGGAAATATATTCCGTTCAAAACTGGAAAGAAGCTTTCTGAGAAACTGCTCTGTGTTCTGTTAATTCAACTCACAGAGTTACATCTTTCCCTTGAAGAAGCCTTTCGCTAAGGCTGTTCTCGTGGAATTCGCAAAGGGATATTTGGAAGCCCATAGAGGGCTATGGTGAAAAAAGAAATATCTTCCGTTCAAAACTGGAAAGAAGCTTTCTGAGAAACTGCTCTGTGTTCTCTGAATTCATCTCACAGAGTTTCGTCTTTCCCTTCAAGAAGCCTTTCCCTAAGGCTGTTCTTGTGGAACTGGCAAAGGGATATTTGGAAGCCCATAGAGGGCTAGGGTGAAAAGGAAATATCTTCCGTTCAAAATTGGAAAGAAGATTTCTGAGAAACTGCTCTGTGTTCTCTGAATTCATCTCACAGAGTTACATCTTTCCCTTCAAGAAGCCTTTTGCTAAGGCTGTTCTTTTGGAATTGGCAAAGGGATATTTTGAAGCCCATCTAGGGCTATGGTGAAAAGGGAAATATCTTCCGTTCAAAACTGGAAAGAAGCTTTCTGAGAAACTGCTCTGTGTTCTGTTAGTTCATCTCACAGAGTTACATCTTTCCCTTCAAGAAGCCTTTCGCTAAGGCTGTTCTTGTGGTATTGGCAAAGGGATATTTGGAAGCCCATAGAGTGCTATGGTGAAAAAGGAAATATCTTCCGTTCAAAACTGGAAAGAATGTTTCTGAGAAACTGCTCTGTGTTCTCTGAGTTCATCTCACAGAGTTACATCTTTCCCTTCAAGAAGCCTTTCGCTAAGGCTGTTCTTGTGGAATTGGCAAAGGGATAATTGGAAGCCCATAGAGAGCTATGGTGGAAAAGGAAATATCTTCCGTTCAAAACTGGAAAGAAGCTTTCTGAGAAACTGCTCTGTGTTCTCTGAATTCATCTCACAGAGTTACATCTTTCCCTTCAAGAAGCCTTTCGCTAAAGCTGTTCTTCTGGAGCTGTCAAAGGGACATTTGGAAGCCCATATAGGGCTATGGTGAAAAAGGAAATATCTTCCGTTCAAAACTGGAAAGAAGCTTTCTGAGAAACTGCTCTGTGTTCTCTGAATTCATCTCACAGAGTTACATCTTTCCCTTGAAGAAGCCTTTCGCTAAGGCTGTTCTTGTGGAATTGGCAAAGGGATATTTGGAAGCCCATAGAGGGCTATGCTGAAAAAGGAAATAACTTCCGTTCAAAACTGGAAAGAAGCTTTCTGAGAAACTGCTCTGTGTTCTCTTAGTTCATCTCACGGAGTTACATCTTGCCCTTCAAGAAGCCTTTCGCCAAGGCTGTTCTTGTGGAATTGGCAAAGGGATATTTGGAAGCCCATAGAGGGCTATGGTGAAAAAGGAAATATCTTCCGTTCAAAACTGGAAAGAAGCTTTCTGAGAAACTGCTCTGTGTTCTGTTAATTCATCTCACAAAGCTACATCTTTCCCTTCAAGAAGCCTTTCGCTACTGCTGTTCTTGTGGAATTGGCAAAGTGATATTTGGAAGCCCATAGAGGGCTATGGTGAAAAAGGAAATATCTTCCGTTCAAAACTGGAAAGAAGCTTTCTGAGAAACTGCTCTGTGTTCTCTGAATTCATCTCACAGAGTTACATCTTTCCCTTGAAGAAGCCTTTCGCTAAGGCTGTTCTTGTGGAATTGGCAAAGGGATATTTGGAAGCCCATAGAGGGCTATGCTGAAAAAGGAAATAACTTCCGTTCAAAACTGGAAAGAAGCTTTCTGAGAAACTGCTCTGTGTTCTCTTAGTTCATCTCACGGAGTTACATCTTGCCCTTCAAGAAGCCTTTCGCCAAGGCTGTTCTTGTGGAATTGGCAAAGGGATATTTGGAAGCCCATAGAGGGCTATGGTGAAAAAGGAAATATCTTCCGTTCAAAACTGGAAAGAAGCTTTCTGAGAAACTGCTCTGTGTTCTGTTAATTCATCTCACAAAGCTACATCTTTCCCTTCAAGAAGCCTTTCGCTACTGCTGTTCTTGTGGAATTGGCAAAGTGATATTTGGAAGCCCATAGAGGGCTATGGTGAAAAAGGAAATATCTTCCGTTCAAAACTGGAAAGAAGCTTTCTGAGAAAATGTTCTGTGTTCTGTTAATTCATCTCACAGAGTTACATCTTTCCCTTCAAGAAGCCTTTCGCTAAGGCTGTTCTTGTGGAATTGCCAAAGTGATATTTGGAAGCCCATAGAGGGCTACGGTGAAAAAGAAAATATCTTCCGTTTAAAAGAGGAAAGAAGGTTTCTGAGAAACTGCTCTGTGTTCTGTTAATTCATCTCACAGAGTTACATCTTTCCCTTCAAGAAGCCTTTCGCTACGGCTGTTCTTGTGGAATTGGGAAAGGGATATTTGGAAGCCCTTAGAGTTCTATGATGAAAAAGGAAATATCTTCCGTTCAAAACAGGAAAGAAGCTTTCTGAGAAACTGCTCTGTGTTCTGTTAATTCATCGCACAGAGTTACATCTTTCCCTTCAAGAAGCCTTTCGCTAAGGCTGTTCTTGTGGAACTGGCAAAGGGATATTTGGAAGCCCACAGAGGGCTAGGGTGAAAAGGAAATATCTTCCGTTCAAAATAGGAAAGAAGCTTTCTGAGAAACTGCTCTGTTTTCTCTGAATTCATCTCACAGAGTTACATCTTTCCCTTCAAGAAGCCTTTCGCTAAGGCTGTTCTTGTGGAATTGGCAAAGGGATGTTTGGAAGCCCTTAGAGGGCTATGGTGAAAAAGGAAATATCTTCCGTTCAAAACTGGAAAGAAGCTTTCTGAGAAACTGCTACGTGTTCTCTGAATTCATCTCACAGAGTGACATCTTTCCCTTCAAGAAGCCTTTCGCTAACGCTGTTCTTGTGGAATTGGCAGAGTGATATTTGGAAGCCCATAGAGGACTATGGTGAAAAAGGAAATATCTTCCGTTCAAAACTGGAAAGTAGCTTTCTGAGAAACTGCTCTGTGTTCTGTTAATTCATCTCACAGAGCTACATCTTTCCCTTCAAGAAGCCTTTCGCTACTGCTGTTCTTGTGGAATTGGCAAAGTGATATTTGGAAGCCCATAGAGGGCTATGGTGAAAAAGGAAATATCTTCCGTTCAAAACTGGAAAGAAGCTTTCTGAGAAACTGCTCTGCGTTCTGTTAATTCATCTCAGAGAGATACATCTTTCCCTTCCAGAAGCCTTTTCTAAGGCTGTTCTTGTGGAATTGGCAGAGGGATATTTGGAAGCCCATAGAGGGCTATGGTGAAAAAGGAAATATCTTCCGTTCAAAACTGGAAAGAAGATTTCTGAGAAACTGCTCTGTGTCTCTGAATTCATCTCACAGAGTTACATCTTTCCCTTCAAGAAGCCTTTCGCTAAGGCTGTTCTTGAGGAACTGGTAAAGGGATATTTGGAAGCCCATAGAGGGCTAGGGTGAAAAGGAAATATCTTCCGTTCAAAATTGGAAAGAAGCTTTCTGAGAAACTGCTCTGTGTTCTCTGAATTCATCTCAAAGAGTTACATCTTTCCCTTCAAGAGGCCTTTCGCTAAGGCTGTTCTTGTGGAATTGGCAAAGGGATATTTGGAAGCCCTTAGAGGGCTATGGTGAAAAAGGAAATATCTTCCGTTCAAAACTGGAAAGAAGCTTTCTGAGAAACTACTCTTTGTTGTCTGAATTCATCTCACAGAGTTACATCTTTCCCTTCAAGAAGCCTTTCGCCAAGGCTGTTCTTGTGGAATTGGCAAAGGGATATTTGGAAGCCCATAGAGGGCTATGCTGAAAAAGGAAATAACTTACGTTAAAAACTGGAAAGAAGCTTTCTGAGAAACTGCTCTGTGTTCTGTTAGTTCATCTCACAGAGTTAAATCTTTCCCATCAAGAAGCCTTTCGCCAAGGCTGTTCTTGTGGAATTGGCAAATGGATATTTGGAAGCCCATAGAGGGCTATGGTGAAAAAGGAAATATCTTCCGTTCAAAACTGGAAAGAATCTTTTGAGAAAATGTTCTGTGTTCTGTTAATTCATCTCACAGAGTTACATCTCTCCCTTCAAGAAGCCTTTCGCTAAGGCTGTTCTTCTGGAATTGTCAAAGTGATATTTGGAAGCCCATAGAGGGCTACGGTGAAAAAGGAAATATCTTCCGTTCAAAACTGGAAAGAATCTTTCTGAGAAACTGCTTTGTGTTCTGTTAATTCATCTCACAGAGTTACATCTTTCCCTTCAAGAAGCCTTTCGCTAACGCTGTTCTTGTGAAATTGGCAAAGGGATATTTGGAAGCCCATAGAGGGCTATTGTGAAAAAGGAAATATCTTCCGTTCAATTCTGGAAAGAAACTTTCTGAGAAACTGCTCTGTGTTCTCTGAATTCATCTCACAGAGTTACATCTTTCCCTTGAAGAAGCCTTTCGCCAAGGCTGTTCTTCTGGAATTGGCAAAGGGATATTTGGAAGACCATAGAGGGCTATGCTGAAAAAGGAAATAACTTGCGTTCAAAACTGGAAAGAAGCTTTCTGAGAAACTGCTCTGTGTTCTTTTAGTTCATCTCACGGAGTTACATCTTGCCCTTCAAGAAGCCTTTCGCCAAGGCTGTTCTTGTGGAATTGGCAAAGGGATATTTGGAAGCCCATAGAGGGCTATGGTGAAAAAGGAAATATCTTCCGTTCAAAACTGGAAAGAAGCTTTCTGAGAAACTGCTCTGTGTTCTGTTAATTCATCTCACAGAGCTACATCTTTCCCTTCAAGAAGCCTTTCGCTACTGCTGTTCTTGTGGAATTGGCAAAGTGATATTTGGAAGCCCATAGAGGGCTATGGTGAAAAAGGAAATATCTTCCGTTCAAAACTGGAAAGAAGCTTTCTGAGAAAATGTTCTGTGTTCTGTTAATTCATCTCACAGAGTTACATCTTTCCCTTCAAGAAGCCTTTCGCTAAGGCTGTTCTTGTGGAATTGGCAAAGTGATATTTGGAAGCCCATAGAGGGCTACGGTGAAAAAGGAAATATCTTCCGTTCAAAACTGGAAAGAAGCTTTCTGAGAAAATGTTCTGTGTTCTGTTAATTCATCTCACAGAGTTACATCTTTCCCTTCAAGAAGCCTTTCGCTAAGGCTGTTCTTGTGGAATTGCCAAAGTGATATTTGGAAGCCCATAGAGGGCTACGGTGAAAAAGAAAATATCTTCCGTTGAAAACAGGAAAGAAGGTTTCTGAGAAACTGCTCTGTGTTCTGTTAATTCATCTCACAGAGTTACATCTTTCCCTTCAAGAAGCCTTTCGCTAAGGCTGTTCTTGTGGAATTGGGAAAGGGATATTTGGAAGCCCTTAGAGTTCTATGGTGAAAAAGGAAATTTCTTCCGTTCAAAACAGGAAAGAAGCTTTCTGAGAAACTGCTCTGTGTTCTGTTAATTCATCGCACAGAGTTACATCTTTCCCTTCAAGAAGCCTTTCGCTAAGGCTGTTCTTGTGGAACTGGCAAAGGGATATTTGGAAGCCCACAGAGGGCTAGGGTGAAAAGGAAATATCTTCCGTTCAAAATAGGAAAGAATCTTTCTGAGAAACTGCTCTGTTTTCTCTGAATTCATCTCACAGAGTTACATCTTTCCCTTCAAGAAGCCTTTCGCTAAGGCTGTTCTTGTGGAATTGGCAAAGGGATATTTGGAAGCCCTTAGAGGGCTATGGTGAAAAAGGAAATATCTTCCGTTCAAAACTGGAAAGAAGCTTTCTGAGAAACTGCTACGTGTTCTCTGAATTCATCTCACAGAGTGACATCTTTCCCTTCAAGAAGCCTTTCGCTAACGCTGTTCTTGTGGAATTGGCAGAGTGATATTTGGAAGCCCATAGAGGACTATGGTGAAATAGGAAATATCTTCCGTTCAAAACTGGAAAGTAGCTTTCTGAGAAACTGCTCTGTGTTCTGTTAATTCATCTCACAGAGCTACATCTTTCCCTTCAAGAAGCCTTTCGCTACTGCTGTTCTTGTGGAATTGGCAAAGTGATATTTGGAAGCCCATAGAGGGATATGGTGAAAAAGGAAATATCTTCCGTTCAAAACTGGAAAGAAGCTTTCTGAGAAACTGCTCTGCGTTCTGTTAATTCATCTCAGAGAGATACATCTTTCCCTTCCAGAAGCCTTTGCTAAGGCTGTTCTTGTGGAACTGGCAGAGGGATATTTGGAAGCCCATAGAGGGCTAGGGTGAAAAGGAAATATCTTCCGTTCAAAATTGGAAGGAAGCTTTCTGAGAAACTGCTCTGTGTTCTCTGAATTCATCTCACAGAGTTACATCTTTCCCTTCAAGAGGCCTTTCGCTAAGGCTGTTCTTGTGGAATTGGCAAAGGGATATTTGGAAGCCCTTAGAGGGCTATGGTGAAAAAGGAAATATCTTCCGTTCAAAACTGGAAAGAAGCTTTCTGAGAAACTACTCTTTGTTGTCTGAATTCATCTCACAGAGTTACATCTTTCCCTTCAAGAAGCCTTTCGCCAAGGCTGTTCTTGTGGAATTGGCAAAGGGATATTTGGAAGCCCATAGAGGGCTATGCTGAAAAAGGAAATAACTTACGTTAAAAACTGGAAAGAAGCTTTCTGAGAAACTGCTCTGTGTTCTGTTAGTTCATCTCACAGAGTTAAATCTTTCCCATCAAGAAGCCTTTCGCCAAGGCTGTTCTTGTGGAATTGGCAAATGGATATTTGGAAGCCCATAGAGGGCTATGGTGAGAAAGGAAATATCTTCCGTTCAAAACTGGAAAGAATCTTTTGAGAAAATGTTCTGTGTTCTGTTAATTCATCTCACAGAGTTACATCTTTCCCTTCAAGAAGCCTTTCGCTAAGGCTGTTCTTCTGGAATTGGCAAAGTGATATTTGGAAGCCCATAGAGGGCTACGGTGAAAAAGGAAATATCTTCCGTTCAAAACTGGAAAGAATCTTTCTGAGAAACTGCTCTGTGTTCTGTTAATTCATCTCACAGAGTTACATCTTTCCCTTCAAGAAGCCTTTCGATAAGGCTGTTCTTGTGGAATTGGCAAAGGGATATTTGGAAGCCCATAGAGGGCTATGGTGAAAAAGGAAATATCTTCCGTTCAAAACTGGAAAGAAGCTTTCTGAGAAACTGCTCTGTGTTCTCTGAATTCATCTCACAGAGCTACATCTTTCCCTTCAAGAAGCCTTTCGCTAAAGCTGTTCTTCTGGAGCTGTCAAAGGGATATTTGGAAGCCCATAGAGGGCTATGCTGAAAAAGGAAATAACTTCCGTTCAAAACTGGAAAGAAGCTTTCTGAGAAACTGCTCTGTGTTCTGTTAGTTCATCTCACGGAGTTACATCTTGCCCTTCAAGAAGCCTTTCGCCAAGGCTGTTCTTGTGGAATTGGCAAAGGGATATTTGGAAGCCCATAGAGGGCTATGGTGAAAAAGGAAATATCTTCCGTTCAAAAATGGAAAGAAGCCTTCTGAGAAACTGCTCTGTGTTCTGTTAATTCATCTCACAAAGCTACATCTTTCCCTTCAAGAAGCCTTTCGCTACTGCTGTTCTTGTGGAATTGGCAAAGTGATATTTGGAAGCCCATAGAGGGCTATGGTGAAAAAGGAAATATCTTCCGTTCAAAACTGGAAAGAAGCTTTCTGAGAAAATGTTCTGTGTTCTGTTAATTCATCTCACAGAGTTACATCTTTCCCTTCAAGAAGCCTTTCGCTAAGGCTGTTCTTGTGGAATTGGCAAAGTGATATTTGGAAGCCCATAGAGGGCTACGGTGAAAAAGAAAATATCTTCCGTTGAAAACAGGAAAGAAGGTTTCTGAGAAACTGCTCTGTGTTCTGTTAATTCATCTCACAGAGTTACATCTTTCCCTTCAAGAAGCCTTTCGCTAAGGCTGTTCTTGTGGAATTGGCAAAGGGATATTTGGAAGCCCTTAGAGTTCTATGGTGAAAAAGGAAATATCTTCCGTTCAAAACAGGAAAGAAGCTTTCTGAGAAACTGCTCTGTGTTCTGTTAATTCATCGCACAGAGTTACATCTTTCCCTTCAAGAAGCCTTTCGCTAAGGCTGTTCTTGTGGAACTGGCAAAGGGATATTTGGAAGCCCACAGAGGGCTAGGGTGAAAAGGAAATATCTTCCGTTCAAAATTGGAAAGATGCTTTCTGAGAAACTGCTCTGTTTTCTCTGAATTCATCTCACAGAGTTACATCTTTCCCTTCAAGAAGCCTTTCGCTAAGGCTGTTCTTGTGGAATTGGCAAAGGGATATTTGGAAGCCCCTAGAGGGCTAGGGTGAAAAGGAAATATCTTCCGTTCAAAATTGGAAAGAAGCTTTCTGAGAAACTGCTCTGTGTTCTCTGAATTCATCTCACAGAGTTACATCTTTCCCTTCATGAAGCCTTTCGCTAAGGTTGTTCTTGTGGAATTGGCAAAGGGATATTTGGAAGCCCATAGAGGGCTATGGTGAAAAAGGAAATATCTTCCGTTCAAAACTGGAAAGAAGCTTTCTGAGAAACTGCTCTGTGTTCTGTTAATTCAACTCACAGAGTTACATCTTTCCCTTGAAGAAGCCTTTCGCTAAGGCTGTTCTTGTGGAACTGGCAAAGGGATATTTGGAAGCCCACAGAGGGCTAGGGTGAAAAGGAAATATCTTCCGTTCAAAATTGGAAAGATGCTTTCTGAGAAACTGCTCTGTTTTCTCTGAATTCATCTCACAGAGTTACATCTTTCCCTTCAAGAAGCCTTTCGCTAAGGCTGTTCTTGTGGAATTGGCAAAGGGATATTTGGAAGCCCATAGAGGGCTAGGGTGAAAAGGAAATATCTTCCGTTCAAAATTGGAAAGAAGCTTTCTGAGAAACTGCTCTGTGTTCTCTGAATTCATCTCACAGAGTTACATCTTTCCCTTCATGAAGCCTTTCGCTAAGGTTGTTCTTGTGGAATTGGCAAAGGGATATTTGGAAGCCCATAGAGGGCTATGGTGAAAAAGGAAATATATTCCGTTCAAAACTGGAAAGAAGCTTTCTGAGAAACTGCTCTGTGTTCTGTTAATTCAACTCACAGAGTTACATCTTTCCCTTGAAGAAGCCTTTCGCTAAGGCTGTTCTCGTGGAATTCGCAAAGGGATATTTGGAAGCCCATAGAGGGCTATGGTGAAAAAAGAAATATCTTCCGTTCAAAACTGGAAAGAAGCTTTCTGAGAAACTGCTCTGTGTTCTCTGAATTCATCTCACAGAGTTTCGTCTTTCCCTTCAAGAAGCCTTTCGCTAAGGCTGTTCTTGTGGAACTGGCAAAGGGATATTTGGAAGCCCATAGAGGGCTAGGGTGAAAAGGAAATATCTTCCGTTCAAAATTGGAAAGAAGATTTCTGAGAAACTGCTCTGTGTTCTCTGAATTCATCTCACAGAGTTACATCTTTCCCTTCAAGAAGCCTTTCGCTAAGGCTGTTCTTGTGGAATTGGCAAAGGGATGTTTGGAAGCCCTTAGAGGGCTATGGTGAAAAAGGAAATATCTTCCGTTCAAAACTGGAAAGAAGCTTTCTGAGAAACTGCTACGTGTTCTCTGAATTCATCTCACAGAGTGACATCTTTCCCTTCAAGAAGCCTTTCGCTAACGCTGTTCTTGTGGAATTGGCAGAGTGATATTTGGAAGCCCATAGAGGACTATGGTGAAAAAGGAAATATCTTCCGTTCAAAACTGGAAAGTAGCTTTCTGAGAAACTGCTCTGTGTTCTGTTAATTCATCTCACAGAGCTACATCTTTCCCTTCAAGAAGCCTTTCGCTACTGCTGTTCTTTTGGAATTGGCAAAGTGATATTTGGAAGCCCATAGAGGGCTATGGTGAAAAAGGAAATATCTTCCGTTCAAAACTGGAAAGAAGCTTTCTGAGAAACTGCTCTGCGTTCTGTTAATTCATCTCAGAGAGATACATCTTTCCCTTCCAGAAGCCTTTTCTAAGGCTGTTCTTGTGGAATTGGCAGAGGGATATTTGGAAGCCCATAGAGGGCTATGGTGAAAAAGGAAATATCTTCCGTTCAAAACTGGAAAGAAGCTTTCTGAGAAACTGCTCTGTGTCTCTGAATTCATCTCACAGAGTTACATCTTTCCCTTCAAGAAGCCTTTCGCTAAGGCTGTTCTTGAGGAACTGGTAAAGGGATATTTGGAAGCCCATAGAGGGCTAGGGTGAAAAGGAAATATCTTCCGTTCAAAACTGGAAAGAAGCTTTCTGAGAAACTGCTCTGTGTTCTCTGAATTCATCTCACAGAGTTACATCTTTCCCTTCAAGAAGCCTTTTGCTAAGGCTGTTCTTTTGGAATTGGCAAAGGGATATTTTGAAGCCCATCTAGGGCTATGGTGAAAAGGGAAATATCTTCCGTTCAAAACTGGAAAGAAGCTTTCTGAGAAACTGCTCTGTGTTCTGTTAGTTCATCTCACAGAGTTACATCTTTCCCTTCAAGAAGCCTTTCGCTAAGGCTGTTCTTGTGGTATTGGCAAAGGGATATTTGGAAGCCCATAGAGTGCTATGGTGAAAAAGGAAATATCTTCCGTTCAAAACTGGAAAGAATGTTTCTGAGAAACTGCTCTGTGTTCTCTGAGTTCATCTCACAGAGTTACATCTTTCCCTTCAAGAAGCCTTTCGCTAAGGCTGTTCTTGTGGAATTGGCAAAGGGATAATTGGAAGCCCATAGAGAGCTATGGTGGAAAAGGAAATATCTTCCGTTCAAAACTGGAAAGAAGCTTTCTGAGAAACTGCTCTGTGTTCTCTGAATTCATCTCACAGAGTTACATCTTTCCCTTCAAGAAGCCTTTCGCTAAAGCTGTTCTTCTGGAGCTGTCAAAGGGACATTTGGAAGCCCATATAGGGCTATGGTGAAAAAGGAAATATCTTCCGTTCAAAACTGGAAAGAAGCTTTCTGAGAAACTGCTCTGTGTTCTCTGAATTCATCTCACAGAGTTACATCTTTCCCTTGAAGAAGCCTTTCGCTAAGGCTGTTCTTGTGGAATTGGCAAAGGGATATTTGGAAGCCCATAGAGGGCTATGCTGAAAAAGGAAATAACTTCCGTTCAAAACTGGAAAGAAGCTTTCTGAGAAACTGCTCTGTGTTCTCTTAGTTCATCTCACGGAGTTACATCTTGCCCTTCAAGAAGCCTTTCGCCAAGGCTGTTCTTGTGGAATTGGCAAAGGGATATTTGGAAGCCCATAGAGGGCTATGGTGAAAAAGGAAATATCTTCCGTTCAAAACTGGAAAGAAGCTTTCTGAGAAACTGCTCTGTGTTCTGTTAATTCATCTCACAAAGCTACATCTTTCCCTTCAAGAAGCCTTTCGCTACTGCTGTTCTTGTGGAATTGGCAAAGTGATATTTGGAAGCCCATAGAGGGCTATGGTGAAAAAGGAAATATCTTCCGTTCAAAACTGGAAAGAAGCTTTCTGAGAAAATGTTCTGTGTTCTGTTAATTCATCTCACAGAGTTACATCTTTCCCTTCAAGAAGCCTTTCGCTAAGGCTGTTCTTGTGGAATTGCCAAAGTGATATTTGGAAGCCCATAGAGGGCTACGGTGAAAAAGAAAATATCTTCCGTTTAAAAGAGGAAAGAAGGTTTCTGAGAAACTGCTCTGTGTTCTGTTAATTCATCTCACAGAGTTACATCTTTCCCTTCAAGAAGCCTTTCGCTACGGCTGTTCTTGTGGAATTGGGAAAGGGATATTTGGAAGCCCTTAGAGTTCTATGATGAAAAAGGAAATATCTTCCGTTCAAAACAGGAAAGAAGCTTTCTGAGAAACTGCTCTGTGTTCTGTTAATTCATCGCACAGAGTTACATCTTTCCCTTCAAGAAGCCTTTCGCTAAGGCTGTTCTTGTGGAACTGGCAAAGGGATATTTGGAAGCCCACAGAGGGCTAGGGTGAAAAGGAAATATCTTCCGTTCAAAATAGGAAAGAAGCTTTCTGAGAAACTGCTCTGTTTTCTCTGAATTCATCTCACAGAGTTACATCTTTCCCTTCAAGAAGCCTTTCGCTAAGGCTGTTCTTGTGGAATTGGCAAAGGGATGTTTGGAAGCCCTTAGAGGGCTATGGTGAAAAAGGAAATATCTTCCGTTCAAAACTGGAAAGAAGCTTTCTGAGAAACTGCTACGTGTTCTCTGAATTCATCTCACAGAGTGACATCTTTCCCTTCAAGAAGCCTTTCGCTAACGCTGTTCTTGTGGAATTGGCAGAGTGATATTTGGAAGCCCATAGAGGACTATGGTGAAAAAGGAAATATCTTCCGTTCAAAACTGGAAAGTAGCTTTCTGAGAAACTGCTCTGTGTTCTGTTAATTCATCTCACAGAGCTACATCTTTCCCTTCAAGAAGCCTTTCGCTACTGCTGTTCTTGTGGAATTGGCAAAGTGATATTTGGAAGCCCATAGAGGGCTATGGTGAAAAAGGAAATATCTTCCGTTCAAAACTGGAAAGAAGCTTTCTGAGAAACTGCTCTGCGTTCTGTTAATTCATCTCAGAGAGATACATCTTTCCCTTCCAGAAGCCTTTTCTAAGGCTGTTCTTGTGGAATTGGCAGAGGGATATTTGGAAGCCCATAGAGGGCTATGGTGAAAAAGGAAATATCTTCCGTTCAAAACTGGAAAGAAGCTTTCTGAGAAACTGCTCTGTGTCTCTGAATTCATCTCACAGAGTTACATCTTTCCCTTCAAGAAGCCTTTCGCTAAGGCTGTTCTTGAGGAACTGGTAAAGGGATATTTGGAAGCCCATAGAGGGCTAGGGTGAAAAGGAAATATCTTCCGTTCAAAATTGGAAAGAAGCTTTCTGAGAAACTGCTCTGTGTTCTCTGAATTCATCTCAAAGAGTTACATCTTTCCCTTCAAGAGGCCTTTCGCTAAGGCTGTTCTTGTGGAATTGGCAAAGGGATATTTGGAAGCCCTTAGAGGGCTATGGTGAAAAAGGAAATATCTTCCGTTCAAAACTGGAAAGAAGCTTTCTGAGAAACTACTCTTTGTTGTCTGAATTCATCTCACAGAGTTACATCTTTCCCTTCAAGAAGCCTTTCGCCAAGGCTGTTCTTGTGGAATTGGCAAAGGGATATTTGGAAGCCCATAGAGGGCTATGCTGAAAAAGGAAATAACTTACGTTAAAAACTGGAAAGAAGCTTTCTGAGAAACTGCTCTGTGTTCTGTTAGTTCATCTCACAGAGTTAAATCTTTCCCATCAAGAAGCCTTTCGCCAAGGCTGTTCTTGTGGAATTGGCAAATGGATATTTGGAAGCCCATAGAGGGCTATGGTGAAAAAGGAAATATCTTCCGTTCAAAACTGGAAAGAATCTTTTGAGAAAATGTTCTGTGTTCTGTTAATTCATCTCACAGAGTTACATCTCTCCCTTCAAGAAGCCTTTCGCTAAGGCTGTTCTTCTGGAATTGTCAAAGTGATATTTGGAAGCCCATAGAGGGCTACGGTGAAAAAGGAAATATCTTCCGTTCAAAACTGGAAAGAATCTTTCTGAGAAACTGCTTTGTGTTCTGTTAATTCATCTCACAGAGTTACATCTTTCCCTTCAAGAAGCCTTTCGCTAACGCTGTTCTTGTGAAATTGGCAAAGGGATATTTGGAAGCCCATAGAGGGCTATTGTGAAAAAGGAAATATCTTCCGTTCAATTCTGGAAAGAAACTTTCTGAGAAACTGCTCTGTGTTCTCTGAATTCATCTCACAGAGTTACATCTTTCCCTTGAAGAAGCCTTTCGCCAAGGCTGTTCTTCTGGAATTGGCAAAGGGATATTTGGAAGACCATAGAGGGCTATGCTGAAAAAGGAAATAACTTGCGTTCAAAACTGGAAAGAAGCTTTCTGAGAAACTGCTCTGTGTTCTTTTAGTTCATCTCACGGAGTTACATCTTGCCCTTCAAGAAGCCTTTCGCCAAGGCTGTTCTTGTGGAATTGGCAAAGGGATATTTGGAAGCCCATAGAGGGCTATGGTGAAAAAGGAAATATCTTCCGTTCAAAACTGGAAAGAAGCTTTCTGAGAAACTGCTCTGTGTTCTGTTAATTCATCTCACAGAGCTACATCTTTCCCTTCAAGAAGCCTTTCGCTACTGCTGTTCTTGTGGAATTGGCAAAGTGATATTTGGAAGCCCATAGAGGGCTATGGTGAAAAAGGAAATATCTTCCGTTCAAAACTGGAAAGAAGCTTTCTGAGAAAATGTTCTGTGTTCTGTTAATTCATCTCACAGAGTTACATCTTTCCCTTCAAGAAGCCTTTCGCTAAGGCTGTTCTTGTGGAATTGGCAAAGTGATATTTGGAAGCCCATAGAGGGCTATGGTGAAAAAGGAAATATCTTCCGTTCAAAACTGGAAAGAAGCTTTCTGAGAAAATGTTCTGTGTTCTGTTAATTCATCTCACAGAGTTACATCTTTCCCTTCAAGAAGCCTTTCGCTAAGGCTGTTCTTGTGGAATTGCCAAAGTGATATTTGGAAGCCCATAGAGGGCTACGGTGAAAAAGAAAATATCTTCCGTTGAAAACAGGAAAGAAGGTTTCTGAGAAACTGCTCTGTGTTCTGTTAATTCATCTCACAGAGTTACATCTTTCCCTTCAAGAAGCCTTTCGCTAAGGCTGTTCTTGTGGAATTGGGAAAGGGATATTTGGAAGCCCTTAGAGTTCTATGGTGAAAAAGGAAATATCTTCCGTTCAAAACAGGAAAGAAGCTTTCTGAGAAACTGCTCTGTGTTCTCTGAATTCATCTCACAGAGTTACATCTTTCCCTTCAAGAAGCCTTTCGCTAAGGCTGTTCTTGTGGAACTGGCAAAGGGATATTTGGAAGCCCACAGAGGGCTAGGGTGAAAAGGAAATATCTTCCGTTCAAAATAGGAAAGAATCTTTCTGAGAAACTGCTCTGTTTTCTCTGAATTCATCTCACAGAGTTACATCTTTCCCTTCAAGAAGCCTTTCGCTAAGGCTGTTCTTGTGGAATTGGCAAAGGGATATTTGGAAGCCCTTAGAGGGCTATGGTGAAAAAGGAAATATCTTCCGTTCAAAACTGGAAAGAAGCTTTCTGAGAAACTGCTACGTGTTCTCTGAATTCATCTCACAGAGTGACATCTTTCCCTTCAAGAAGCCTTTCGCTAACGCTGTTCTTGTGGAATTGGCAGAGTGATATTTGGAAGCCCATAGAGGACTATGGTGAAATAGGAAATATCTTCCGTTCAAAACTGGAAAGTAGCTTTCTGAGAAACTGCTCTGTGTTCTGTTAATTCATCTCACAGAGCTACATCTTTCCCTTCAAGAAGCCTTTCGCTACTGCTGTTCTTGTGGAATTGGCAAAGTGATATTTGGAAGCCCATAGAGGGATATGGTGAAAAAGGAAATATCTTCCGTTCAAAACTGGAAAGAAGCTTTCTGAGAAACTGCTCTGCGTTCTGTTAATTCATCTCAGAGAGATACATCTTTCCCTTCCAGAAGCCTTTGCTAAGGCTGTTCTTGTGGAATTGGCAGAGGGATATTTGGAAGCCCATAGAGGGCTATGGTGAAAAAGGAAATATCTTCCGTTCAAAACTGGAAAGAAGCTTTCTGAGAAACTGCTCTGTGTTCTCTGAATTCATCTCACAGAGTTACATCTTTCCCTTCAAGAAGCCTTTCGCTAAGGCTGTTCTTGAGGAACTGGCAAAAGGATATTTGCAAGCCCATAGAGGGCTAGGGTGAAAAGGAAATATCTTCCGTTCAAAATTGGAAAGAAGCTTTCTGAGAAACTGCTCTGTGTTCTCTGAATTCATCTCACAGAGTTACATCTTTCCCTTCAAGAGGCCTTTCGCTAAGGCTGTTCTTGTGGAATTGGCAAAGGGATATTTGGAAGCCCTTAGAGGGCTATGGTGAAAAAGGAAATATCTTCCGTTCAAAACTGGAAAGAAGCTTTCTGAGAAACTACTCTTTGTTGTCTGAATTCATCTCACAGAGTTACATCTTTCCCTTCAAGAAGCCTTTCGCCAAGGCTGTTCTTGTGGAATTGGCAAAGGGATATTTGGAAGCCCATAGAGGGCTATGCTGAAAAAGGAAATAACTTACGTTAAAAACTGGAAAGAAGCTTTCTGAGAAACTGCTCTGTGTTCTGTTAGTTCATCTCACAGAGTTAAATCTTTCCCATCAAGAAGCCTTTCGCCAAGGCTGTTCTTGTGGAATTGGCAAATGGATATTTGGAAGCCCATAGAGGGCTATGGTGAAAAAGGAAATATCTTCCGTTCAAAACTGGAAAGAATCTTTTGAGAAAATGTTCTGTGTTCTGTTAATTCATCTCACAGAGTTACATCTTTCCCTTCAAGAAGCCTTTCGCTAAGGCTGTTCTTCTGGAATTGGCAAAGTGATATTTGGAAGCCCATAGAGGGCTACGGTGAAAAAGGAAATATCTTCCGTTCAAAACTGGAAAGAATCTTTCTGAGAAACTGCTCTGTGTTCTGTTAATTCATCTCACAGAGTTACATCTTTCCCTTCAAGAAGCCTTTCGCTAACGCTGTTCTTGTGGAATTGGCAAAGGGATATTTGGAAGCCCATAGAGGGCTATTGTGAAAAAGGAAATATCTTCCGTTCAAATCTGGAAAGAAGCTTTCTGAGAAACTGCTCTGTGTTCTCTGAATTCATCTCACAGAGTTACATCTTTCCCTTGAAGAAGCCTTTCGCCAAGGCTGTTCTTCTGGAATTGGCAAAGGGATATTTGGAAGACCATAGAGGGCTATGCTGAAAAAGGAAATAACTTGCGTTCAAAACTGGAAAGAAGCTTTCTGAGAAACTGCTCTGTGTTCTTTTAGTTCATCTCACGGAGTTACATCTTGCCCTTCAAGAAGCCTTTCGCCAAGGCTGTTCTTGTGGAATTGGCAAAGGGATATTTGGAAGCCCATAGAGGGCTATGGTGAAAAAGGAAATATCTTCCGTTCAAAACTGGAAAGAAGCTTTCTGAGAAACTGCTCTGTGTTCTGTTAATTCATCTCACAGAGCTACATCTTTCCCTTCAAGAAGCCTTTCGCTACTGCTGTTCTTGTGGAATTGGCAAAGTGATATTTGGAAGCCCATAGAGGGCTATGGTGAAAAAGGAAATATCTTCCGTTCAAAACTGGAAAGAAGCTTTCTGAGAAAATGTTCTGTGTTCTGTTAATTCATCTCACAGAGTTACATCTTTCCCTTCAAGAAGCCTTTCGCTAAGGCTGTTCTTGTGGAATTGGCAAAGTGATATTTGGAAGCCCATAGAGGGCTACGGTGAAAAAGGAAATATCTTCTGTTCAAAACTGGAAAGAAGCTTTCTGAGAAACTGCCCTGTGTTCTCTGAATTCATCTCACAGAGTAACATCTTTCCCTTCAAGAAGCCTTTCGCTAAGGCTGCTCTTGTGGAATTGGGAAAGGTATATTTGGAAACCCTTAGAGTTCTATGGTGAAAAAGGAAATATCTTCCGTTCAAAACATGAAAGAAGCTTTCTGAGAAACTGCTCTGTGTTCTGTTAATTCATCGCACAGAGTTACATCTTTCCCTTCAAGAAGCCTTTCGCTAAGGCTGTTCTTGTGGAACTGGCAAAGGGATATTTGGAAGCCCACAGAGGGCTAGGGTGAAAAGGAAATATCTTCCGTTCAAAATTGGAAAGAAGCTTTCTGAGAAACTGCTCTGTTTTCTCTGAATTCATCTCACAGAGTTACATCTTTCCCTTCAAGAAGCCTTTCGCTAAGGCTATTCTTGTGGAATTGGCAAAGGGATATTTGGAAGCCCTTAGAGGGCTATGGTGAAAAAGGAAATATCTTCCGTTCAAAACTGGAAAGAAGCTTTCTGAGAAACTGCTCTGTGTTCTCTGAATTCATCTCACAGAGTCACATCTTTCCCTTCAAGAAGCCTTTCGCTAACGCTGTTCTTGTGGAATTGGCAGAGTGATATTTGGAAGCCCATAGAGGACTACGGTGAAAAAGGAAATATCTTCCGTTCAAAACTGGAAAGTAGCTTTCTGAGAAACTGCTCTGTGTTCTGTGAATTCATCTCACAGAGTTACATCTTTCCCTTCAAGAAGCCTTTCGCTAAGGCTGTTCTTGTGGCACTGGCAAAGGGATATTTGGAAGCCCATAGAGGGCTAGGGTGAAAAGGAAATATCTTCCGTTCAAAATTGGAAAGAAGCTTTCTGAGAAACTGCTCTGTGTTCTCTGAATTCATCTCACAGAGTTATATCTTTCCCTTCAAGAGGCCTTTCGCTAAGGCTGTTCTTGTGGAATTGGCAAAGGGATATTTGGAAGCCCTTAGAGGGCTATGGTGAAAAAGGAAATATCTTCCGTTCAAAACTGGAAAGAAGCTTTTGAGAAAATGTTCTGTGTTCTGTTAATTCATCTCACAGAGTTACATCTTTCCCTTCAAGAAGCCTTTCGCTAAGGCTGTTCTTGTGGAATTGGCAAAGTGATATTTGGAAGCCCATAGAGGGCTACGGTGAAAAAGGAAATATCTTCCGTTCAAAACTGGAAAGAATCTTTCTGAGAAACTGCTCTGTGTTCTGTTAATTCATCTCACAGTGTTACATCTTTCCCTTCAAGAAGCCTTTCGCTAAGGCTGTTCTTGTGGAATTGGCAAAGGGATATTTGGAAGCCCATAGAAGGCTATGGTGAAAAAGGAAATATCTTCCGTTCAAAACTGGAAAGAAGCTTTCTGAGAAACTGTTCTGTGTTCTCTGAATTCTTCTCACAGAGTTACATCTTTCCCTTCAAGAAGCCTTTCGCTAAGGCTGTTCTTGTGGAACTGGCAAAGGGATATTTGGAAACCCATAGAGGGCTATGGTGAAAAAGGAAATATCTTCCGTTCAAAACTGGAAAGAAGCTTTCTGAGAAACTGCTCTGTGTTCTCTGAATACATCTCACAGAGTTACATCTTACCCTTCAATGAGACTTTCGCTAAGGCTGTTCTTCTGGAACTGGCAAAGGGATATTTGGAAGCCCATAGAGGGCTATAGTGAAAAAGGAAATATCTTCCGTTCAAAACTGGAAAGAATGTTTCTGAGAACCTGCTCTGTGTTTTCTGAATTCATCTCACAGAGTTACATCTTTCCCTTCAAGAAGCCTTTCGCTAAGGCTGTTCTTGTGGAATTGGCAAAGGGATATTTGGAAGCCCTTAGAGGGCTATGGTGAAAAAGGAAATATCTTCCGTTCAAAACTGGAAAGAAGCTTTCTGAGAAACTGCTCTTTGTTGTCTGAATTCATCTCACAGAGCTACATCTTTCCCTTCAAGCCTTTCGCTACGGCTGTTCTTGTGGAATTGGCAAAGGGATATTTGGAAGCCCATAGAGGGCTATGGTGAAAAAGGAAATATATTCCGTTCAAAACTGGAAAGAAGCTTTCTGAGAAAATGTTCTGTGTTCTGTTAATTCATCTCACAGAGTTACATCTTTCCCTTCAAGAAGCCTTTCGCTAAGGCTGTTCTTGTGGAATTGGCAAAGTGATATTTGGAAGCCCATAGAGGGCTACGGTGAAAAAGGAAATATCTTCCGTTCAAAACTGGAAAGAATCTTTCTGAGAAACTGCTCGGTGTTCTGTTAATTCATCTCACAGAGTTACATCTTTCCCTTCAAGAAGCCTTTCGCTAAGGCTGTTCTTGTGGAATTGGCAAAGGGATATTTTGAAGCCCATAGAGGGCTATGGTGAAAAAGGAAATATCTTCCGTTCAAAACTGAAAAGAAGCTTTCTGAGAAACTGCTCTGTGTTCTCTGAATTCTTCTAACAGAGTTACATCTTTCCCTTCAAGAAGCCTTTCGCTAAGGCTGTTCTTGTGGAACTGGCAAAGGGATATTTGGAAACCCATAGGCGGCTCTGGTGAAAAAGGAAATATCTTCCGTTCAAAACTGGAAAGAAGCTTTCTGAGAAACTACTCTGTGTTCTGTTAATTCATCTCACAGAGCTACATCTTTCCCTTCAAGAAGCCTTTCGCTACTGCTGTTCTTGTGGAATTGGCAAAGTGATATTTGGAAGCCCATAGAGGGCTATGGTGAAAAAGGAAATATCTTCCGTTCAAAACTGGAAAGAAGCTTTCTGAGAAAATGTTCTCTGTTCTGTTAATTCATCTCACAGAGTTACATCTTTCCCTTCAAGAAGCCTTTCGCTAAGGCTGTTCTTGTGGAATTGGCAAAGTGATATTTGGAAGCCCATTGTGGGCTACGGTGAAAAAGGAAATATCTTCTGTTCAAAACTGGAAAGAAGCTTTCTGAGAAACTGCCCTGTGTTCTCTGAATTCATCTCACAGAGTAACATCTTTCCCTTCAAGAAGCCTTTCGCTAAGGCTGTTCTTGTGGAATTGGGAAAGGGATATTTGGAAACCCTTAGAGTTCTATGGTGAAAAAGGAAATATCTTCCGTTCAAAACAGGAAAGAAGCTTTCTGAGAAACTGCTCTGTGTTCTGTTAATTCATCGCACAGAGTTACATCTTTCCCTTCAAGAAGCCTTTCGCTAAGGCTGTTCTTGTGGAACTGGCAAAGGGATATTTGGAAGCCCACAGAGGGCTAGGGTGAAAAGGAAATATCTTCCGTTCAAAATTGGAAAGAAGCTTTCTGAGAAACTGCTCTGTTTTCTCTGAATTCATCTCACAGAGTTACATCTTTCCCTTCAAGAAGCCTTTCGCTAAGGCTATTCTTGTGGAATTGGCAAAGGGATATTTGGAAGCCCTTAGAGGGCTATGGTGAAAAAGGAAATATCTTCCGTTCAAAACTGGAAAGAAGCTTTCTGAGAAACTGCTCTGTGTTCTCTGAATTCATCTCACAGAGTCACATCTTTCCCTTCAAGAAGCCTTTCGCTAACGCTGTTCTTGTGGAATTGGCAGAGTGATATTTGGAAGCCCATAGAGGACTACGGTGAAAAAGGAAATATCTTCCGTTCAAAACTGGAAAGTAGCTTTCTGAGAAACTGCTCTGTGTTCTGTGAATTCATCTCACAGAGTTACATCTTTCCCTTCAAGAAGCCTTTCGCTAAGGCTGTTCTTGTGGCACTGGCAAAGGGATATTTTGAAGCCCATAGAGGGCTAGGGTGAAAAGGAAATATCTTCCGTTCAAAATTGGAAAGAAGCTTTCTGAGAAACTGCTCTGTGTTCTCTGAATTCATCTCACAGAGTTATATCTTTCCCTTCAAGAGGCCTTTCGCTAAGGCTGTTGTTGTGGAATTGGCAAAGGGATATTTGGAAGCCCTTAGAGGGCTATGGTGAAAAAGGAAATATCTTCCGTTCAAAACTGGAAAGAAGCTTTTGAGAAAATGTTCTGTGTTCTGTTAATTCATCTCACAGAGTTACATCTTTCCCTTCAAGAAGCCTTTCGCTACGGCTGTTCTTGTGGAATTGGCAAAGTGATATTTGGAAGCCCATAGAGGGCTACGGTGAAAAAGGAAATATCTTCCGTTCAAAACTGGAAAGAATCTTTCTGAGAAACTGCTCTGTGTTCTGTTAATTCATCTCACAGTGTTACATCTTTCCCTTCAAGAAGCCTTTCGCTAAGGCTGTTCTTTTGGAATTGGCAAAGGGATATTTGGAAGCCCATAGAAGGCTATGGTGAAAAAGGAAATATCTTCCGTTCAAAACTGGAAAGAAGCTTTCTGAGAAACTGTTCTGTGTTCTCTGAATTCTTCTCACAAAGTTACATCTTTCCCTTCCAGAAGCCTTTCGCTAAGGCTGTTCTTGTGGAACTGGCAAAGGGATATTTGGAAACCCATAGAGGGCTATGGTGAAAAAGGAAATATCTTCCGTTCAAAACTGGAAAGAAGCTTTCTGAGAAACTGCTCTGTGTTCTCTGAATACATCTCACAGAGTTACATCTTACCCTTCAATAAGACTTTCGCTAAGGCTGTTCTTCTGGAAATGGCAAAGGGATATTTGGAAGCCCATAGAGGGCTATAGTGAAAAAGGAAATATCTTCCGTTCAAAACTGGAAAAAATGTTTCTGAGAACCTGCTCTGTGTTTTCTGAATTCATCTCACAGAGTTACATCTTTCCCTTCAAGAAGCCTTTCGCTAAGGCTGTTCTTGTGGAATTGGCAAAGGGATATTTGGAAGCCCATAGAGGGCTACGGTGAAAAACGAAATATCTTCCGTTCAAAACTGGAAAGAAGCTTTCTGAGAAACTGCTCTGTGTTCTGTTAATTCATCTCACAGAGTTACATCTTTCCCTTCAAGAAGCCTTTCGCTAAGGCTGTTCTTGTGGAATTGGCAAAGGGATATTTGGAAGCCCTTAGAGTTCTATGGTGAAAAAGGAAATATCTTCCGTTCAAAACAGGAAAGAAGCTTTCTGAGAAACTGCTCTGTGTTCTGTTAATTCATCGCACAGAGTTACATCTTTCCCTTCAAGAAGCCTTTCGCTAAGGCTGTTCTTGTGGAACTGGCAAAGGGATATTTGGAAGCCCACAGAGGGCTAGGGTGAAAAGGAAATATCTTCCGTTCAAAATTGGAAAGATGCTTTCTGAGAAACTGCTCTGTTTTCTCTGAATTCATCTCACAGAGTTACATCTTTCCCTTCAAGAAGCCTTTCGCTAAGGCTGTTCTTGTGGAATTGGCAAAGGGATATTTGGAAGCCCCTAGAGGGCTAGGGTGAAAAGGAAATATCTTCCGTTCAAAATTGGAAAGAAGCTTTCTGAGAAACTGCTCTGTGTTCTCTGAATTCATCTCACAGAGTTACATCTTTCCCTTCATGAAGCCTTTCGCTAAGGTTGTTCTTGTGGAATTGGCAAAGGGATATTTGGAAGCCCATAGAGGGCTATGGTGAAAAAGGAAATATCTTCCGTTCAAAACTGGAAAGAAGCTTTCTGAGAAACTGCTCTGTGTTCTGTTAATTCAACTCACAGAGTTACATCTTTCCCTTGAAGAAGCCTTTCGCTAAGGCTGTTCTTGTGGAACTGGCAAAGGGATATTTGGAAGCCCACAGAGGGCTAGGGTGAAAAGGAAATATCTTCCGTTCAAAATTGGAAAGATGCTTTCTGAGAAACTGCTCTGTTTTCTCTGAATTCATCTCACAGAGTTACATCTTTCCCTTCAAGAAGCCTTTCGCTAAGGCTGTTCTTGTGGAATTGGCAAAGGGATATTTGGAAGCCCATAGAGGGCTAGGGTGAAAAGGAAATATCTTCCGTTCAAAATTGGAAAGAAGCTTTCTGAGAAACTGCTCTGTGTTCTCTGAATTCATCTCACAGAGTTACATCTTTCCCTTCATGAAGCCTTTCGCTAAGGTTGTTCTTGTGGAATTGGCAAAGGGATATTTGGAAGCCCATAGAGGGCTATGGTGAAAAAGGAAATATATTCCGTTCAAAACTGGAAAGAAGCTTTCTGAGAAACTGCTCTGTGTTCTGTTAATTCAACTCACAGAGTTACATCTTTCCCTTGAAGAAGCCTTTCGCTAAGGCTGTTCTCGTGGAATTCGCAAAGGGATATTTGGAAGCCCATAGAGGGCTATGGTGAAAAAAGAAATATCTTCCGTTCAAAACTGGAAAGAAGCTTTCTGAGAAACTGCTCTGTGTTCTCTGAATTCATCTCACAGAGTTTCGTCTTTCCCTTCAAGAAGCCTTTGGCTAAGGCTGTTCTTGTGGAACTGGCAAAGGGATATTTGGAAGCCCATAGAGGGCTAGGGTGAAAAGGAAATATCTTCCGTTCAAAATTGGAAAGAAGATTTCTGAGAAACTGCTCTGTGTTCTCTGAATTCATCTCACAGAGTTACATCTTTCCCTTCAAGAAGCCTTTTGCTAAGGCTGTTCTTTTGGAATTGGCAAAGGGATATTTTGAAGCCCATCTAGGGCTATGGTGAAAAGGGAAATATCTTCCGTTCAAAACTGGAAAGAAGCTTTCTGAGAAACTGCTCTGTGTTCTGTTAGTTCATCTCACAGAGTTACATCTTTCCCTTCAAGAAGCCTTTCGCTAAGGCTGTTCTTGTGGTATTGGCAAAGGGATATTTGGAAGCCCATAGAGTGCTATGGTGAAAAAGGAAATATCTTCCGTTCAAAACTGGAAAGAATGTTTCTGAGAAACTGCTCTGTGTTCTCTGAGTTCATCTCACAGAGTTACATCTTTCCCTTCAAGAAGCCTTTCGCTAAGGCTGTTCTTGTGGAATTGGCAAAGGGATAATTGGAAGCCCATAGAGAGCTATGGTGGAAAAGGAAATATCTTCCGTTCAAAACTGGAAAGAAGCTTTCTGAGAAACTGCTCTGTGTTCTCTGAATTCATCTCACAGAGTTACATCTTTCCCTTCAAGAAGCCTTTCGCTAAAGCTGTTCTTCTGGAGCTGTCAAAGGGACATTTGGAAGCCCATATAGGGCTATGGTGAAAAAGGAAATATCTTCCGTTCAAAACTGGAAAGAAGCTTTCTGAGAAACTGCTCTGTGTTCTCTGAATTCATCTCACAGAGTTACATCTTTCCCTTGAAGAAGCCTTTCGCTAAGGCTGTTCTTGTGGAATTGGCAAAGGGATATTTGGAAGCCCATAGAGGGCTATGCTGAAAAAGGAAATAACTTCCGTTCAAAACTGGAAAGAAGCTTTCTGAGAAACTGCTCTGTGTTCTCTTAGTTCATCTCACGGAGTTACATCTTGCCCTTCAAGAAGCCTTTCGCCAAGGCTGTTCTTGTGGAATTGGCAAAGGGATATTTGGAAGCCCATAGAGGGCTATGGTGAAAAAGGAAATATCTTCCGTTCAAAACTGGAAAGAAGCTTTCTGAGAAACTGCTCTGTGTTCTGTTAATTCATCTCACAAAGCTACATCTTTCCCTTCAAGAAGCCTTTCGCTACTGCTGTTCTTGTGGAATTGGCAAAGTGATATTTGGAAGCCCATAGAGGGCTATGGTGAAAAAGGAAATATCTTCCGTTCAAAACTGGAAAGAAGCTTTCTGAGAAAATGTTCTGTGTTCTGTTAATTCATCTCACAGAGTTACATCTTTCCCTTCAAGAAGCCTTTCGCTAAGGCTGTTCTTGTGGAATTGCCAAAGTGATATTTGGAAGCCCATAGAGGGCTACGGTGAAAAAGAAAATATCTTCCGTTTAAAAGAGGAAAGAAGGTTTCTGAGAAACTGCTCTGTGTTCTGTTAATTCATCTCACAGAGTTACATCTTTCCCTTCAAGAAGCCTTTCGCTACGGCTGTTCTTGTGGAATTGGGAAAGGGATATTTGGAAGCCCTTAGAGTTCTATGATGAAAAAGGAAATATCTTCCGTTCAAAACAGGAAAGAAGCTTTCTGAGAAACTGCTCTGTGTTCTGTTAATTCATCGCACAGAGTTACATCTTTCCCTTCAAGAAGCCTTTCGCTAAGGCTGTTCTTGTGGAACTGGCAAAGGGATATTTGGAAGCCCACAGAGGGCTAGGGTGAAAAGGAAATATCTTCCGTTCAAAATAGGAAAGAAGCTTTCTGAGAAACTGCTCTGTTTTCTCTGAATTCATCTCACAGAGTTACATCTTTCCCTTCAAGAAGCCTTTCGCTAAGGCTGTTCTTGTGGAATTGGCAAAGGGATGTTTGGAAGCCCTTAGAGGGCTATGGTGAAAAAGGAAATATCTTCCGTTCAAAACTGGAAAGAAGCTTTCTGAGAAACTGCTACGTGTTCTCTGAATTCATCTCACAGAGTGACATCTTTCCCTTCAAGAAGCCTTTCGCTAACGCTGTTCTTGTGGAATTGGCAGAGTGATATTTGGAAGCCCATAGAGGACTATGGTGAAAAAGGAAATATCTTCCGTTCAAAACTGGAAAGTAGCTTTCTGAGAAACTGCTCTGTGTTCTGTTAATTCATCTCACAGAGCTACATCTTTCCCTTCAAGAAGCCTTTCGCTACTGCTGTTCTTGTGGAATTGGCAAAGTGATATTTGGAAGCCCATAGAGGGCTATGGTGAAAAAGGAAATATCTTCCGTTCAAAACTGGAAAGAAGCTTTCTGAGAAACTGCTCTGCGTTCTGTTAATTCATCTCAGAGAGATACATCTTTCCCTTCCAGAAGCCTTTTCTAAGGCTGTTCTTGTGGAATTGGCAGAGGGATATTTGGAAGCCCATAGAGGGCTATGGTGAAAAAGGAAATATCTTCCGTTCAAAACTGGAAAGAAGCTTTCTGAGAAACTGCTCTGTGTCTCTGAATTCATCTCACAGAGTTACATCTTTCCCTTCAAGAAGCCTTTCGCTAAGGCTGTTCTTGAGGAACTGGTAAAGGGATATTTGGAAGCCCATAGAGGGCTAGGGTGAAAAGGAAATATCTTCCGTTCAAAATTGGAAAGAAGCTTTCTGAGAAACTGCTCTGTGTTCTCTGAATTCATCTCAAAGAGTTACATCTTTCCCTTCAAGAGGCCTTTCGCTAAGGCTGTTCTTGTGGAATTGGCAAAGGGATATTTGGAAGCCCTTAGAGGGCTATGGTGAAAAAGGAAATATCTTCCGTTCAAAACTGGAAAGAAGCTTTCTGAGAAACTACTCTTTGTTGTCTGAATTCATCTCACAGAGTTACATCTTTCCCTTCAAGAAGCCTTTCGCCAAGGCTGTTCTTGTGGAATTGGCAAAGGGATATTTGGAAGCCCATAGAGGGCTATGCTGAAAAAGGAAATAACTTACGTTAAAAACTGGAAAGAAGCTTTCTGAGAAACTGCTCTGTGTTCTGTTAGTTCATCTCACAGAGTTAAATCTTTCCCATCAAGAAGCCTTTCGCCAAGGCTGTTCTTGTGGAATTGGCAAATGGATATTTGGAAGCCCATAGAGGGCTATGGTGAAAAAGGAAATATCTTCCGTTCAAAACTGGAAAGAATCTTTTGAGAAAATGTTCTGTGTTCTGTTAATTCATCTCACAGAGTTACATCTCTCCCTTCAAGAAGCCTTTCGCTAAGGCTGTTCTTCTGGAATTGTCAAAGTGATATTTGGAGGCCCATAGAGTGCTACGGTGAAAAAGGAAATATCTTCCGTTCAAAACTGGAAAGAATCTTTCTGAGAAACTGCTTTGTGTTCTGTTAATTCATCTCACAGAGTTACATCTTTCCCTTCAAGAAGCCTTTCGCTAACGCTGTTCTTGTGAAATTGGCAAAGGGATATTTGGAAGCCCATAGAGGGCTATTGTGAAAAAGGAAATATCTTCCGTTCAATTCTGGAAAGAAACTTTCTGAGAAACTGCTCTGTGTTCTCTGAATTCATCTCACAGAGTTACATCTTTCCCTTGAAGAAGCCTTTCGCCAAGGCTGTTCTTCTGGAATTGGCAAAGGGATATTTGGAAGACCATAGAGGGCTATGCTGAAAAAGGAAATAACTTGCGTTCAAAACTGGAAAGAAGCTTTCTGAGAAACTGCTCTGTGTTCTTTTAGTTCATCTCACGGAGTTACATCTTGCCCTTCAAGAAGCCTTTCGCCAAGGCTGTTCTTGTGGAATTGGCAAAGGGATATTTGGAAGCCCATAGAGGGCTATGGTGAAAAAGGAAATATCTTCCGTTCAAAACTGGAAAGAAGCTTTCTGAGAAACTGCTCTGTGTTCTGTTAATTCATCTCACAGAGCTACATCTTTCCCTTCAAGAAGCCTTTCGCTACTGCTGTTCTTGTGGAATTGGCAAAGTGATATTTGGAAGCCCATAGAGGGCTATGGTGAAAAAGGAAATATCTTCCGTTCAAAACTGGAAAGAAGCTTTCTGAGAAAATGTTCTGTGTTCTGTTAATTCATCTCACAGAGTTACATCTTTCCCTTCAAGAAGCCTTTCGCTAAGGCTGTTCTTGTGGAATTGGCAAAGTGATATTTGGAAGCCCATAGAGGGCTATGGTGAAAAAGGAAATATCTTCCGTTCAAAACTGGAAAGAAGCTTTCTGAGAAAATGTTCTGTGTTCTGTTAATTCATCTCACAGAGTTACATCTTTCCCTTCAAGAAGCCTTTCGCTAAGGCTGTTCTTGTGGAATTGCCAAAGTGATATTTGGAAGCCCATAGAGGGCTACGGTGAAAAAGAAAATATCTTCCGTTGAAAACAGGAAAGAAGGTTTCTGAGAAACTGCTCTGTGTTCTGTTAATTCATCTCACAGAGTTACATCTTTCCCTTCAAGAAGCCTTTCGCTAAGGCTGTTCTTGTGGAATTGGGAAAGGGATATTTGGAAGCCCTTAGAGTTCTATGGTGAAAAAGGAAATATCTTCCGTTCAAAACAGGAAAGAAGCTTTCTTAGAAACTGCTCTGTGTTCTGTTAATTCATCGCACAGAGTTACATCTTTCCCTTCAAGAAGCCTTTCGCTAAGGCTGTTCTTGTGGAACTGGCAAAGGGATATTTGGAAGCCCACAGAGGGCTAGGGTGAAAAGGAAATATCTTCCGTTCAAAATAGGAAAGAATCTTTCTGAGAAACTGCTCTGTGTTCTCTGAATTCATCTCACAGAGTTACATCTTTCCCTTCAAGAAGCCTTTCGCTAAGGCTGTTCTTGAGGAACTGGCAAAAGGATATTTGCAAGCCCATAGAGGGCTAGGGTGAAAAGGAAATATCTTCCGTTCAAAATTGGAAAGAAGCTTTCTGAGAAACTGCTCTGTGTTCTCTGAATTCATCTCACAGAGTTACATCTTTCCCTTCAAGAGGCCTTTCGCTAAGGCTGTTCTTGTGGAATTGGCAAAGGGATATTTGGAAGCCCTTAGAGGGCTATGGTGAAAAAGGAAATATCTTCCGTTCAAAACTGGAAAGAAGCTTTCTGAGAAACTACTCTTTGTTGTCTGAATTCATCTCACAGAGTTACATCTTTCCCTTCAAGAAGCCTTTCGCCAAGGCTGTTCTTGTGGAATTGGCAAAGGGATATTTGGAAGCCCATAGAGGGCTATGCTGAAAAAGGAAATAACTTACGTTAAAAACTGGAAAGAAGCTTTCTGAGAAACTGCTCTGTGTTCTGTTAGTTCATCTCACAGAGTTAAATCTTTCCCATCAAGAAGCCTTTCGCCAAGGCTGTTCTTGTGGAATTGGCAAATGGATATTTGGAAGCCCATAGAGGGCTATGGTGAAAAAGGAAATATCTTCCGTTCAAAACTGGAAAGAATCTTTTGAGAAAATGTTCTGTGTTCTGTTAATTCATCTCACAGAGTTACATCTTTCCCTTCAAGAAGCCTTTCGCTAAGGCTGTTCTTCTGGAATTGGCAAAGTGATATTTGGAAGCCCATAGAGGACTACGGTGAAAAAGGAAATATCTTCCGTTCAAAACTGGAAAGTAGCTTTCTGAGAAACTGCTCTGTGTTCTGTGAATTCATCTCACAGAGTTACATCTTTCCCTTCAAGAAGCCTTTCGCTAAGGCTGTTCTTGTGGCACTGGCAAAGGGATATTTGGAAGCCCATAGAGGGCTAGGGTGAAAAGGAAATATCTTCCGTTCAAAATTGGAAAGAAGCTTTCTGAGAAACTGCTCTGTGTTCTCTGAATTCATCTCACAGAGTTATATCTTTCCCTTCAAGAGGCCTTTCGCTAAGGCTGTTCTTGTGGAATTGGCAAAGGGATATTTGGAAGCCCTTAGAGGGCTATGGTGAAAAAGGAAATATCTTCCGTTCAAAACTGGAAAGAAGCTTTTGAGAAACTGTTCTGTGTTCTGTTAATTCATCTCACAGAGTTACATCTTTCCCTTCAAGAAGCCTTTCGCTAAGGCTGTTCTTGTGGAATTGGCAAAGTGATATTTGGAAGCCCATAGAGGGCTACGGTGAAAAAGGAAATATCTTCCGTTCAAAACTGGAAAGAATCTTTCTGAGAAACTGCTCTGTGTTCTGTTAATTCATCTCACAGTGTTACATCTTTCCCTTCAAGAAGCCTTTCGCTAAGGCTGTTCTTGTGGAATTGGCAAAGGGATATTTGGAAGCCCATAGAAGGCTATGGTGAAAAAGGAAATATCTTCCGTTCAAAACTGGAAAGAAGCTTTCTGAGAAACTGTTCTGTGTTCTCTGAATTCTTCTCACAGAGTTACATCTTTCCCTTCAAGAAGCCTTTCGCTAAGGCTGTTCTTGTGGAACTGGCAAAGGGATATTTGGAAACCCATAGAGGGCTATGGTGAAAAAGGAAATATCTTCCGTTCAAAACTGGAAAGAAGCTTTCTGAGAAACTGCTCTGTGTTCTCTGAATACATCACACAGAGTTACATCTTACCCTTCAATGAGACTTTCGCTAAGGCTGTTCTTCTGGAACTGGCAAAGGGATATTTGGAAGCCCATAGAGGGCTATAGTGAAAAAGGAAATATCTTCCGTTCAAAACTGGAAAGAATGTTTCTGAGAACCTGCTCTGTGTTTTCTGAATTCATCTCACAGAGTTACATCTTTCCCTTCAAGAAGCCTTTCGCTAAGGCTGTTCTTGTGGAATTGGCAAAGGGATATTTGGAAGCCCATAGAGGGCTACGGTGAAAAACGAAATATCTTCCGTTCAAAACTGGAAAGAAGCTTTCTGAGAAACTGCTCTGTGTTCTCTGAATTCATCTCACAGAGTTACATCTTTCCCTTCAAGAAGCCTTTCGCTAAGGCTGTTCTTGTGGAACTGGCAAAGGGATATTTGTAAGCCCATAGAGGGCTATGGTGAAAAAGGAAATATCTTCCGTTCAAAACTGGAAAGAAGCTTTCTGAGAAACTGCTCTGTGTTCTCTGAATTCATCTCAGAGAGTTACATCTTTCCCTTGAAGAAGCCTTTCGCTAAGGCTGTTCTTGTGGAATTGGCAAAGGGATATTTGGAAGCCCATAGAGGGCTATGCTGAAAAAGGAAATAACTTCCGTTCAAAACTGGAAAGAAGCTTTCTGAGAAACTGCTCTGTGTTCTGTTAGTTCATCCCACGGAGTTACATCTTGCCCTTCAAGAAGCCTTTCGCCAAGGCTGTTCTTGTGGAATTGGCAAAGGGATATTTGGAAGCCCATAGAGGGCTATGGTGAAAAAGGAAATATCTTCCGTTCAAAACTGGAAAGAAGCTTTCTGAGAAACTGCTTCTGTGTTCTGTTAATTCATCTCACAGAGCTACATCTTTCCCTTCAAGAAGCCTTTCGCTACTGCTGTTCTTGTGGAATTGGCAAAGTGATATTTGGAAGCCCATAGAGGGCTACTGTGAAAAAGAAAATATCTTCCGTTCAAAACTGGAAAGAAGCTTTCTGAGAAACTGCTCTATGTTCTGTTAATTCATCTCACAGAGTTACATCTTTCCCTTCAAGAAGCCTTTCGCTAAGGCTGTTCTTGTGGAATTGGCAAAGGGATATTTGGAAGCCCATAGAGGGCCATGGTGAAAAAGGAAATATCTTCCGTTCAAAACTGGAAAGAAGCTTTCTGAGAAACTGCTCTGTGTTCTCTGAATTCATCTCACAGAGTTACATCTTTCCCTTCAAGAAGCCATTCGCTAAGGCTGTTCTTGTGGAATTGGGAAAGGGATATTTGGAAGCCCATAGAGGGCTATGGTGAAAAAGGAAATATCTTCCGTTCAAAACAGGAAAGAAGCTTTCTGAGAAACTGCTCTGTGTTCTGTTAATTCATCGCACAGAGTTACATCTTTCCCTTCAAGGAGCCTTTCGCTAAGGCTGTTCTTCTGGAACTGGCAAAGGGATATTTGGAAGCCCATAGATGGCTAGGGTGAAAAGGAAATATCTTCCGTTCAAAACTGGAAAGAAGCTTTCGGAGAAACTGCTCTGTGTTCTCTGAATTCATCTCACAGAGTCACATCTTTCCCTTCAAGAAGCCTTTCGCTAACGCTGTTCTTGTGGAATTGGCAGAGTGATATTTGGAAGCCCATAGAGGACTATGGTGAAAAAGGAAATATCTTCCGTTCAAAACTGGAAAGTAGCTTTCTGAGAAACTGCTCTGTGTTCTCTGAATTCATCTCACAGAGTTACATCTTCCCCTTCAAGAAGCCTTTCGCTAAGGCTGTTCTTGTGGAACTGGCAAAGGGATATTTGGAAGCCCATAGAGGGCTAGGGTGAAAAGGAAATATCTTCCGTTCAAAATTGGAAAGAAGCTTTCTGAGAAACTGCTCTGTGTTCTCTGAATTCATCTCACAGTGTTACATCTTTCCCTTCAAGAGGCCTTTCGCTAAGGCTGTTCTTGTGGAATTGGCAAAGGGATATTTGGAAGCCCTTAGAGGGCTATGGTGAAAAAGGAAATATCTTCCGTTCAAAACTGGAAAGAAGTTTTCTGAGAAACTGCTCTTTGTTGTCTGAATTCATCTCACAGAGCTACATCTTTCCCTTCAAGCCTTTCGCTAGGGCTGTTCTTGTGGAATTGGCAAAGTGATATTTGGAAGCCCATAGAGGGATATGGTGAAAAAGGAAATATCTTCCGTTCAAAACTGGAAAGAAGCTTTCTGAGAAACTGCTCTGCGTTCTGTTAATTCATCTCAGAGAGATACATCTTTCCCTTCCAGAAGCCTTTGCTAAGGCTGTTCTTGTGGAATTGGCAGAGGGATATTTGGAAGCCCATAGAGGGCTATGGTGAAAAAGGAAATATCTTCCGTTCAAAACTGGAAAGAAGCTTTCTGAGAAACTGCTCTGTGTTCTCTGAATTCATCTCACAGAGTTACATCTTTCCCTTCAAGAAGCCTTTCGCTAAGGCTGTTCTTGAGGAACTGGCAAAAGGATATTTGCAAGCCCATAGAGGGCTAGGGTGAAAAGGAAATATCTTCCGTTCAAAATTGGAAAGAAGCTTTCTGAGAAACTGCTCTGTGTTCTCTGAATTCATCTCACAGAGTTACATCTTTCCCTTCAAGAGGCCTTTCGCTAAGGCTGTTCTTGTGGAATTGGCAAAGGGATATTTGGAAGCCCTTAGAGGGCTATGGTGAAAAAGGAAATATCTTCCGTTCAAAACTGGAAAGAAGCTTTCTGAGAAACTACTCTTTGTTGTCTGAATTCATCTCACAGAGTTACATCTTTCCCTTCAAGAAGCCTTTCGCCAAGGCTGTTCTTGTGGAATTGGCAAAGGGATATTTGGAAGCCCATAGAGGGCTATGCTGAAAAAGGAAATAACTTACGTTAAAAACTGGAAAGAAGCTTTCTGAGAAACTGCTCTGTGTTCTGTTAGTTCATCTCACAGAGTTAAATCTTTCCCATCAAGAAGCCTTTCGCCAAGGCTGTTCTTGTGGAATTGGCAAATGGATATTTGGAAGCCCATAGAGGGCTATGGTGAAAAAGGAAATATCTTCCGTTCAAAACTGGAAAGAATCTTTTGAGAAAATGTTCTGTGTTCTGTTAATTCATCTCACAGAGTTACATCTTTCCCTTCAAGAAGCCTTTCGCTAAGGCTGTTCTTCTGGAATTGGCAAAGTGATATTTGGAAGCCCATAGAGGGCTACGGTGAAAAAGGAAATATCTTCCGTTCAAAACTGGAAAGAATCTTTCTGAGAAACTGCTCTGTGTTCTGTTAATTCATCTCACAGAGTTACATCTTTCCCTTCAAGAAGCCTTTCGCTAACGCTGTTCTTGTGGAATTGGCAAAGGGATATTTGGAAGCCCATAGAGGGCTATTGTGAAAAAGGAAATATCTTCCGTTCAAATCTGGAAAGAAGCTTTCTGAGAAACTGCTCTGTGTTCTCTGAATTCATCTCACAGAGTTACATCTTTCCCTTGAAGAAGCCTTTCGCCAAGGCTGTTCTTCTGGAATTGGCAAAGGGATATTTGGAAGACCATAGAGGGCTATGCTGAAAAAGGAAATAACTTGCGTTCAAAACTGGAAAGAAGCTTTCTGAGAAACTGCTCTGTGTTCTTTTAGTTCATCTCACGGAGTTACATCTTGCCCCTTCAAGAAGCCTTTCGCCAAGGCTGTTCTTGTGGAATTGGCAAAGGGATATTTGGAAGCCCATAGAGGTCTATGGTGAAAAAGGAAATATCTTCCGTTCAAAACAGGAAAGAAGCTTTCTGAGAAACTGCTCTGTGTTCTGTTAATTCATCGCACAGAGTTACATCTTTCCCTTCAAGAAGCCTTTCGCTAAGGCTGTTCTTGTGGAACTGGCAAAGGGATATTTGGAAGCCCACAGCGGGCTAGGGTGAAAAGGAAATATCTTCCGTTCAAAATTGGAAAGAAGCTTTCTGAGAAACTGCTCTGTTTTCTCTGAATTCATCTCACAGAGTTACATCTTTCCCTTCAAGAAGCCTTTCGCTAAGGCTATTCTTGTGGAATTGGCAAAGGGATATTTGGAAGCCCTTAGAGGGCTATGGTGAAAAAGGAAATATCTTCCGTTCAAAACTGGAAAGAAGCTTTCTGAGAAACTGCTCTGTGTTCTCTGAATTCATCTCACAGAGTCACATCTTTCCCTTCAAGAAGCCTTTCGCTAACGCTGTTCTTGTGGAATTGGCAGAGTGATATTTGGAAGCCCATAGAGGACTACGGTGAAAAAGGAAATATCTTCCGTTCAAAACTGGAAAGTAGCTTTCTGAGAAACTGCTCTGTGTTCTGTGAATTCATCTCACAGAGTTACATCTTTCCCTTCAAGAAGCCTTTCGCTAAGGCTGTTCTTGTGGCACTGGCAAAGGGATATTTGGAAGCCCATAGAGGGCTAGGGTGAAAAGGAAATATCTTCCGTTCAAAATTGGAAAGAAGCTTTCTGAGAAACTGCTCTGTGTTCTCTGAATTCATCTCACAGAGTTATATCTTTCCCTTCAAGAGGCCTTTCGCTAAGGCTGTTGTTGTGGAATTGGCAAAGGGATATTTGGAAGCCCTTAGAGGGCTATGGTGAAAAAGGAAATATCTTCCGTTCAAAACTGGAAAGAAGCTTTTGAGAAAATGTTCTGTGTTCTGTTAATTCATCTCACAGAGTTACATCTTTCCCTTCAAGAAGCCTTTCGCTACGGCTGTTCTTGTGGAATTGGCAAAGTGATATTTGGAAGCCCATAGAGGGCTACGGTGAAAAAGGAAATATCTTCCGTTCAAAACTGGAAAGAATCTTTCTGAGAAACTGCTCTGTGTTCTGTTAATTCATCTCACAGTGTTACATCTTTCCCTTCAAGAAGCCTTTCGCTAAGGCTGTTCTTTTGGAATTGGCAAAGGGATATTTGGAAGCCCATAGAAGGCTATGGTGAAAAAGGAAATATCTTCCGTTCAAAACTGGAAAGAAGCTTTCTGAGAAACTGTTCTGTGTTCTCTGAATTCTTCTCACAGAGTTACATCTTTCCCTTCAAGAAGCCTTTCGCAAAGGCTGTTCTTGTGGAACTGGCAAAGGGATATTTGGAAACCCATAGAGGGCTATGGTGAAAAAGGAAATATCTTCCGTTCAAAACTGGAAAGAAGCTTTCTGAGAAACTGCTCTGTGTTCTGTGAATACATCTCACAGAGTTACATCTTACCCTTCAATAAGACTTTCGCTAAGGCTGTTCTTCTGGAAATGGCAAAGGGATATTTGGAAGCCCATAGAGGGCTATAGTGAAAAAGGAAATATCTTCCGTTCAAAACTGGAAAAAATGTTTCTGAGAACCTGCTCTGTGTTTTCTGAATTCATCTCACAGAGTTACATCTTTCCCTTCAAGAAGCCTTTCGCTAAGGCTGTTCTTGTGGAATTGGCAAAGGGATATTTGGAAGCCCATAGAGGGCTACGGTGAAAAACGAAATATCTTCCGTTCAAAACTGGAAAGAAGCTTTCTGAGAAACTGCTCTGTGTTCTCTGAATTCATCTCACAGAGTTACATCTTTCCCTTCAAGAAGCCTTTCGCTAAGGCTGTTCTTGTGGAACTGGCAAAGGGATATTTGTAAGCCCATAGAGGGCTATGGTGAAAAAGGAAATATCTTCCGTTCAAAACTGGAAAGAAGCTTTCTGAGAAACTGCTCTGTGTTCTCTGAATTCATCTCACAGAGTTACATCTTTCCCTTGAAGAAGCCTTTCCCTAAGGCTGTTCTTGTGGAATTGGCAAAGGGATATTTGGAAGCCCATAGAGGGCTATGCTGAAAAAGGAAATAACTTCCGTTCAAAACTGGAAAGAAGCTTTCTGAGAAACTGCTCTGTGTTCTGTTAGTTCATCCCACGGAGTTACATCTTACCCTTCAAGAAGCCTTTCGCCAAGGCTGTTCTTGTGGAATTGGCAAAGGGATATTTGGAAGCCCATAGAGGGCTATGGTGAAAAAGGAAATATCTTTCGTTCAAAACTGGAAAGAAGCTTTCTGAGAAACTGCTCTGTGTTCTGTTAATTCATCTCACAGAGCTACATCTTTCCCTTCAAGAAGCCTTTCGCTACTGCTGTTCTTGTGGAATTGGCAAAGTGATATTTGGAAGCCCATAGAGGGCTATGGTGAAAAAGGAAATATCTTCCGTTCAAAACTGGAAAGAAGCTTTCTGAGAAAATGTTCTGTGTTCTGTTAATTCATCTCACAGAGTTACATCTTTCCCTTCAAGAAGCCTTTCGCTAAGGCTGTTCTTGTGGAATTGGCAAAGTGATATTTGGAAGCCCATAGAGGGCTACGGTGAAAAAGGAAATATCTTCTGTTCAAAACTGGAAAGAAGCTTTCTGAGAAACTGCCCTGTGTTCTCTGAATTCATCTCACAGAGTAACATCTTTCCCTTCAAGAAGCCTTTCGCTAAGGCTGTTCTTGTGGAATTGGGAAAGGGATATTTGGAAACCCTTAGAGTTCTATGGTGAAAAAGGAAATATCTTCCGTTCAAAACAGGAAAGAAGCTTTCTGAGAAACTGCTCTGTGTTCTGTTAATTCATCGCACAGAGTTACATCTTTCCCTTCAAGAAGCCTTTCGCTAAGGCTGTTCTTGTGGAACTGGCAAAGGGATATTTGGAAGCCCACAGAGGGCTAGGGTGAAAAGGAAATATCTTCCGTTCAAAATTGGAAAGAAGCTTTCTGAGAAACTGCTCTGTTTTCTCTGAATTCATCTCACAGAGTTACATCTTTCCCTTCAAGAAGCCTTTCGCTAAGGCTATTCTTGTGGAATTGGCAAAGGGATATTTGGAAGCCCTTAGAGGGCTATGGTGAAAAAGGAAATATCTTCCGTTCAAAACTGGAAAGAAGCTTTCTGAGAAACTGCTCTGTGTTCTCTGAATTCATCTCACAGAGTCACATCTTTCCCTTCAAGAACCTTTCGCTAACGCTGTTCTTGTGGAATTGGCAGAGTGATATTTGGAAGCCCATAGAGGACTACGGTGAAAAAGGAAATATCTTCCGTTCAAAACTGGAAAGTAGCTTTCTGAGAAACTGCTCTGTGTTCTGTGAATTCATCTCACAGAGTTACATCTTTCCCTTCAAGAAGCCTTTCGCTAAGGCTGTTCTTGTGGCACTGGCAAAGGGATATTTGGAAGCCCATAGAGGGCTAGGGTGAAAAGGAAATATCTTCCGTTCAAAATTGGAAAGAAGCTTTCTGAGAAACTGCTCTGTGTTCTCTGAATTCATCTCACAGAGTTATATCTTTCCCTTCAAGAGGCCTTTCGCTAAGGCTGTTCTTGTGGAATTGGCAAAGGGATATTTGGAAGCCCTTAGAGGGCTATGGTGAAAAAGGAAATATCTTCCGTTCAAAACTGGAAAGAAGCTTTTGAGAAAATGTTCTGTGTTCTGTTAATTCATCTCACAGAGTTACATCTTTCCCTTCAAGAAGCCTTTCGCTAAGGCTGTTCTTGTGGAATTGGCAAAGTGATATTTGGAAGCCCATAGAGGGCTACGGTGAAAAAGGAAATATCTTCCGTTCAAAACTGGAAAGAATCTTTCTGAGAAACTGCTCTGTGTTCTGTTAATTCATCTCACAGTGTTACATCTTTCCCTTCAAGAAGCCTTTCGCTAAGGCTGTTCTTGTGGAATTGGCAAAGGGATATTTGGGAGCCCATAGAAGGCTATGGTGAAAAAGGAAATATCTTCCGTTCAAAACTGGAAAGAAGCTTTCTGAGAAACTGTTCTGTGTTCTCTGAATTCTTCTCACAGAGTTACATCTTTCCCTTCAAGAAGCCTTTCGCTAAGGCTGCTCTTGTGGAACTGGCAAAGGGATATTTGGAAACCCATAGAGGGCTATGGTGAAAAAGGAAATATCTTCCGTTCAAAACTGGAAAGAAGCTTTCTGAGAAACTGCTCTGTGTTCTCTGAATACATCTCACAGAGTTACATCTTACCCTTCAATAAGACTTTCGCTAAGGCTGTTCTTCTGGAACTGGCAAAGGGATATTTGGAAGCCCATAGAGGGCTATAGTGAAAAAGGAAATATCTTCCGTTCAAAACTGGAAAAAATGTTTCTGAGAACCTGCTCTGTGTTTTCTGAATTCATCTCACAGAGTTACATCTTTCCCTTCAAGAAGCCTTTCGCTAAGGCTGTTCTTGTGGAATTGGCAAAGGGATATTTGGAAGCCCATAGAGGGCTACGGTGAAAAACGAAATATCTTCCGTTCAAAACTGGAAAGAAGCTTTCTGAGAAACTGCTCTGTGTTCTCTGAATTCATCTCACAGAGTTACATCTTTCCCTTCAAGAAGCCTTTCGCTAAGGCTGTTCTTGTGGAACTGGCAAAGGGATATTTGTAAGCCCATAGAGGGCTATGGTGAAAAAGGAAATATCTTCCGTTCAAAACTGGAAAGAAGCTTTCTGAGAAACTGCTCTGTGTTCTCTGAATTCATCTCACAGAGTTACATCGTTCCCTTGAAGAAGCCTTTCGCTAAGGCTGTTCTTGTGGAATTGGCAAAGGGATATTTGGAAGCCCATAGAGGGCTATGCTGAAAAAGGAAATAACTTCCGTTCAAAACTGGAAAGAAGCTTTCTGAGAAACTGCTCTGTGTTCTGTTAGTTCATCCCACGGAGTTACATCTTGCCCTTCAAGAAGCCTTTCGCCAAGGCTGTTCTTGTGGAATTGGCAAAGGGATATTTGGAAGCCCATAGAGGGCTATGGTGAAAAAGGAAATATCTTCCGTTCAAAACTGGAAAGAAGCTTTCTGAGAAACTGCTCTGTGTTCTGTGAATTCATCTCACAGAGCTACATCTTTCCCTTCAAGAAGCCTTTCGCTACTGCTGTTCTTGTGGAATTGGCAAAGTGATATTTGGAAGCCCATAGAGGGCTACGGTGAAAAAGAAAATATCTTCCGTTCAAAACTGGAAAGAAGCTTTCTGAGAAACTGCTCTGTGTTCTGTTAATTCATCTCACAGAGTTACATCTTTCCCTTCAAGAAGCCTTTCGCTAAGGCTGTTCTTGTGGAATTGGCAAAGGGATATTTGGAAGCCCATAGAGGGCTATGGTGAAAAAGGAAATATCTTCCGTTCAAAACTGGAAAGAAGCTTTCTGAGAAACTGCTCTGTGTTCTCTGAATTCATCTCACAGAGTTACATCTTTCCCTTCAAGAAGCCTTTCGCTAAGGCTGTTCTTGTGGAATTGGGAAAGGGATATTTGGAAGCCCATAGAGGGCTATGGTGAAAAAGGAAATATCTTCCGTTCAAAACAGGAAAGAAGCTTTCTGAGAAACTGCTCTGTGTTCTGTTAATTCATCGCACAGAGTTACATCTTTCCCTTCAAGGAGCCTTTCGCTAAGGCTGTTCTTCTGGAACTGGCAAAGGGATATTTGGAAGCCCATAGAGGGCTAGGGTGAAAAGGAAATATCTTCCGTTCAAAACTGGAAAGAAGCTTTCTGAGAAACTGCTCTGTGTTCTCTGAATTCATCTCACAGAGTCACATCTTTCCCTTCAAGAAGCCTTTCGCTAACGCTGTTCTTGTGGAATTGGCAGAGTGATATTTGGAAGCCCATAGAGGACTATGGTGAAAAAGGAAATATCTTCCGTTCAAAACTGGAAAGTAGCTTTCTGAGAAACTGCTCTGTGTTCTCTGAATTCATCTCACAGAGTTACATCTTTCCATTCAAGAAGCCTTTCGCTAAGGCTGTTCTTGTGGAACTGGCAAAGGGATATTTGGAAGCCCATAGAGGGCTAGGGTGAAAAGGAAATATCTTCCGTTCAAAATTGGAAAGAAGCTTTCTGAGAAACTGCTCTGTGTTCTCTGAATTCATCTCACAGTGTTACATCTTTCCCTTCAAGAGGCCTTTCGCTAAGGCTGTTCTTGTGGAATTGGCAAAGGGATATTTGGAAGCCCTTAGAGGGCTATGGTGAAAAAGGAAATATCTTCCGTTCAAAACTGGAAAGAAGCTTTCTGAGAAACTGCTCTTTGTTGTCTGAATTCATCTCACAGAGCTACATCTTTCCCTTCAAGCCTTTCGCTACGGCTGTTCTTGTGGAATTGGCAAAGGGATATTTGGAAGCCCATAGAGGGCTATGGTGAAAAAGGAAATATATTCCGTTCAAAACTGGAAAGAAGCTTTCTGAGAAAATGTTCTGTGTTCTGTTAATTCATCTCACAGAGTTACATCTTTCCCTTCAAAAAGCCTTTCGCTAAGGCTGTTCTTGTGGAATTGGCAAAGTGATATTTGGAAGCCCATAGAGGGCTACGGTGAAAAAGGAAATATCTTCCGTTCAAAACTGGAAAGAGTCTTTCTGAGAAACTGCTCGGTGTTCTGTTAATTCATCTCACAGAGTTACATCTTTCCCTTCAAGAAGCCTTTCGCTAAGGCTGTTCTTGTGGAATTGGCAAAGGGATATTTTGAAGCCCATAGAGGGCTATGGTGAAAAAGGAAATATCTTCCGTTCAAAACTGAAAAGAAGCTTTCTGAGAAACTGCTCTGTGTTCTCTGAATTCTTCTAACAGAGTTACATCTTTCCCTTCAAGAAGCCTTTCGCTAAGGCTGTTCTTGTGGAACTGGCAAAGGGATATTTGGAAACCCATAGGCGGCTCTGGTGAAAAAGGAAATATCTTCCGTTCAAAATTGGAAAGAAGCTTTCTGAGAAACTGCTCTGTGCTCTCTGAATTCATCTCACAGAGTTACATCTTTCCCTTAAATAAGACTTTCGCTAAGGCTGTTCTTCTGGAACTGGCAAAGGGATATTTGGAAGCCCATAGAGGGCTAAGGTGAAAAAGGAAATATCTTCCGTTCAAAACTGGAAAGAAGCTTTCTGAGAAACTGCTCTGTGTTCTGTTAGTTCATCTCATAGAGTTACATCTTTCCCTTCAAGAAGCCTTTCGGTAAGGCTGTCCTTGTGGAACTGGCTAAGGGATATTTGGAAGCCCATGGAGGGCTAGGGTGAATAGGAAATATCTTCCGTTCAAAATTGGAAAGAAGCTTCCTGAGAAACTGCTCTGTTTTCTCTGAATTTATCTCACAGAGTTACATCTTTCTCTTCAAGAAGCCTTTCGCTAAGGCTGTTCTTGCGGAACTGGCAAAGGGATATTTGGAAGCCCATAGAGGGCTATGGTGAAAAAGGAAATATCTTCCGTTCAAAATTGGAAAGAAGCTTTCTGAGAAACTGCTCTGTGTTCTGTTAATTCACCTCACAGAGCTACATCTTTCCCTTCAAGAAGCCTTTCGCTAAGGCTGTTCTTGTGGAATTTGCAAAGTGATATTTGGAAACCCATAGTGGGCTATGGTGAAAAAGGAAATATCTTCCGTTCAAAACTGGAAAGAAGCTTTCTAAGAAACTGTTCTGTGTTCTGTTAGTTTATCTCACAGAGTTACATCTTTCCCTTCAAGAAGCCTTTCGCTAAGGCTGTTCTTCTGGAACTGGCAAAGGGATATTTGGAATCCCATAGAGGGCTATGGTGAAAAAGGAAATATCTTCCGTTCAAAACTGGAAAGAAGCTTTCTGAAAAACTGCTCTGTGTTCTGTTAATTCATCTCACGGAGCTACATCTTTCCCTTCAAGAAACCTTTCGATAAGGCTGTTCTTGCGGAATAGGGAAAGGGATATTTGGAAGCCCATAGAGGGCTATGGTGAAAAAGAAAATATCTTCCGTTCAAAACTGGAAAGAAGCTTTCTGAGAAACTGCTCTGTGTTCTGTTAATTCATCTCACAGAGATACATCTTTCCCTTCAAGAAGCCTTTCGCTAAGGCTGTTCTTGTGGAATTTGCAAAGGGATATTTGGAAGCCCATAGAGGGCTATGGTGAAAAAGGAAATATCTTCCGTTCAAAACTGGAAAGAAGCTTTCTGAGAAACTGCTCTGTGTTCTCTGAATTCATCTCACAGAGTTACATCTTTCCCTTCAAGAAGCCTTTCGCTAAGGCTGTTCTTGTGGAATTGGCAAAGGGATATTTGGAAGCCCAAAGAGGGCTATGGTGAAAAAGGAAACGTCTTCCGTTCAAAACTGGAAAGAAGCATTCTGAGAAAATGTTCTGTGTTCTGTTAATTCATCTCACAGAGTTACATCTTTCCCTTCAAGAAGCCTTTCGCTAAGTCTGTTCTTGTGGAATTGGCAAAGGGATATTTGGAAGCCCTTAGAGGGCTACGGTGAAAAAGGAGATATCTTCCGTTCAAAACTGGAAAGAAGCTTTCTGAGCAACTGCTCTGTGTTCTGTTAATTCATCTCACAGAGTTACATCTTTCCCTTCAAGAAGCCGTTCGCTAAGGCTGTTCTTGTGGAATTGGCAAAGGGACATTTGGAAGCCCATAGAGGGCTATGGTGAAAAAGGAAATGTCTTCCGTTCAAAACTGGAAAGAAGCTTTCTGAGAAACTGCTCTGTGTTCTCTGAATTCATCTCACAGAGTTACATCTTTCCCTTCAAGAAGCCTTTCGCTAAGGCTGTTCTTGTGGAATTGGCAAAGGGATATTTGGAAGCCCTTAGAGGGCCATGGTGAAAAAGGAAATATCTTCCGTTCAAAACAGGAAAGAAGCTTTCTGAGAAACTGCTCTGTGTTCTGTTAATTCATCTCACAGAGTTACATCTTTCAAGAAGCCTTTCGCTAAGGCTGTTCTCTTGGAATTCGCAAAGGTATATTTGGAATCCCATAGAGGGCTATGGTGAAAAAGGAAATATCTTCCGTTCAAAACTGGAAAGAAGCTTTCTGAGAAACTGCTCTGTGTTCTCTGAATTCATCTCACAGAGTTACATCTTTCCCTTCAAGAAGCCTTTCGCTAAGGCTGTTCTTGCGGAATTGGCAAAGGGATATTTGGAAGCCCCTAGAGGACTATGGTGAAAAAGGAAATATCTTCCGTTCAAAACTGGAAAGAAGCTTTCTGAGAACCTGCTCTGTGTTCTCTGAATTCATCTCACAGAGTTACATCTTTCCCTTCAAGAAGCCTTTCGATAACGCTGTTCTTGTGGAATTGGCAGTGTGATATTTGGAAGCCCATAGAGGGCTATGGTGAAAAAGGAAATATCTTTCGTTCAAAACTGGAAAGTAGCTTTCTGAGAAACTGCTCTGTGTTCTCTGAATTCATCTCACAGAGTTACATCTTTCCCTTCAAGAAGCCTTTCGCTAAGGCTGTTCTTGTGGAACTGGCAAAGGGATATTTGGAAGCCCATAGAGGGCTATAGTGAAAAGGAAATATCTTCCTTTCAAAATTGGAAAGAAGCTTTCTGAGAAACTGCTCTGTGTTCTCTGAATTCATCTCACAGAGTTACATCTTTCCCTTCAAGAAGCCTTTCGCTAAGGCTGTTCTTGTGGAAATGGCAAAGTGATATTTGGAAGCCCCTAGAGGGCTATGGTGAAAAAGGAAATATCTTCCGTTCAAAACTGGAAAGAAGCTTTCTGAGAAACTGTTCTGTGTTCTGTTAATTCATCGCACAGATTTACATCTTTCCCTTCAAGAAGCCTTTCGCTAAGGCTGTTCCTGTGGAATTGGCAAAGGGATATTTGGAAGCCCATAGAGGGCTGTGGTGAAAAAGGAAATATCTTCCGTTCAAAAATGGAAAGATGCTTTCTGAGAAACTGCTCTGTGTTCTGTTAATTCATCTCACAGAGATACATCTTTCCGTTCAAGAAGCCTTTCGCTAAGGCTGTTCTTGTGGAATTGGCAAAGGGATATTTGGAAGCCCATAGAGGGCTATGGTGAAAAAGGAAATATCTTCCCTTCAAAACTGGAAAGAAGCTTTCTGAGAAACTGCTCTTTGTTCTCTGAATTCATCTCACAGAGTGACATCTTTCCCTTCAAGACGCCTTTCGCTAAGGCTGTTCTTGTGGAACTGGCAAAGGGATATTTGGAAGCCCATAGAGGGCTATGGTGAAAAAGGAAATATCTTCCGTTCAAAACTGGAAAGAAGCTTTCTGAGAAACTGCTCTGTGTTCTGTTAATTCATCTCACAGAGCTACATCTTTCCCTTCAAGAAGCCTTTCGCTAAGGCTGTTCTTGTGGAAATGGGAAAGTGATATTTGGAAGCCCATAGAGGGCTATGGTGAAAAAGGAAATATCTTCCGTTCAAAAGTGGAAAGAAGCTTTCTGAGAAACTGTTCTGTGTTCTGTTAGTTCATCTCACAGTGTTACATCTTTCCCTTCAAGAAGCCTTTCGCTAAGGCTGTTCTTGTGTAACTGGCAAAGGGATATTTGGAAGCCCTTAGAGGGCTATGGTGAAAAAGGAATTATCTTCGGTTCAAAACTGGAAAGAAGCTTTCTGAGAAACTGCTCTGTGTTCTGTTAGTTCACCTCACAGAGTTACATCTTTCCCGTCAAGAAGCCTTTCGCTAAGGCTGTTCTTGTGGAACTGGCAAAGGGATATTTGGAAACCCATTGAGGGCTATGGTGAAAAAGGAAATATCTTCCGTTCAAAACTGGAAAGAAGCTTTCTGAGAAACTTCTCTGTGTTCTCTGAATTCATCTCACAGAGTTACATATTTCCCTTCAAGAAGCCTTTCGCTAAAGCTGTTCTTCTGGAACTGGCAAAGGGATATTTGGAAGCCCATAGAGGGCTATGGTGAAAAAGGAAATATCTTACGTTCAAAACTGGAAAGTAGCTTTCTGAGAAACTGCTCTGTGTTCTCTGAATTCATCTCACAGAGTTACATCTTTCCCTTCAAGAATCCTTTCGGTAAGGCTGTTCTTGTGGAACTGGCAAAGGGATATTTGGAAGCCCATGGAGGGCTAGGGTGAAAAGGAAATATCTTCCGTTCAAAATTGGAAAGAAGCTTCCTGAGAAACTGCTCTGTTTTCTCTGAATTTATCTCACAGAGTTACATCTTTCTCTTCAAGAAGCCTTTCGCTAAGGCTGTTCTTGCGGAACTGGCAAAGGGATATTTGGAAGCCCATAGAGGACTATGGTGAAAAAGGAAATATCTTCCGTTCAAAATTGGAAAGAAGCTTTCTGAGAAACTGCTCTGTGTTCTGTTAATTCACCTCACAGAGCTACATCTTTCCCTTCAAGAAGCCTTTCGCTAAGGCTGTTCTTGTGGAATTTGCAAAGTGATATTTGGAAACTCATAGTGGGCTATGGTGAAAAAGGAAATAGCTTCCGTTCAAAACTGGAAAGAAGCTTTCTAAGAAACTGTTCTGTGTTCTGTTAGTTCATCTCACAGAGTTACATCTTTCCCTTCAAGAAGCCTTTCGCTAAGGCTGTTCTTGTGGAACTGGCAAAGGGATATTTCGAAGCCCATAGAGGGCTATGGTGAAAAAGGAAATATCTTCCGTTCAAAACTGGAAAGAAGCTTTCTGAGAATCTGCTCAGTGTTCTCTGAATTTATCTCACAGAGTTACATCTTTCCCTACAAGAATCCTTTCGCTAAGGCTGTTCTTGTGGAAATGGCAAAGTGATATTTGGAAGCCCTTAGAGGGCTATGGTGAAAAAGGAAATATCTTCCGTTCAAAACTGGAAAGAAGCTTTCTGAGAAGCTGTTCTGTGTTCTGTTAATTCATCGCACAGATTTACATCTTTCCCTTCAAGAAGCCTTTCGCTAAGGCTGTTCCTGTGGAATTGGCAAAGGGATATTTGGAAGCCCATAGAGGGCTGTGGTGAAAAAGGAAATATCTTCCGTTCAAAAATGGAAAGAAGCTTTCTGAGAAACTGCTCTGTGTTCTGTTAATGCAGCTCACAGAGATACATCTTTCCGTTCAAGAAGCCTTTCGCTAAGGCTGTTCCTGTGGAATTGGCAAAGGGATATTTGGAAGCCCATAGAGGGCTAAGGTGAAAAAGGAAATATCTTCCCTTCAAAACTAGAAAGAAGCTTTCTGAGAAACCGCTCTGTGTTCTCTGAATTCATCTCACAGAGTTACATCTTTCCCTTCAAGAAGCCTTTCACTAAGGCTCTTCTTGTGGAACTGGCAAAGGGATATTTGGAAGCCCATAGAGGGCTATGGTGAAAAAGGAAATATCTTCCCTTGAAAACTGGAAAGAAGCTTTCTGAGAAACTGCTCTGTGTTCTGTTAATTCATCTCACAGAGCTACATCTTTCCCTTCAAGAAGCCATTCGCTAATTCTGTTCTTGCGGAATTGGGAAAGGGATATTTGGAAGCCCATAGAGGGCTATGGTGAAAAAGGAAATATCTTCCGTTCAAAACTGGAAAGAAGCTTTCTGAGAAACTGCTCTGTGTTCTCCGAATTCATCTCACAGAGTTACATCTTTCCCTTCAAGAAGCCTTTCGCTAAGGCTGTTCTTGTGGAATTGGCAAAGGAATATTTGGAAGACCATAGAGGGCTATGGTGAACAAGGAAATATATTCCGTTCAAAACTGGAAAGAAGCATTCTGAGAAACTGCTCTGTGTTCCGTTAATTCATCTCACAGAGTTACATCTTTTCCTTCAAGAAGCCTTTCCTAAGGCTGTTCTTGTGGAAATGGCAAAGGGATATTTGGAAGCCCATAGAGGGCTATGGTGAAAAAGGAAATATCTTCCGTTCAAAAGTGGAAAGAAGCTTTCTGAGAAACTGCTCTGTGTTCTCTGAATTCATCTCACAGAGTTACATCTTTCCCTTGAAGAAGCCTTTCGCTAAGGCTGTTCTTGTGGAATTGGCAAAGGGATATTTGGAAGCCCATAGAGGGCTATGCTGAAAAAGGAAATAACTTCCGTTCAAAACTGGAAAGAAGCTTTCTGAGAAAGTGCTCTGTGTTCTGTTAGTTCATCTCACGGAGTTACATCTTGCCCTTCAAGAAGCCTTTCGCCAAGGCTGTTCTTGTGGAACTGGCAAAGGGATATTTGGAAGCCCATAGAGGGCTATGGTGAAAAAGGAAATATCTTCCGTTCAAAAATGGAAAGAAGCTTTCTGAGAAACTGCTCTGTGTTCTGTTAATTCATCTCACAAAGCTACATCTTTCCCTTCAAGAAGCCTTTCGCTACTGCTGTTCTTGTGGAATTGGCAAAGTGATATTTGGAAGCCCATAGAGGGCTATGGTGAAAAAGGAAATATCTTCCGTTCAAAACTGGAAAGAAGCTTTCTGAGAAACTGTTCTGTGTTCTGTTAATTCATCTCACAGAGTTACATCTTTCCCTTCAAGAAGCCATTCGCTAAGGCTGTTCTTGTGGAATTGGCAAAGTGATATTTGGAAGCCCATAGAGGGCTACGGTGAAAAAGAAAATATCTTCCGTTGAAAACAGGAAAGAAGGTTTCTGAGAAACTGCTCTGTGTTCTGTTAATTCATCTCACAGAGTTACATCTTTCCCTTCAAGAAGCCTTTCGCTAAGGCTGTTCTTGTGGAATTGGCAAAGGGATATTTGGAAGCCCTTAGAGTTCTATGGTGAAAAAGGAAATATCTTCCGTTCAAAACAGGAAAGAAGCTTTCTGAGAAACTGCTCTGTGTTCTGTTAATTCATTGCACAGAGTTACATCTTTCCCTTCAAGAAGATTTTCGCTAAGGCTGTTCTTGTGGAACTGGCAAAGGGATATTTGGAAGCCCACAGAGGGCTAGGGTGAAAAGGAAATATCTTCCGTTCAAAATTGGAAAGAAGCTTTCTGAGAAACTGTTCTGTTTTCTCTGAAATCATCTCACAGAGTTACATCTTTCCCTTCAAGAAGCCATTCGCTAAGGCTGTTCTTGTGGAATTGGCAAAGGGATATTTGGAAGCCCATAGAGGGCTAGGGTGAAAAGGAAATATCTTCCGTTGAAAATTGGAAAGAAGCTTTCTGAGAAACTGCTCTGTGTTCTCTGAATTCATCTCACAGAGTTACATCTTTCCCTTCATGAAGCCTTTCGCTAAGGTTGTTCTTGTGGAATTGGCAAAGGGATATTTGGAAGCCCATAGAGGGCTATGGTGAAAAAGGAAATATCTTCCGTTCAAAACTGGAAAGAAGCTTTCTGAGAAACTGCTCTGTGTTCTGTTAATTCAACTCACAGAGTTACATCTTTCCCTTGAAGAAGCCTTTCGCTAAGGCTGTTCTCGAGGAATTCGCAAAGGGATATTTGGAAGCCCATAGAGGGCTATGGTGAAAAAAGAAATATCTTCCGTTCAAAACTGGAAAGAAGCTTTCTGAGAAACTGCTCTGTGTTCTCTGAATTCATCTCACAGAGTTTCGTCTTTCCCTTCAAGAAGCCTTTCGCTAAGGCTGTTCTTGTGGAACTGGCAAAGGGATATTTGGAAGCCCATAGAGGGCTAGGGTGAAAAGGAAATATCTTCCGTTCAAAATTGGAAAGAAGATTTCTGAGAAACTGCTCTGTGTTCTCTGAATTCATCTCACAGAGTTACATCTTTCCCTTCAAGAAGCCTTTCGCTAAGGCTGTTCTTCTGGAACTGGTAAAGGGATATTTGGAAGCCCATAGAGGGCTATGGTGAAAAAGGAAATATCTTCCTTTCAAAACTGGAAAGAAGCTTTCTGAGAAACTGCTCTGTGTTCTGTTAATTCATCTCACAGAGCTACATCTTTACCTTCAAGATGCCTTTCGCTAAGGCTGTTCTTGCGGAATTGGCAAAGGGATATTTGGAAGCCCATAGAGGGCTATGGTGAAAAAGGAAATATCTTCCGTTCAAAACTGGAAAGAAGCTTTCTGAGAAACTGCTCTGCGTTCTGTTAATTCATCTCAGAGAGATACATCTTTCCCTTCAAGAAGCCTTTTGATAAGGCTGTTCTTGTGGAATTGGCAAATTGATATTTGGAAGCCCATAGAGGGCTATGGTGAAAAAGGAAATATCTTCCGTTCAAAACTGGAAAGAAGCTTTCTGAGAAACTGCTCTGTGTTCTCTGAATTCATCTCACAGAGTTACATCTTTCCCTTCAAGAAGCCTTTCGCTAAAGCTGTTCTTCTGGAGCTGCCAAAGGGATATTTGGAAGCCCATAGAGGGCTATGGTTAAAAAGGAAATATCTTCCGTTCAAAAGTGGAAAGAAGCTTTCTGAGAAACTGCTCTGTGTTCTGTTAGTTCATCTCACGGAGTTACATCTTGCCCTTCAAGAAGCCTTTCGCCAAGGCTGTTCTTGTGGAATTGGCAAAGGGATATTTGGAAGCCCATAGAGGGCTATGGTGAAAAAGGAAATATCTTCCGTTCAAAAATGGAAAGAAGCCTTCTGAGAAACTGCTCTGTGTTCTGTTAATTCATCTCACAAAGCTACATCTTTCCCTTCAAGAAGCCTTTCGCTACTGCTGTTCTTGTGGAATTGGCAAAGTGATATTTGGAAGCCCATAGAGGGCTATGGTGAAAAAGGAAATATCTTCCGTTCAAAACTGGAAAGAAGCTTTCTGAGAAAATGTTCTGTGTTCTGTTAATTCATCTCACAGAGTTACATCTTTCCCTTCAAGAAGCCTTTCGCTAAGGCTGTTCTTGTGGAATTGGCAAAGTGATATTTGGAAGCCCATAGAGGGCTACGGTGAAAAAGAAAATATCTTCCGTTGAAAACAGGAAAGAAGGTTTCTGAGAAACTGCTCTGTGTTCTGTTAATTCATCTCACAGAGTTACATCTTTCCCTTCAAGAAGCCTTTCGCTAAGGCTGTTCTTGTGGAATTGGCAAAGGGATATTTGGAAGCCCTTAGAGTTCTATGGTGAAAAAGGAAATATCTTCCGTTCAAAACAGGAAAGAAGCTTTCTGAGAAACTGCTCTGTGTTCTGTTAATTCATCGCACAGAGTTACATCTTTCCCTTCAAGAAGCCTTTCGCTAAGGCTTTTCTTGTGGAACTGGCAAAGGGATATTTGGAAGCCCACAGAGGGCTAGGGTGAAAAGGAAATATCTTCCGTTCAAAATTGGAAAGATGCTTTCTGAGAAACTGCTCTGTTTTCTCTGAATTCATCTCACAGAGTTACATCTTTCCCTTCAAGAAGCCTTTCGCTAAGGCTGTTCTTGTGGAATTGGCAAAGGGATATTTGGAAGCCCATAGAGGGCTAGGGTGAAAAGGAAATATCTTCCGTTCAAAATTGGAAAGAAGCTTGCTGAGAAACTGCTCTGTGTTCTCTGAATTCATCTCACAGAGTTACATCTTTCCCTGCATGAAGCCTTTCGCTAAGGTTGTTCTTGTGGAATTGGCAAAGGGATATTTGGAAGCCCATAGAGGGCTATGGTGAAAAAGGAAATATCTTCCGTTCAAAACTGGAAAGAAGCTTTCTGAGAAACTGCTCTGTGTTCTGTTAATTCAACTCACAGAGTTACATCTTTCCCTTGAAGAAGCCTTTCGCTAAGGCTGTTCTCGTGGAATTCGCAAAGGGATATTTGGAAGCCCATAGAGGGCTATGGTGAAAAAAGAAATATCTTCCGTTCAAAACTGGAAAGAAGCTTTCTGAGAAACTGCTCTGTGTTCTCTGAATTCATCTCACAGAGTTTCGTCTTTCCCTTCAAGAAGCCTTTCGCTAAGGCTGTTCTTGTGGAACTGGCAAAGTGATATTTGGAAGCCCATAGAGGGCTAGGGTGAAAAGGAAATATCTTCCGTTCAAAATTTGAAAGAAGATTTCTGAGAAACTGCTCTGTGTTCTCTGAATTCATCTCACAGAGTTACATCTTTCCCTTCAAGAAGCCTTTTGCTAAGGCTGTTCTTTTGGAATTGGCAAAGGGATATTTTGAAGCCCATAGAGGGCTATGGTGAAAAGGGAAATATCTTCCGTTCAAAACTGGAAAGAAGCTTTCTGAGAAACTGCTCTGTGTTCTGTTAGTTCATCTCACAGAGTTACATCTTTCCCTTCAAGAAGCCTTTCGCTAAGGCTCTTCTTGTGGTATTGGCAAAGGGATATTTGGAAGCCCATAGAGTGCTATGGTGAAAAAGGAAATATCTTCCGTTCAAAACTGGAAAGAATGTTTCTGAGAAACTGCTCTGTGTTCTCTGAGTTCATCTCACAGAGTTACATCTTTCCCTTCAAGAAGCCTTTCGCTAAGGCTGTTCTTGTGGAATTGGCAAAGGGATAATTGGAAGCCCATAGAGAGCTATGGTGGAAAAGGAAATATCTTGCGTTCAAAACTGGAAAGAAGCTTTCTGAGAAACTGCTCTGTGTTCTGTTAGTTCATCTCACAGAGTTACATTTTTCCTACATGAAGCCTTTCGCTAAGGCTGTTCTTGTAGAACTGGCAAAGGGATATTTGGAAACCCATAGAGGGCTATGGTGAAAAAGGAAATATCTTCCTTTCAAAACTGGAAAGAATCTTTCTGTGAAACTGCTCTGTGTTCTCTGAATTCATCTCACAGAGTTACATCTTTCCCTTCATGAAGCCTTTCGCTAAGGCTGTTCTTCTGGAACTGGTAAAGGGATATTTGGAAGCCCATAGAGGGCTATGGTGAAAAAGGAAATATCTTCCTTTCAAAACTGGAAAGAAGCTTTCTGAGAAACTGCTCTGTGTTCTGTTAATTCATCTCACAGAGCTACATCTTTACCTTCAAGATGCCTTTCGCTAAGGCTGTTCTTGCGGAATTGGCAAAGGAATATTTGGAAGCCCATAGAGGGCTATGGTGAAAAAGGAAATATCTTCCGTTCAAAACTGGAAAGAAGCTTTCTGAGAAAGTGCTCTGTGTTCTCTGAATTCATCTCACAGAGTTACATCTTTCCCTTCAAGAGGCCTTTCGCTAAGGCTGTTCTTGTGGAATTGGCAAAGGGATATTTGGAAGCCCTTAGAGGGCTATGGTGAAAAAGGAAATATCTTCCGTTCAAAACTGGAAAGAAGCTTTCTGAGAAACTACTCTTTGTTGTCTGAATTCATCTCACAGAGTTACATCTTTCCCTTCAAGAAGCCTTTCGCCAAGGCTGTTCTTGTGGAATTGGCAAACGGATATTTGGAAGCCCATAGAGGGCTATGCTGAAAAAGGAAATAACTTACGTTAAAAACTGGAAAGAAGCTTTCTGAGAAACTGCTCTGTGTTCTGTTAGTTCATCTCACAGAGTTAAATCTTTCCCATCAAGAAGCCTTTCGCCAAGGCTGTTCTTGTGGAATTGGCAAATGGATATTTGGAAGCCCATAGAGGGCTATGGTGAAAAAGGAAATATCTTCCGTTCAAAACTGGAAAGAATCTTTTGAGAAAATGTTCTGTGTTCTGTTAATTCATCTCACAGAGTTACATCTTTCCCTTCAAGAAGCCTTTCGCTAAGGCTGTTCTTCTGGAATTGGCAAAGTGATATTTGGAAGCCCGTAGAGGGCTACGGTGAAAAAGGAAATATCTTCCGTTCAAAACTGGAAAGAATCTTTCTGAGAAACTGCTCTGTGTTCTGTTAATTCATCTCACAGAGTTACATCTTTCCCTTCAAGAAGCCTTTCGCTAACGCTGTTCTTGTGAAATTGGCAAAGGGATATTTGGAAGCCCATAGAGGGCTATTGTGAAAAAGGAAATATCTTCCGTTCAATTCTGGAAAGAAGCTTTCTGAGAAACTGCTCTGTGTTCTCTGAATTCATCTCACAGAGTTACATCTTTCCCTTGAAGAAGCCTTTCGCCAAGGCTGCTCTTCTGGAATTGGCAAAGGGATATTTGGAAGACCATAGAGGGCTATGCTGAAAAAGGAAATAACTTGCGTTCAAAACTGGAAAGAAGCTTTCTGAGAAACTGCTCTGTGTTCTTTTAGTTCATCTCACGGAGTTACATCTTGCCCTTCAAGAAGCCTTTCGCCAAGGCTGTTCTTGTGGAATTGGCAAAGGGATATTTGGAAGCCCATAGAGGGCTATGGTGAAAAAGGAAATATCTTCCGTTCAAAACTGGAAAGAAGCTTTCTGAGAAACTGCCCTGTGTTCTGTTAATTCATCTCACAGAGCTACATCTTTCCCTTCAAGAAGCCTTTCGCTACTGCTGTTCTTGTGGAATTGGCAAAGTGATATTTGGAAGCCCATAGAGGGCTATGGTGAAAAAGGAAATATCTTCCGTTCAAAACTGGAAAGAAGCTTTCTGAGAAAATGTTCTGTGTTCTGTTAATTCATCTCACAGAGTTACATCTTTCCCTTCAAGAAGCCTTTCGCTAAGGCTGTTCTTGTGGAATTGGCAAAGTGATATTTGGAAGCCCATAGAGGGCTATGGTGAAAAAGGAAATATCTTCCGTTCAAAACTGGAAAGAAGCTTTCTGAGAAAATGTTCTGTGTTCTGTTAATTCATCTCACAGAGTTACATCTTTCCCTTCAAGAAGCCTTTCGCTAAGGCTGTTCTTGTGGAATTGCCAAAGTGATATTTGGAAGCCCATAGAGGGCTACGGTGAAAAAGAAAATATTTCCGTTGAAAACAGGAAAGAAGGTTTCTGAGAAACTGCTCTGTGTTCTGTTAATTCATCTCACAGTGTTACATCTTTCCCTTCAAGAAGCCTTTCGCTAAGGCTGTTCTTGTGGAATTGGGAAAGGGATATTTGGAAGCCCTTAGAGTTCTATGGTGGAAAAGGAAATATCTTCCGTTCAAAACAGGAAAGAAGCTTTCTTAGAAACTGCTCTGTGTTCTGTTAATTCATCGCACAGAGTTACATCTTTCTCTTCAAGAAGCCTTTCGCTAAGGCTGTTCTTGTGGAACTGGCAAAGGGATATTTGGAAGCCCACAGAGGGCTAGGGTGAAAAGGAAATATCTTCCGTTCAAAATAGGAAAGAAACTTTCTGAGAAACTGCTCTGTTTTCTCTGAATTCATCTCACAGAGTTACATCTTTCCCTTCAAGAAGCCTTTCGCTAAGGCTGTTCTTGTGGAATTGGCAAAGGGATATTTGGAAGCCCTTAGAGGGCTATGGTGAAAAAGGAAATATCTTCCGTTCAAAACTGGAAAGAAGCTTTCTGAGAAACTGCTACGTGTTCTCCGAATTCATCTCACAGAGTGACATCTTTCCCTTCAAGAAGCCTTTCGCTAACGCTGTTCTTGTGGAATTGGCAGAGTGATATTTGGAAGTCCATAGAGGACTATGGTGAAAAAGGAAATATCTTCCGTTCAAAACTGGAAAGTAGCTTTCTGAGAAACTGCTCTGTGTTCTGTTAATTCATCTCACAGAGCTACATCTTTCCCTTCAAGAAGCCTTTCGCTACTGCTGTTCTTGTGGAATTGGCAAAGTGATATTTGGAAGCCCATAGAGGGATATGGTGAAAAAGGAAATATCTTCCGTTCAAAACTGGAAAGAAGCTTTCTGAGAAACTGCTCTGCGTTCTGTTAATTCATCTCAGAGAGATACATCTTTCCCTTCCAGAAGCCTTTGCTAAGGCTGTTCTTGTGGAATTGGCAGAGGGATATTTGGAAGCCCATAGAGGGCTATGGTGAAAAAGGAAATATCTTCCGTTCAAAACTGGAAAGAAGCTTTCTGAGAAACTGCTCTGTGTTCTCTGAATTCATCTCACAGAGTTACATCTTTCCCTTCAAGAAGCCTTTCGCTAAGGCTGTTCTTGAGGAACTGGCAAAGGGATATTTGGAAGCCCATAGAGGGCTAGGGTGAAAAGGAAATATCTTCCGTTCAAAATTGGAAAGAAGCTTTCTGAGAAACTGCTCTGTGTTCTCTGAATTCATCTCACAGAGTTACATCTTTCCCTTCAAGAGGCCTTTCGCTAAGGCTGTTCTTGTGGAATTGGCAAAGGGATATTTGGAAGCCCTTAGAGGGCTATGGTGAAAAAGGAAATATCTTCCGTTCAAAACTGGAAAGAATCTTTCTGAGAAACTACTCTTTGTTGTCTGAATTCATCTCACAGAGTTACATCTTTCCCTTTAAGAAGCCTTTCGCCAAGGCTGTTCTTGTGGAATTGGCAAAGGGATATTTGGAAGCCCATAGAGGGCTATGCTGAAAAAGGAAATAACTTACGTTAAAAACTGGAAAGAAGCTTTCTGAGAAACTGCTCTGTGTTCTGTTAGTTCATCTCACAGAGTTAAATCTTTCCCATCAAGAAGCCTTTCGCCAAGGCTGTTCTTGTGGAATTGGCAAATGGATATTTGGAAGCCCATAGAGGGCTATGGTGAAAAAGGAAATATCTTCCGTTCAAAACTGGAAAGAATCTTTTGAGAAAATGTTCTGTGTTCTGTTAATTCATCTCACAGAGTTACATCTTTCCCTTCAAGAAGCCTTTCGCTAAGGCTGTTCTTCTGGAATTGGCAAAGTGATATTTGGAAGCCCATAGAGGGCTACGGTGAAAAAGGAAATATCTTCCGTTCAAAACTGGAAAGAATCTTTCTGAGAAACTGCTCTGTGTTCTGTTAATTCATCTCACAGAGTTACATCTTTCCCTTCAAGAAGCCTTTCGCTAAGGCTGTTCTTGTGGAATTGGCAAAGTGATATTTGGAAGCCCATAGAGGGCTGCGGTGAAAAAGAAAATATTTCCGTTGAAAACAGGAAAGAAGGTTTCTGAGAAACTGCTCTGTGTTCTGTTAATTCATCTCACAGTGTTACATCTTTCCCTTCAAGAAGCCTTTCGCTAAGGCTGTTCTTGTGGAATTGGGAAAGGGATATTTGGAAGCCCTTAGAGTTCTATGGTGGAAAAGGAAATATCTTCCGTTCAAAACAGGAAAGAAGCTTTCTGAGAAACTGCTCTGTGTTCTGTTAATTCATCGCACAGAGTTACATCTTTCCCTTCAAGAAGCCTTTCGCTAAGGCTGTTCTTGTGGAACTGGCAAAGGGATATTTGGAAGCCCACAGAGGGCTAGGGTGAAAAGGAAATATCTTCCGTTCAAAATAGGAAAGAAACTTTCTGAGAAACTGCTCTGTTTTCTCTGAATTCATCTCACAGAGTTACATCTTTCCCTTCAAGAAGCCTTTCGCTAAGGCTGTTCTTGTGGAATTGGCAAAGGAATATTTGGAAGCCCTTAGAGGGCTATGGTGAAAAAGGAAATATCTTCCGTTCAAAACTGGAAAGAAGCTTTCTGAGAAACTGCTACGTGTTCTCCGAATTCATCTCACAGAGTGACATCTTTCCCTTCAAGAAGCCTTTCGCTAACGCTGTTCTTGTGGAATTGGCAGAGTGATATTTGGAAGTCCATAGAGGACTATGGTGAAAAAGGAAATATCTTCCGTTCAAAACTGGAAAGTAGCTTTCTGAGAAACTGCTCTGTGTTCTGTTAATTCATCTCACAGAGCTACATCTTTCCCTTCAAGAAGCCTTTCGCTACTGCTGTTCTTGTGGAATTGGCAAAGTGATATTTGGAAGCCCATAGAAGGATATGGTGAAAAAGGAAATATCTTCCGTTCAAAACTGGAAAGAAGCTTTCTGAGAAACTGCTCTGCGTTCTGTTAATTCATCTCAGTGAGATACATCTTTCCCTTCCAGAAGCCTTTGCTAAGGCTGTTCTTGTGGAATTGGCAGAGGGATATTTGGAAGCTATTAGAGGGCTATGGTGAAAAAGGAAATATCTTCCGTTCAAAACTGGAAAGAAGCTTTCTGAGAAACTGCTCTGTGTTCTCTGAATTCATCTCACAGAGTTACATCTTTCCCTTCAAGAAGCCTTTCGCTAAGGCTGTTCTTGAGGAACTGGCAAAGGGATATTTGGAAGCCCATAGAGGGCTAGGGTGAAAAGGAAATATCTTCCGTTCAAAATTGGAAAGAAGCTTTCTGAGAAACTGCTCTGTGTTCTCTGAATTCATCTCACAGAGTTACATCTTTCCCTTCAAGAGGCCTTTCGCTAAGGCTGTTCTTGTGGAATTGGCAAAGGGATATTTGGAAGCCCTTAGAGGGCTATGGTGAAAAAGGAAATATCTTCCGTTCAAAACTGGAAAGAATCTTTCTGAGAAACTACTCTTTGTTGTCTGAATTCATCTCACAGAGTTACATCTTTCCCTTTAAGAAGCCTTTCGCCAAGGCTGTTTTTGTGGAATTGGCAAAGGGATATTTGGAAGCCCATAGAGGGCTATGCTGAAAAAGGAAATAACTTACGTTAAAAACTGGAAAGAAGCTTTCTGAGAAACTGCTCTGTGTTCTGTTAGTTCATCTCACAGAGTTAAATCTTTCCCATCAAGAAGCCTTTCGCCAAGGCTGTTCTTGTGGAATTGGCAAATGGATATTTGGAAGCCCATAGAGGGCTATGGTGAAAAAGGAAATATCTTCCGTTCAAAACTGGAAAGAATCTTTTGAGAAAATGTTCTGTGTTCTGTTAATTCATCTCACAGAGTTACATCTTTCCCTTCAAGAAGCCTTTCGCTAAGGCTGTTCTTCTGGAATTGGCAAAGTGATATTTGGAAGCCCATAGAGGGCTACGGTGAAAAAGGAAATATCTTCCGTTCAAAACTGGAAAGAATCTTTCTGAGAAACTGCTCTGTGTTCTGTTAATTCATCTCACAGAGTTACATCTTTCCCTTCAAGAAGCCTTTCGCTAACGCTGTTCTTGTGGAATTGGCAAAGGGATATTTGGAAGCCCATAGAGGGCTATGGTGAAAAAGGAAATATCTTCCGTTCAAATCTGGAAAGAAGCTTTCTGAGAAACTGCTCTGTGTTCTCTGAATTCATCTCACAGAGTTACATCTTTCCCTTGAAGAAGCCTTTCGCCAAGGCTGTTCTTCTGGAATTGGCAAAGGGATATTTGGAAGACCATAGAGGGCTATGCTGAAAAAGGAAATAACTAGCGTTCAAAACTGGAAAGAAGCTTTCTGAGAAACTGCTCTGTGTTCTTTTAGTTCATCTCACGGAGTTACATCTTGCCCTTCAAGAAGCCTTTCGCCAAGGCTGTTCTTGTGGAATTGGCAAAGGGATATTTGGAAGCCCATAGAGGGCTATGGTGAAAAAGGAAATATCTTCCGTTCAAAACTGGAAAGAAGCTTTCTGAGAAACTGCTCTGTGTTCTGTTAATTCATCTCACAGAGCTACATCTTTCCCTTCAAGAAGCCTTTCGCTACTGCTGTTCTTGTGGAATTGGCAAAGTGATATTTGGAAGCCCATAGAGGGCTATGGTGAAAAAGGAAATATCTTCCGTTCAAAACTGGAAAGAAGCTTTCTGAGAAAATGTTCTGTGTTCTGTTAATTCATCTCACAGAGTTACATCTTTCCCTTCAAGAAGCCTTTCGCTAAGGCTGTTCTTGTGGAATTGGCAAAGTGATATTTGGAAGCCCATAGAGGGCTACGGTGAAAAAGGAAATATCTTCTGTTCAAAACTGGAAAGAAGCTTTCTGAGAAACTGCCCTGTGTTCTCTGAATTCATCTCACAGAGTAACATCTTTCCCTTCAAGAAGCCTTTCGCTAAGGCTGTTCTTGTGGAATTGGGAAAGGGATATTTGGAAACCCTTAGAGTTCTATGGTGAAAAAGGAAATATCTTCCGTTCAAAACAGGAAAGAAGCTTTCTGAGAAACTGCTCTGTGTTCTGTTAATTCATCGCACAGAGTTACATCTTTCCCTTCAAGAAGCCTTTCGCTAAGGCTGTTCTTGTGGAACTGGCAAAGGGATATTTGGAAGCCCACAGAGGGCTAGGGTGAAAAGGAAATATCTTCCGTTCAAAATTGGAAAGAAGCTTTCTGAGAAACTGCTCTGTTTTCTCTGAATTCATCTCACAGAGTTACATCTTTCCCTTCAAGAAGCCTTTCGCTAAGGCTATTCTTGTGGAATTGGCAAAGGGATATTTGGAAGCCCTTAGAGGGCTATGGTGAAAAAGGAAATATCTTCCGTTCAAAACTGGAAAGAAGCTTTCTGAGAAACTGCTCTGTGTTCTCTGAATTCATCTCACAGAGTCACATCTTTCCCTTCAAGAAGCCTTTCGCTAACGCTGTTCTTGTGGAATTGGCAGAGTGATATTTGGAAGCCCATAGAGGACTATGGTGAAAAAGGAAATATCTTCCGTTCAAAACTGGAAAGAAGCTTTCTGAGAAACTGCTCTGTGTTCTGTGAAATCATCTCACAGAGTTACATCTTTCCCTTCAAGAAGCCTTTCGCTAAGGCTGTTCTTGTGGCACTGGCAAAGGGATATTTGGAAGCCCATAGAGGGCTAGGGTGAAAAGGAAATATCTTCCGTTCAAAATTGGAAAGAAGCTTTCTGAGAAACTGCTCTGTGTTCTCTGAATTCATCTCACAGAGTTATATCTTTCCCTTCAAGAGGCCTTTCGCTAAGGCTGTTCTTGTGGAATTGGCAAAGGGATATTTGGAAGCCCTTAGAGGGCTATGGTGAAAAAGGAAATATCTTCCGTTCAAAACTGGAAAGAAGCTTTTGAGAAAATGTTCTGTGTTCTGTTAATTCATCTCACAGAGTTACATCTTTCCCTTCAAGAAGCCTTTCGCTAAGGCTGTTCTTGTGGAATTGGCAAAGTGATATTTGGAAGCCCATAGAGGGCTACGGTGAAAAAGGAAATATCTTCCGTTCAAAACTGGAAAGAATCTTTCTGAGAAACTGCTCTGTGTTCTGTTAATTCATCTCACAGAGTTACATCTTTCCCTTCAAGAAGCCTTTCGCTAAGGCTGTTCTTGTGGAATTGGCAAAGGGATATTTGGAAGCCCATAGAAGGCTATGGTGAAAAAGGAAATATCTTCCGTTCAAAACTGGAAAGAAGCTTTCTGAGAAACTGTTCTGTGTTCTCTGAATTCTTCTCACAGAGTTACATCTTTCCCTTCAAGAAGCCTTTCGCTAAGGCTGTTCTTGTGGAACTGGCAAAGGGATATTTGGAAACCCATAGAGGGCTATGGTGAAAAAGGAAATATCTTCCGTTCAAAACTGGAAAGAAGCTTTCTGAGAAACTGCTCTGTGTTCTCTGAATACATCTCACAGAGTTACATCTTACCCTTCAATAAGACTTTCGCTAAGGCTGTTCTTCTGGAACTGGCAAAGGGATATTTGGAAGCCCATAGAGGGCTATAGTGAAAAAGGAAATATCTTCCGTTCAAAACTGGAAAGAATGTTTCTGAGAACCTGCTCTGTGTTTTCTGAATTCATCTCACAGAGTTACATCTTTCCCTTCAAGAAGCCTTTCGCTAAGGCTGTTCTTGTGGAATTGGCAAAGGGATATTTGGAAGCCCTTAGAGGGCTACGGTGAAAAACGAAATATCTTCCGTTCAAAACTGGAAAGAAGCTTTCTGAGAAACTGCTCTGTGTTCTCTGAATTCATCTCACAGAGTTACATCTTTCCCTTCAAGAAGCCTTTCGCTAAGGCTGTTCTTGTGGAACTGGCAAAGGGATATTTGTAAGCCCATAGAGGGCTATGGTGAAAAAGGAAATATCTTCCGTTCAAAACTGGAAAGAAGCTTTCTGAGAAACTGCTCTGTGTTCTCTGAATTCATCTCACAGAGTTACATCTTTCCCTTGAAGAAGCCTTTCGCTAAGGCTGTTCTTGTGGAATTGGCAAAGGGATATTTGGAAGCCCATAGAGGGCTATGCTGAAAAGGAAATAACTTCCGTTCAAAACTGGAAAGAAGCTTTCTGAGAAACTGCTCTGTGTTCTGTTAGTTCATCCCACGGAGTTACATCTTGCCCTTCAAGAAGCCTTTCGCCAAGGCTGTTCTTGTGGAATTGGCAAAGGGATATTTGGAAGCCCATAGAGTTCTATGGTGAAAAAGGAAATATCTTCCGTTCAAAACTGGAAAGAAGCTTTCTGAGAAACTGCTCTGTGTTCTGTTAATTCATCTCACAGAGCTACATCTTTCCCTTCAAGAAGCCTTTCGCTACTGCTGTTCTTGTGGAATTGGCAAAGTGATATTTGGAAGCCCATAGAGGGCTACGGTGAAAAAGAAAATATCTTCCGTTCAAAACTGGAAAGAAGCTTTCTGAGAAACTGCTCTGTGTTCTGTTAATTCATCTCACAGAGTTACATCTTTCCCTTCAAGAAGCCTTTCGCTAAGGCTGTTCTTGTGGAATTGGCAAAGGGATATTTGGAAGCCCATAGAGGGCTATGGTGAAAAAGGAAATATCTTCCGTTCAAAACTGGAAAGAAGCTTTCTGTGAAACTGCTCTGTGTTCTCTGAATTCATCTCACAGAGTTACATCTTTCCCTTCAAGAAGCCTTTCGCTAACGCTGTTCTTGTGGAATTGGCAGAGTGATATTTGGAAGTCCATAGAGGACTATGGTGAAAAAGGAAATATCTTCCGTTCAAAACTGGAAAGTAGCTTTCTGAGAAACTGCTCTGTGTTCTGTTAATTCATCTCACAGAGCTACATCTTTCCCTTCAAGAAGCCTTTCGCTACTGCTGTTCTTGTGGAATTGGCAAAGTGATATTTGGAAGCCCATAGAGGGATATGGTGAAAAAGGAAATATCTTCCGTTCAAAACTGGAAAGAAGCTTTCTGAGAAACTGCTCTGCGTTCTGTTAATTCATCTCAGAGAGATACATCTTTCCCTTCCAGAAGCCTTTGCTAAGGCTGTTCTTGTGGAATTGGCAGAGGGATATTTGGAAGCCCATAGAGGGCTATGGTGAAAAAGGAAATATCTTCCGTTCAAAACTGGAAAGAAGCTTTCTGAGAAACTGCTCTGTGTTCTCTGAATTCATCTCACAGAGTTACATCTTTCCCTTCAAGAAGCCTTTCGCTAAGGCTGTTCTTGAGGAACTGGCAAAGGGATATTTGGAAGCCCATAGAGGGCTAGGGTGAAAAGGAAATATCTTCCGTTCAAAACTGGAAAGAAGCTTTCTGAGAAACTACTCTTTGTTGTCTGAATTCATCTCACAGAGTTACATCTTACCCTTCAAGAAGCCTTTCGCCAAGGCTGTTCTTGTGGAATTGGCAAAGGGATATTTGGAAGCCCCTAGAGGGCTATGCTGAAAAAGGAAATAACTTACGTTAAAAACTGGAAAGAAGCTTTCTGAGAAACTGCTCTGTGTTCTGTTAGTTCATCTCACAGAGTTAAATCTTTCCCATCAAGAAGCCTTTCGCCAAGGCTGTTCTTGTGGAATTGGCAAATGGATATTTGGAAGCCCATAGAGGGCTATGGTGAAAAAGGAAATATCTTCCGTTCAAAACTGGAAAGAATCTTTTGAGAAAATGATCTGTGTTCTGTTAATTCATCTCACAGAGTTACATCTTTCCCTTCAAGAAGCCTTTCGCTAAGGCTGTTCTTCTGGAATTGGCAAAGTGATATTTGGAAGCCCATAGAGGGCTACGGTGAAAAAGGAAATATCTTCCGTTCAAAACTGTAAAGAATCTTTCTGAGAAACTGCTCTGTGTTCTGTTAATTCATCTCACAGAGTTACATCTTTCCCTTCAAGAAGCCTTTCGCTAACGCTGTTCTTGTGGAATTGGCAAAGGGATATTTGGAAGCCCATAGAGGGCTATTGTGAAAAAGGAAATATCTTCCGTTCAAATCTGGAAAGAAGCTTTCTGAGAAACTGCTCTGTGTTCTCTGAATTCATCTCACAGAGTTACATCTTTCCCTTGAAGAAGCCTTTCGCCAAGGCTGTTCTTCTGGAATTGGCAAAGGGATATTTGGAAGACCATAGAGGGCTATGCTGAAAAAGGAAATAACTAGCGTTCAAAACTGGAAAGAAGCTTTCTGAGAAACTGCTCTGTGTTCTTTTAGTTCATCTCACGGAGTTACATCTTGCCCTTCAAGAAGCCTTTCGCTACTGCTGTTCTTGTGGAATTGGCAAAGTGATATTTGGAAGCCCATAGAGGGCTATGGTGAAAAAGGAAATATCTTCCGTTCAAAACTGGAAAGAAGCTTTCTGAGAAAATGTTCTGTGTTCTGTTAATTCATCTCACAGAGTTACATCTTTCCCTTCAAGAAGCCTTTCGCTAAGGCTGTTCTTGTGGAATTGGCAAAGTGATATTTGGAAGCCCATAGAGGGCTACGGTGAAAAAGGAAATATCTTCTGTTCCAAACTGGAAAGAAGCTTTCTGAGAAACTGCCCTGTGTTCTCTGAATTCATCTCACAGAGTAACATCTTTCCCTTCAAGAAGCCTTTCGCTAAGGCTGTTCTTGTGGAATTGGGAAAGGGATATTTGGAAACCCTTAGAGTTCTATGGTGAAAAAGGAAATATCTTCCGTTCAAAACAGGAAAGAAGCTTTCTGAGAAACTGCTCTGTGTTCTGTTAATTCATCGCACAGAGTTACATCTTTCCCTTCAAGAAGCCTTTCGCTAAGGCTGTTCTTGTGGAACTGGCAAAGGGATATTTGGAAGCCCACAGAGGGCTAGGGTGAAAAGGAAATATCTTCCGTTCAAAATTGGAAAGAAGCTTTCTGAGAAACTGCTCTGTTTTCTCTAAATTCATCTCACAGAGTTACATCTTTCCCTTCAAGAAGCCTTTCGCTAAGGCTATTCTTGTGGAATTGGCAAAGGGATATTTGGAAGCCCTTAGAGGGCTATGGTGAAAACGGAAATATCTTCCGTTCAAAACTGGAAAGAAGCTTTCTGAGAAACTGCTCTGTGTTCTCTGAATTCATCTCACAGAGTCACATCTTTCCCTTCAAGAAGCCTTTCGCTAACGCTGTTCTTGTGGAATTGGCAGAGTGATATTTGGAAGCCCATAGAGGACTATGGTGAAAAAGGAAATATCTTCCGTTCAAAACTGGAAAGTAGCTTTCTGAGAAACTGCTCTGTGTTCTGTGAATTCATCTCACAGAGTTACATCTTTCCCTTCAAGAAGCCTTTCGCTAAGGCTGTTCTTGTGGCACTGGCAAAGGGATATTTGGAAGCCCATAGAGGGCTAGGGTGAAAAGGAAATATCTTCCGTTCAAAATTGGAAAGAAGCTTTCTGAGAAACTGCTCTGTGTTCTGTTAATTCATCTCACAGAGCTACATCTTTCCCTTCAAGAAGCCTTTCGCTAAGGCTGTTCTTGTGGAAATGGGAAAGTGATATTTGGAAGCCCATAGAGGGCTATGGTGAAAAAGGAAATATCTTCCGTTCAAAAGTGGAAAGAAGCTTTCTGAGAAACTGTTCTGTGTTCTGTTAGTTCATCTCACAGTGTTACATCTTTCCCTTCAAGAAGCCTTTCGCTAAGGCTGTTCTTGTGTAACTGGCAAAGGGATATTTGGAAGCCCTTAGAGGGCTATGGTGAAAAAGGAATTATCTTCCGTTCAAAACTGGAAAGAAGCTTTCTGAGAAACTGCTCTGTGTTCTGTTAGTTCACCTCACAGAGTTCCATCTTTCCCGTCAAGAAGCCTTTCGCTAAGGCTGTTCTTGTGGAACTGGCAAAGGGATATTTGGAAACCCATTGAGGGCTATGGTGAAAAAGGAAATATCTTCCGTTCAAAACTGGAAAGAAGCTTTCTGAGAAACTTCTCTGTGTTCTCTGAATTCATCTCACAGAGTTACATATTTCCCTTCAAGAAGCCTTTCGCTAAAGCTGTTCTTCTGGAACTGGCAAAGGGATATTTGGAAGCCCATAGAGGGCTATGGTGAAAAAGGAAATATCTTACGTTCAAAACTGGAAAGTAGCTTTCTGAGAAACTGCTCTGTGTTCTCTGAATTCATCTCACAGAGTTACATCTTTCCCTTCAAGAATCCTTTCGGTAAGGCTGTTCTTGTGGAACTGGCAAAGGGATATTTGGAAGCCCATGGAGGGCTAGGGTGAAAAGGAAATATCTTCCGTTCAAAATTGGAAAGAAGCTTCCTGAGAAACTGCTCTGTTTTCTCTGAATTTATCTCACAGAGTTACATCTTTCTCTTCAAGAAGCCTTTCGCTAAGGCTGTTCTTGCGGAACTGGCAAAGGGATATTTGGAAGCCCATAGAGGACTATGGTGAAAAAGGAAATATCTTCCGTTCAAAATTGGAAAGAAGCTTTCTGAGAAACTGCTCTGTGTTCTGTTAATTCACCTCACAGAGCTACATCTTTCCCTTCAAGAAGCCTTTCGCTAAGGCTGTTCTTGTGGAATTTGCAAAGTGATATTTGGAAACTCATAGTGGGCTATGGTGAAAAAGGAAATAGCTTCCGTTCAAAACTGGAAAGAAGCTTTCTAAGAAACTGTTCTGTGTTCTGTTAGTTCATCTCACAGAGTTACATCTTTCCCTTCAAGAAGCCTTTCGCTAAGGCTGTTCTTGTGGAACTGGCAAAGGGATATTTCGAAGCCCATAGAGGGCTATGGTGAAAAAGGAAATATCTTCCGTTCAAAACTGGAAAGAAGCTTTCTGAGAATCTGCTCAGTGTTCTCTGAATTTATCTCACAGAGTTACATCTTTCCCTACAAGAATCCTTTCGCTAAGGCTGTTCTTGTGGAAATGGCAAAGTGATATTTGGAAGCCCATAGAGGGCTATGGTGAAAAAGGAAATATCTTCCGTTCAAAACTGGAAAGAAGCTTTCTGAGAAGCTGTTCTGTGTTCTGTTAATTCATCGCACAGATTTACATCTTTCCCTTCAAGAAGCCTTTCGCTAAGGCTGTTCCTGTGGAATTGGCAAAGGGATATTTGGAAGCCCATAGAGGGCTGTGGTGAAAAAGGAAATATCTTCCGTTCAAAAATGGAAAGAAGCTTTCTGAGAAACTGCTCTGTGTTCTGTTAATGCAGCTCACAGAGATACATCTTTCCGTTCAAGAAGCCTTTCGCTAAGGCTGTTCCTGTGGAATTGGCAAAGGGATATTTGGAAGCCCATAGAGGGCTAAGGTGAAAAAGGAAATATCTTCCCTTCAAAACTAGAAAGAAGCTTTCTGAGAAACCGCTCTGTGTTCTCTGAATTCATCTCACAGAGTTACATCTTTCCCTTCAAGAAGCCTTTCACTAAGGCTCTTCTTGTGGAACTGGCAAAGGGATATTTGGAAGCCCATAGAGGGCTATGGTGAAAAAGGAAATATCTTCCCTTGAAAACTGGAAAGAAGCTTTCTGAGAAACTGCTCTGTGTTCTGTTAATTCATCTCACAGAGCTACATCTTTCCCTTCAAGAAGCCATTCGCTAAGGCTGTTCTTGCGGAATTGGGAAAGGGATATTTGGAAGCCCATAGAGGGCTATGGTGAAAAAGGAAATATCTTCCGTTCAAAACTGGAAAGAAGCTTTCTGAGAAACTGCTCTGTGTTCTCCGAATTCATCTCACAGAGTTACATCTTTCCCTTCAAGAAGCCTTTCGCTAAGGCTGTTCTTGTGGAATTGGCAAAGGAATATTTGGAAGACCATAGAGGGCTATGGTGAAAAAGGAAATATATTCCGTTCACAACTGGAAAGAAGCATTCTGAGAAACTGCTCTGTGTTCCGTTAATTCATCTCACAGAGTTACATCTTTTCCTTCAAGAAGCCTTTCCTAAGGCTGTTCTTGTGGAAATGGCAAAGGGATATTTGGAAGCCCATAGAGGGCTATGGTGAAAAAGGAAATATCTTCCGTTCAAAAGTGGAAAGAAGCTTTCTGAGAAACTGCTCTGTGTTCTCTGAATTCATCTCATAGAGTTACATCTTTCCCTTGAAGAAGCCTTTCGCTAAGGCTGTTCTTGTGGAATTGGCAAAGGGATATTTGGAAGCCCATAGAGGGCTATGCTGAAAAAGGAAATAACTTCCGTTCAAAACTGGAAAGAAGCTTTCTGAGAAAGTGCTCTGTGTTCTGTTAGTTCATCTCACGGAGTTACATCTTGCCCTTCAAGAAGCCTTTCGCCAAGGCTGTTCTTGTGGAACTGGCAAAGGGATATTTGGAAGCCCATAGAGGGCTATGGTGAAAAAGGAAATATCTTCCGTTCAAAAATGGAAAGAAGCTTTCTGAGAAACTGCTCTGTGTTCTGTTAATTCATCTCACAAAGCTACATCTTTCCCTTCAAGAAGCCTTTCGCTACTGCTGTTCTTGTGGAATTGGCAAAGTGATATTTGGAAGCCCATAGAGGGCTATGGTGAAAAAGGAAATATCTTCCGTTCAAAACTGGAAAGAAGCTTTCTGAGAAACTGTTCTGTGTTCTGTTAATTCATCTCACAGAGTTACATCTTTCCCTTCAAGAAGCCATTCGCTAAGGCTGTTCTTGTGGAATTGGCAAAGTGATATTTGAAGCCCATAGAGGGCTACGGTGAAAAAGAAAATATCTTCCGTTGAAAACAGGAAAGAAGGTTTCTGAGAAACTGCTCTGTGTTCTGTTAATTCATCTCACAGAGTTACATCTTTCCCTTCAAGAAGCCTTTCGCTAAGGCTGTTCTTGTGGAATTGGCAAAGGGATATTTGGAAGCCCTTAGAGTTCTATGGTGAAAAAGGAAATATCTTCCGTTCAAAACAGGAAAGAAGCTTTCTGAGAAACTGCTCTGTGTTCTGTTAATTCATTGCACAGAGTTACATCTTTCCCTTCAAGAAGATTTTCGCTAAGGCTGTTCTTGTGGAACTGGCAAAGGGATATTTGGAAGCCCACAGAGGGCTAGGGTGAAAAGGAAATATCTTCCGTTCAAAATTGGAAAGAAGCTTTCTGAGAAACTGCTCTGTTTTCTCTGAAATCATCTCACAGAGTTACATCTTTCCCTTCAAGAAGCCATTCGCTAAGGCTGTTCTTGTGGAATTGGCAAAGGGATATTTGGAAGCCCATAGAGGGCTAGGGTGAAAAGGAAATATCTTCCGTTGAAAATTGGAAAGAAGCTTTCTGAGAAACTGCTCTGTGTTCTCTGAATTCATCTCACAGTGTTACATCTTTCCCTTCATGAAGCCTTTCGCTAAGGTTGTTCTTGTGGAATTGGCAAAGGGATATTTGGAAGCCCATAGAGGGCTATGGTGAAAAAGGAAATATCTTCCGTTCAAAACTGGAAAGAAGCTTTCTGAGAAACTGCTCTGTGTTCTGTTAATTCAACTCACAGAGTTACATCTTTCCCTTGAAGAAGCCTTTCGCTAAGGCTGTTCTCGTGGAATTCGCAAAGGGATATTTGGAAGCCCATAGAGGGCTATGGTGAAAAAAGAAATATCTTCCGTTCAAAACTGGAAAGAAGCTTTCTGAGAAACTGCTCTGTGTTCTCTGAATTCATCTCACAGAGTTTCGTCTTTCCCTTCAAGAAGCCTTTCGCTAAGGCTGTTCTTGTGGAACTGGCAAAGGGATATTTGGAAGCCCATAGAGGGCTAGGGTGAAAAGGAAATATCTTCCGTTCAAAATTGGAAAGAAGATTTCTGAGAAACTGCTCTGTGTTCTCTGAATTCATCTCACAGAGTTACATCTTTCCCTTCAAGAAGCCTTTCGCTAAGGCTGTTCTTCTGGAACTGGTAAAGGGATATTTGGAAGCCCATAGAGGGCTATGGTGAAAAAGGAAATATCTTCCTTTCAAAACTGGAAAGAAGCTTTCTGAGAAACTGCTCTGTGTTCTGTTAATTCATCTCACAGAGCTACATCTTTACCTTCAAGATGCCTTTCGCTAAGGCTGTTCTTGCGGAATTGGCAAAGGGATATTTGGAAGCCCATAGAGGGCTATGGTGAAAAAGGAAATATCTTCCGTTCAAAACTGGAAAGAAGCTTTCTGAGAAACTGCTCTGCGTTCTGTTAATTCATCTCAGAGAGATACATCTTTCCCTTCAAGAAGCCTTTTGATAAGGCTGTTCTTGTGGAATTGGCAAATTGATATTTGGAAGCCCATAGAGGGCTATGGTGAAAAAGGAAATATCTTCCGTTCAAAACTGGAAAGAAGCTTTCTGAGAAACTGCTCTGTGTTCTGTTAATTCATCTCACAGAGTTACATCTTTCCCTTCAAGAAGCCTTTCGCTAACGCTGTTCTTGTGAAATTGGCAAAGGGATATTTGGAAGCCCATAGAGGGCTATTGTGAAAAAGGAAATATCTTCCGTTCAATTCTGGAAAGAAGCTTTCTGAGAAACTGCTCTGTGTTCTCTGAATTCATCTCACAGAGTTACATCTTTCCCTTGAAGAAGCCTTTCGCCAAGGCTGCTCTTCTGGAATTGGCAAAGGGATATTTGGAAGACCATAGAGGGCTATGCTGAAAAAGGAAATAACTTGCGTTCAAAACTGGAAAGAAGCTTTCTGAGAAACTGCTCTGTGTTCTTTTAGTTCATCTCACGGAGTTACATCTTGCCCTTCAAGAAGCCTTTCGCCAAGGCTGTTCTTGTGGAATTGGCAAAGGGATATTTGGAAGCCCATAGAGGGCTATGGTGAAAAAGGAAATATCTTCCGTTCAAAACTGGAAAGAAGCTTTCTGAGAAACTGCCCTGTGTTCTGTTAATTCATCTCACAGAGCTACATCTTTCCCTTCAAGAAGCCTTTCGCTACTGCTGTTCTTGTGGAATTGGCAAAGTGATATTTGGAAACCCATAGAGGGCTATGGTGAAAAAGGAAATATCTTCCGTTCAAAACTGGAAAGAAGCTTTCTGAGAAAATGTTCTGTGTTCTGTTAATTCATCTCACAGAGTTACATCTTTCCCTTCAAGAAGCCTTTCGCTAAGGCTGTTCTTGTGGAATTGGCAAAGTGATATTTGGAAGCCCATAGAGGGCTATGGTGAAAAAGGAAATATCTTCCGTTCAAAACTGGAAAGAAGCTTTCTGAGAAAATGTTCTGTGTTCTGTTAATTCATCTCACAGAGTTACATCTTTCCCTTCAAGAAGCCTTTCGCTAAGGCTGTTCTTGTGGAATTGCCAAAGTGATATTTGGAAGCCCATAGAGGGCTACGGTGAAAAAGAAAATATTTCCGTTGAAAACAGGAAAGAAGGTTTCTGAGAAACTGCTCTGTGTTCTGTTAATTCATCTCACAGTGTTACATCTTTCCCTTCAAGAAGCCTTTCGCTAAGGCTGTTCTTGTGGAATTGGGAAAGGGATATTTGGAAGCCCTTAGAGTTCTATGGTGGAAAAGGAAATATCTTCCGTTCAAAACAGGAAAGAAGCTTTCTGAGAAACTGCTCTGTGTTCTGTTAATTCATCGCACAGAGTTACATCTTTCTCTTCAAGAAGCCTTTCGCTAAGGCTGTTCTTGTGGAACTGGCAAAGGGATATTTGGAAGCCCACAGAGGGCTAGGGTGAAAAGGAAATATCTTCCGTTCAAAATAGGAAAGAAACTTTCTGAGAAACTGCTCTGTTTTCTCTGAATTCATCTCACAGAGTTACATCTTTCCCTTCAAGAAGCCTTTCGCTAAGGCTGTTCTTGTGGAATTGGCAAAGGGATATTTGGAAGCCCTTAGAGGGCTATGGTGAAAAAGGAAATATCTTCCGTTCAAAACTGGAAAGAAGCTTTCTGAGAAACTGCTACGTGTTCTCCGAATTCATCTCACAGAGTGACATCTTTCCCTTCAAGAAGCCTTTCGCTAACGCTGTTCTTGTGGAATTGGCAGAGTGATATTTGGAAGTCCATAGAGGACTATGGTGAAAAAGGAAATATCTTCCGTTCAAAACTGGAAAGCAGCTTTCTGAGAAACTGCTCTGTGTTCTGTTAATTCATCTCACAGAGCTACATCTTTCCCTTCAAGAAGCCTTTCGCTACTGCTGTTCTTGTGGAATTGGCAAAGTGATATTTGGAAGCCCATAGAGGGATATGGTGAAAAAGGAAATATCTTCCGTTCAAAACTGGAAAGAAGCTTTCTGAGAAACTGCTCTGCGTTCTGTTAATTCATCTCAGAGAGATACATCTTTCCCTTCCAGAAGCCTTTGCTAAGGCTGTTCTTGTGGAATTGGCAGAGGGATATTTGGAAGCCCATAGAGGGCTATCGTGAAAAAGGAAATATCTTCCGTTCAAAACTGGAAAGAAGCTTTCTGAGAAACTGCTCTGTGTTCTCTGAATTCATCTCACAGAGTTACATCTTTCCCTTCAAGAAGCCTTTCGCTAAGGCTGTTCTTGAGGAACTGGCAAAGGGATATTTGGAAGCCCATAGAGGGCTAGGGTGAAAAGGAAATATCTTCCGTTCAAAATTGGAAAGAAGCTTTCTGAGAAACTGCTCTGTGTTCTCTGAATTCATCTCACAGAGTTACATCTTTCCCTTCAAGAGGCCTTTCGCTAAGGCTGTTCTTGTGGAATTGGCAAAGGGATATTTGGAAGCCCTTAGAGGGCTATGGTGAAAAAGGAAATATCTTCCGTTCAAAACTGGAAAGAATCTTTCTGAGAAACTACTCTTTGTTGTCTGAATTCATCTCACAGAGTTACATCTTTCCCTTTAAGAAGCCTTTCGCCAAGGCTGTTCTTGTGGAATTGGCAAAGGGATATTTGGAAGCCCATAGAGGGCTATGCTGAAAAAGGAAATAACTTACGTTAAAAACTGGAAAGAAGCTTTCTGAGAAACTGCTCTGTGTTCTGTTAGTTCATCTCACAGAGTTAAATCTTTCCCATCAAGAAGCCTTTCGCCAAGGCTGTTCTTGTGGAATTGGCAAATGGATATTTGGAAGCCCATAGAGGGCTATGGTGAAAAAGGAAATATCTTCCGTTCAAAACTGGAAAGAATCTTTTGAGAAAATGTTCTGTGTTCTGTTAATTCATCTCACAGAGTTACATCTTTCCCTTCAAGAAGCCTTTCGCTAAGGCTGTTCTTCTGGAATTGGCAAAGTGATATTTGGAAGCCCATAGAGGGCTACGGTGAAAAAGGAAATATCTTCCGTTCAAAACTGGAAAGAATCTTTCTGAGAAACTGCTCTGTGTTCTGTTAATTCATCTCACAGAGTTACATCTTTCCCTTCAAGAAGCCTTTCGCTAAGGCTGTTCTTGTGGAATTGGCAAAGTGATATTTGGAAGCCCATAGAGGGCTACGGTGAAAAAGAAAATATTTCCGTTGAAAACAGGAAAGAAGGTTTCTGAGAAACTGCTCTGTGTTCTGTTAATTCATCTCACAGTGTTACATCTTTCCCTTCAAGAAGCCTTTCGCTAAGGCTGTTCTTGTGGAATTGGGAAAGGGATATTTGGAAGCCCTTAGAGTTCTATGGTGGAAAAGGAAATATCTTCCGTTCAAAACAGGAAAGAAGCTTTCTGAGAAACTGCTCTGTGTTCTGTTAATTCATCGCACAGAGTTACATCTTTCCCTTCAAGAAGCCTTTCGCTAAGGCTGTTCTTGTGGAACTGGCAAAGGGATATTTGGAAGCCCACAGAGGGCTAGGGTGAAAAGGAAATATCTTCCGTTCAAAATAGGAAAGAAACTTTCTGAGAAACTGCTCTGTTTTCTCTGAATTCATCTCACAGAGTTACATCTTTCCCTTCAAGAAGCCTTTCGCTAAGGCTGTTCTTGTGGAATTGGCAAAGGAATATTTGGAAGCCCTTAGAGGGCTATGGTGAAAAAGGAAATATCTTCCGTTCAAAACTGGAAAGAAGCTTTCTGAGAAACTGCTACGTGTTCTCCGAATTCATCTCACAGAGTGACATCTTTCCCTTCAAGAAGCCTTTCGCTAACGCTGTTCTTGTGGAATTGGCAGAGTGATATTTGGAAGTCCATAGAGGACTATGGTGAAAAAGGAAATATCTTCCGTTCAAAACTGGAAAGTAGCTTTCTGAGAAACTGCTCTGTGTTCTGTTAATTCATCTCACAGAGCTACATCTTTCCCTTCAAGAAGCCTTTCGCTACTGCTGTTCTTGTGGAATTGGCAAAGTGATATTTGGAAGCCCATAGAGGGATATGGTGAAAAAGGAAATATCTTCCATTCAAAACTGGAAAGAAGCTTTCTGAGAAACTGCTCTGCGTTCTGTTAATTCATCTCAGTGAGATACATCTTTCCCTTCCAGAAGCCTTTGCTAAGGCTGTTCTTGTGGAATTGGCAGAGGGATATTTGGAAGCTATTAGAGGGCTATGGTGAAAAAGGAAATATCTTCCGTTCAAAACTGGAAAGAAGCTTTCTGAGAAACTGCTCTGTGTTCTCTGAATTCATCTCACAGAGTTACATCTTTCCCTTCAAGAAGCCTTTCGCTAAGGCTGTTCTTGAGGAACTGGCAAAGGGATATTTGGAAGCCCATAGAGGGCTAGGGTGAAAAGGAAATATCTTCCGTTCAAAATTGGAAAGAAGCTTTCTGAGAAACTGCTCTGTGTTCTCTGAATTCATCTCACAGAGTTACATCTTTCCCTTCAAGAGGCCTTTCGCTAAGGCTGTTGTTGTGGAATTGGCAAAGGGATATTTGGAAGCCCTTAGAGGGCTATGGTGAAAAAGGAAATATCTTCCGTTCAAAACTGGAAAGAATCTTTCTGAGAAACTACTCTTTGTTGTCTGAATTCATCTCACAGAGTTACATCTTTCCCTTTAAGAAGCCTTTCGCCAAGGCTGTTTTTGTGGAATTGGCAAAGGGATATTTGGAAGCCCATAGAGGGCTATGCTGAAAAAGGAAATAACTTACGTTAAAAACTGGAAAGAAGCTTTCTGAGAAACTGCTCTGTGTTCTGTTAGTTCATCTCACAGAGTTAAATCTTTCCCATCAAGAAGCCTTTCGCCAAGGCTGTTCTTGTGGAATTGGCAAATGGATATTTGGAAGCCCATAGAGGGCTATGGTGAAAAAGGAAATATCTTCCGTTCAAAACTGGAAAGAATCTTTTGAGAAAATGTTCTGTGTTCTGTTAATTCATCTCACAGAGTTACATCTTTCCCTTCAAGAAGCCTTTCGCTAAGGCTGTTCTTCTGGAATTGGCAAAGTGATATTTGGAAGCCCATAGAGGGCTACGGTGAAAAAGGAAATATCTTCCGTTCAAAACTGGAAAGAATCTTTCTGAGAAACTGCTCTGTGTTCTGTTAATTCATCTCACAGAGTTACATCTTTCCCTTCAAGAAGCCTTTCGCTAACGCTGTTCTTGTGGAATTGGCAAAGGGATATTTGGAAGCCCATAGAGGGCTATGGTGAAAAAGGAAATATCTTCCGTTCAAATCTGGAAAGAAGCTTTCTGAGAAACTGCTCTGTGTTCTCTGAATTCATCTCACAGAGTTACATCTTTCCCTTGAAGAAGCCTTTCGCCAAGGCTGTTCTTCTGGAATTGGCAAAGGGATATTTGGAAGACCATAGAGGGCTATGCTGAAAAAGGAAATAACTAGCGTTCAAAACTGGAAAGAAGCTTTCTGAGAAACTGCTCTGTGTTCTTTTAGTTCATCTCACGGAGTTACATCTTGCCCTTCAAGAAGCCTTTCGCCAAGGCTGTTCTTGTGGAATTGGCAAAGGGATATTTGGAAGCCCATAGAGGGCTATGGTGAAAAAGGAAATATCTTCCGTTCAAAACTGGAAAGAAGCTTTCTGAGAAACTGCTCTGTGTTCTGTTAATTCATCTCACAGAGCTACATCTTTCCCTTCAAGAAGCCTTTCGCTACTGCTGTTCTTGTGGAATTGGCAAAGTGATATTTGGAAGCCCATAGAGGGCTATGGTGAAAAAGGAAATATCTTCCGTTCAAAACTGGAAAGAAGCTTTCTGAGAAAATGTTCTGTGTTCTGTTAATTCATCTCACAGAGTTACATCTTTCCCTTCAAGAAGCCTTTCGCTAAGGCTGTTCTTGTGGAATTGGCAAAGTGATATTTGGAAGCCCATAGAGGGCTACGGTGAAAAAGGAAATATCTTCTGTTCAAAACTGGAAAGAAGCTTTCTGAGAAACTGCCCTGTGTTCTCTGAATTCATCTCACAGAGTAACATCTTTCCCTTCAAGAAGCCTTTCGCTAAGGCTGTTCTTGTGGAATTGGGAAAGGGATATTTGGAAACCCTTAGAGTTCTATGGTGAAAAAGGAAATATCTTCCGTTCAAAACAGGAAAGAAGCTTTCTGAGAAACTGCTCTGTGTTCTGTTAATTCATCGCACAGAGTTACATCTTTCCCTTCAAGAAGCCTTTCGCTAAGGCTGTTCTTGTGGAACTGGCAAAGGGATATTTGGAAGCCCACAGAGGGCTAGGGTGAAAAGGAAATATCTTCCGTTCAAAATTGGAAAGAAGCTTTCTGAGAAACTGCTCTGTTTTCTCTGAATTCATCTCACAGAGTTACATCTTTCCCTTCAAGAAGCCTTTCGCTAAGGCTATTCTTGTGGAATTGGCAAAGGGATATTTGGAAGCCCTTAGAGGGCTATGGTGAAAAAGGAAATATCTTCCGTTCAAAACTGGAAAGAAGCTTTCTGAGAAACTGCTCTGTGTTCTCTGAATTCATCTCACAGAGTCACATCTTTCCCTTCAAGAAGCCTTTCGCTAACGCTGTTCTTGTGGAATTGGCAGAGTGATATTTGGAAGCCCATAGAGGACTATGGTGAAAAAGGAAATATCTTCCGTTCAAAACTGGAAAGAAGCTTTCTGAGAAACTGCTCTGTGTTCTGTGAATTCATCTCACAGAGTTACATCTTTCCCTTCAAGAAGCCTTTCGCTAAGGCTGTTCTTGTGGCACTGGCAAAGGGATATTTGGAAGCCCATAAAGGGCTAGGGTGAAAAGGAAATATCTTCCGTTCAAAATTGGAAAGAAGCTTTCTGAGAAACTGCTCTGTGTTCTCTGAATTCATCTCACAGAGTTATATCTTTCCCTTCAAGAGGCCTTTCGCTAAGGCTGTTCTTGTGGAATTGGCAAAGGGATATTTGGAAGCCCTTAGAGGGCTATGGTGAAAAAGGAAATATCTTCCGTTCAAAACTGGAAAGAAGCTTTTGAGAAAATGTTCTGTGTTCTGTTAATTCATCTCACAGAGTTACATCTTTCCCTTCAAGAAGCCTTTCGCTAAGGCTGTTCTTGTGGAATTGGCAAAGTGATATTTGGAAGCCCATAGAGGGCTACGGTGAAAAAGGAAATATCTTCCGTTCAAAACTGGAAAGAATCTTTCTGAGAAACTGCTCTGTGTTCTGTTAATTCATCTCACAGAGTTACATCTTTCCCTTCAAGAAGCCTTTCGCTAAGGCTGTTCTTGTGGAATTGGCAAAGGGATATTTGGAAGCCCATAGAAGGCTATGGTGAAAAAGGAAATATCTTCCGTTCAAAACTGGAAAGAAGCTTTCTGAGAAACTGTTCTGTGTTCTCTGAATTCTTCTCACAGAGTTACATCTTTCCCTTCAAGAAGCCTTTCGCTAAGGCTGTTCTTGTGGAACTGGCAAAGGGATATTTGGAAACCCATAGAGGGCTATGGTGAAAAAGGAAATATCTTCCGTTCAAAACTGGAAAGAAGCTTTCTGAGAAACTGCTCTGTGTTCTCTGAATACATCTCACAGAGTTACATCTTACCCTTCAATAAGACTTTCGCTAAGGCTGTTCTTCTGGAACTGGCAAAGGGATATTTGGAAGCCCATAGAGGGCTATAGTGAAAAAGGAAATATCTTCCGTTCAAAACTGGAAAGAATGTTTCTGAGAACCTGCTCTGTGTTTTCTGAATTCATCTCACAGAGTTACATCTTTCCCTTCAAGAAGCCTTTCGCTAAGGCTGTTCTTGTGGAATTGGCAAAGGGATATTTGGAAGCCCTTAGAGGGCTACGGTGAAAAACGAAATATCTTCCGTTCAAAACTGGAAAGAAGCTTTCTGAGAAACTGCTCTGTGTTCTCTGAATTCATCTCACAGAGTTACATCTTTCCCTTCAAGAAGCCTTTCGCTAAGGCTGTTCTTGTGGAACTGGCAAAGGGATATTTGTAAGCCCATAGAGGGCTATGGTGAAAAAGGAAATATCTTCCGTTCAAAACTGGAAAGAAGCTTTCTGAGAAACTGCTCTGTGTTCTCTGAATTCATCTCACAGAGTTACATCTTTCCCTTGAAGAAGCCTTTCGCTAAGGCTGTTCTTGTGGAATTGGCAAAGGGATATTTGGAAGCCCATAGAGGGCTATGCTGAAAAGGAAATAACTTCCGTTCAAAACTGGAAAGAAGCTTTCTGAGAAACTGCTCTGTGTTCTGTTAGTTCATCCCACGGAGTTACATCTTGCCCTTCAAGAAGCCTTTCGCCAAGGCTGTTCTTGTGGAATTGGCAAAGGGATATTTGGAAGCCCATAGAGTTCTATGGTGAAAAAGGAAATATCTTCCGTTCAAAACTGGAAAGAAGCTTTCTGAGAAACTGCTCTGTGTTCTGTTAATTCATCTCACAGAGCTACATCTTTCCCTTCAAGAAGCCTTTCGCTACTGCTGTTCTTGTGGAATTGGCAAAGTGATATTTGGAAGCCCATAGAGGGCTACGGTGAAAAAGAAAATATCTTCCGTTCAAAACTGGAAAGAAGCTTTCTGAGAAACTGCTCTGTGTTCTGTTAATTCATCTCACAGAGTTACATCTTTCCCTACAAGAAGCCTTTCGCTAAGGCTGTTCTTGTGGAATTGGCAAAGGGATATTTGGAAGCCCATAGAGGGCTATGGTGAAAAAGGAAATATCTTCCGTTCAAAACTGGAAAGAAGCTTTCTGTGAAACTGCTCTGTGTTCTCTGAATTCATCTCACAGAGTTACATCTTTCCCTTCAAGAAGCCTTTCGCTAACGCTGTTCTTGTGGAATTGGCAGAGTGATATTTGGAAGTCCATAGAGGACTATGGTGAAAAAGGAAATATCTTCCGTTCAAAACTGGAAAGTAGCTTTCTGAGAAACTGCTCTGTGTTCTGTTAATTCATCTCACAGAGCTACATCTTTCCCTTCAAGAAGCCTTTCGCTACTGCTGTTCTTGTGGAATTGGCAAAGTGATATTTGGAAGCCCATAGAGGGATATGGTGAAAAAGGAAATATCTTCCGTTCAAAACTGGAAAGAAGCTTTCTGAGAAACTGCTCTGCGTTCTGTTAATTCATCTCAGAGAGATACATCTTTCCCTTCCAGAAGCCTTTGCTAAGGCTGTTCTTGTGGAATTGGCAGAGGGATATTTGGAAGCCCATAGAGGGCTATGGTGAAAAAGGAAATATCTTCCGTTCAAAACTGGAAAGAAGCTTTCTGAGAAACTGCTCTGTGTTCTCTGAATTCATCTCACAGAGTTACATCTTTCCCTTCAAGAAGCCTTTCGCTAAGGCTGTTCTTGAGGAACTGGCAAAGGGATATTTGGAAGCCCATAGAGGGCTAGGGTGAAAAGGAAATATCTTCCGTTCAAAACTGGAAAGAAGCTTTCTGAGAAACTACTCTTTGTTGTCTGAATTCATCTCACAGAGTTACATCTTACCCTTCAAGAAGCCTTTCGCCAAGGCTGTTCTTGTGGAATTGGCAAAGGGATATTTGGAAGCCCCTAGAGGGCTATGCTGAAAAAGGAAATAACTTACGTTAAAAACTGGAAAGAAGCTTTCTGAGAAACGGCTCTGTGTTCTGTTAGTTCATCTCACAGAGTTAAATCTTTCCCATCAAGAAGCCTTTCGCCAAGGCTGTTCTTGTGGAATTGGCAAATGGATATTTGGAAGCCCATAGAGGGCTATGGTGAAAAAGGAAATATCTTCCGTTCAAAACTGGAAAGAATCTTTTGAGAAAATGATCTGTGTTCTGTTAATTCATCTCACAGAGTTACATCTTTCCCTTCAAGAAGCCTTTCGCTAAGGCTGTTCTTCTGGAATTGGCAAAGTGATATTTGGAAGCCCATAGAGGGCTACGGTGAAAAAGGAAATATCTTCCGTTCAAAACTGGAAAGAATCTTTCTGAGAAACTGCTCTGTGTTCTGTTAATTCATCTCACAGAGTTACATCTTTCCCTTCAAGAAGCCTTTCGCTAACGCTGTTCTTGTGGAATTGGCAAAGGGATATTTGGAAGCCCATAGAGGGCTATTGTGAAAAAGGAAATATCTTCCGTTCAAATCTGGAAAGAAGCTTTCTGAGAAACTGCTCTGTGTTCTCTGAATTCATCTCACAGAGTTACATCTTTCCCTTGAAGAAGCCTTTCGCCAAGGCTGTTCTTCTGGAATTGGCAAAGGGATATTTGGAAGACCATAGAGGGCTATGCTGAAAAAGGAAATAACTAGCGTTCAAAACTGGAAAGAAGCTTTCTGAGAAACTGCTCTGTGTTCTTTTAGTTCATCTCACGGAGTTACATCTTGCCCTTCAAGAAGCCTTTCGCTACTGCTGTTCTTGTGGAATTGGCAAAGTGATATTTGGAAGCCCATAGATGGCTATGGTGAAAAAGGAAATATCTTCCGTTCAAAACTGGAAAGAAGCTTTCTGAGAAAATGTTCTGTGTTCTGTTAATTCATCTCACAGAGTTACATCTTTCCCTTCAAGAAGCCTTTCGCTAAGGCTGTTCTTGTGGAATTGGCAAAGTGATATTTGGAAGCCCATAGAGGGCTACGGTGAAAAAGGAAATATCTTCTGTTCAAAACTGGAAAGAAGCTTTCTGAGAAACTGCCCTGTGTTCTCTGAATTCATCTCACAGAGTAACATCTTTCCCTTCAAGAAGCCTTTCGCTAAGGCTGTTCTTGTGGAATTGGGAAAGGGATATTTGGAAACCCTTAGAGTTCTATGGTGAAAAAGGAAATATCTTCCGTTCAAAACAGGAAAGAAGCTTTCTGAGAAACTGCTCTGTGTTCTGTTAATTCATCGCACAGAGTTACATCTTTCCCTTCAAGAAGCCTTTCGCTAAGGCTGTTCTTGTGGAACTGGCAAAGGGATATTTGGAAGCCCACAGAGGGCTAGGGTGAAAAGGAAATATCTTCCGTTCAAAATTGGAAAGAAGCTTTCTGAGAAACTGCTCTGTTTTCTCTAAATTCATCTCACAGAGTTACATCTTTCCCTTCAAGAAGCCTTTCGCTAAGGCTATTCTTGTGGAATTGGCAAAGGGATATTTGGAAGCCCTTAGAGGGCTATGGTGAAAACGGAAATATCTTCCGTTCAAAACTGGAAAGAAGCTTTCTGAGAAACTGCTCTGTGTTCTCTGAATTCATCTCACAGAGTCACATCTTTCCCTTCAAGAAGCCTTTCGCTAACGCTGTTCTTGTGGAATTGGCAGAGTGATATTTGGAAGCCCATAGAGGACTATGGTGAAAAAGGAAATATCTTCCGTTCAAAACTGGAAAGTAGCTTTCTGAGAAACTGCTCTGTGTTCTGTGAATTCATCTCACAGAGTTACATCTTTCCCTTCAAGAAGCCTTTCGCTAAGGCTGTTCTTGTGGCACTGGCAAAGGGATATTTGGAAGCCCATAGAGGGCTAGGGTGAAAAGGAAATATCTTCCGTTCAAAATTGGAAAGAAGCTTTCTGAGAAACTGCTCTGTGTTCTCTGAATTCATCTCACAGAGTTATATCTTTCCCTTCAAGAGGCCTTTCGCTAAGGCTGTTCTTGTGGAATTGGCAAAGGGATATTTGGAAGCCCTTAGAGGGCTATGGTGAAAAAGGAAATATCTTCCGTTCAAAACTGGAAAGAAGCTTTTGAGAAAATGTTCTGTGTTCTGTTAATTCATCTCACAGAGTTACATCTTTCCCTTCAAGAAGCCTTTCGCTAAGGCTGTTCTTGTGGAATTGGCAAAGTGATATTTGGAAGCCCATAGAGGGCTACGGTGAAA